>NW_022900944.1:27555146-27573031 GCF_012274545.1 Fukomys damarensis
TTTTTTTTTTTTTTTTTTTGGTTGTTTCAGTAAGTAATGCACGTTTCAAAGCTGCTGTCATCAAGAAGCTTAGCCAGTGGGGGAAAGGAAATGGAAAAGGAAAAGAAAAAATATGAGAAAAAGAAAAAATGGAAACAAAATCTTTGTAAATAGGGAAGGGTGGAGGGGTTAAGGGAGGGCAGGGGTATGGGGCAAAAATGAGAACCAAGTTCTGTCATGTAAAAATACAAGAGCTGAATGATAAATATAACTGTACTGTATATTTAAAAAGTACCAATAAACTCAATGAGAAAATAAAATAAGTTTAGCCGTCTTCTATGACCTTAAATCCCATACGAGTTCTCTGGGACTGCACGCGGACGGTGAGGGTTAATCTCCTCCCATTGGTGGTAACTAATCTCAGAGTCCTGCTCAAATGCAGAATGGAAAAGAAAAACAGCTCTTTGCTGAGTAACTGTACATCCACACCGTTTTTAAAAATTGAGACCATATTGTATATTTTATTACTATTATGTCATTGGTAGAGACTGTATCTAAAATTGGTAGACATGTATCTGAAATATCACCTTATTTTCTTTCAGTATAGAGTAGCAAGAGGGTTTTAAAGTTCTTATATAGTACACTATATCTAGTACTGAACTAAGAGTTTGATGACTCTAAAATATACAGGATGTGGATGTTTAAAAATATTCATTGAATAAAATAGTAATTGTTAGGCTTAGATATATGCAAATAATTCCATAATCTGTAATAGAAAAAATGTTCTAGTAGATTGCTAAGAAGCACCTAGGAGAACTTGAAGTATAAATATATATATAGATGTAAGGCTAGTGAAAATAGAAAAAGTTCCATTATATAGAGGTAGAAGAAAACCATGAATCATAGTTTAGCTCTTCCAAAAATCACCACTGTTAATAAAAAGACAAATCTTTTACAAGCTTTTTATATGACACTCTTTATAAGTGACAGAAGGCTTTTAGCCAATTGGTGATGAAACTGAATAAATTGAAATTTATAAGTTCTCTCAGTGTTCCAAACACTATATTTTACTCATGTTTTGAAAAAGATTGGTATAATTGGCCCAGTTTCATCATTTTTATCCCATAGGCATAAAGAAATGCCTTTCTAAGAATGCATTACTATTCACAGTACTTATTTCACCTGCTTCTCAGGTTTTGTATCCATTTGGCTTAACATGAGGAAAGAATTTGATGTTATCAAAGAAAACTTTAGCACAAATCACAACTGTCAAGTCTTGTAGTTTGAGGCTTTAACAGACTAAGATAAATTACTTCATCATTGAATAAATCATTACTAATCATAATTTGTGCATGTGCTTGGACTATGCAACTGAGGCTGGCAGCACTACCGCCTGCCCAGAACTAATTGCTATAAATGTGCCAGATGTTGTAAAAATCTGGACACATTTGTGATAAAGCCGAATAGTGCAAATTTTAGTATAAAGCTAGAAGTGCATGATTTAAGAATGTAATCTATATTTCTGACATTATAGGTCAAAGATATATAGTAAGTATAGAGAGCCTTTATTAATATTGTAAAAGGTTATTTCCCTCTGCACTAAAAAACATTTTTTTTCTTTTATGTCTTGATCCTAATAGATCTGGGCTTTGCCATAAATTTTTGTATCTTGCAAAGGGCATTGGTCTGTGGAAAAATAAGAAACTAAGCTTTATATTGGAAAGCTGTTCTCTTTATTTCAGATATTAACAGAGACCCATGTCTTTTTTACACTCAAAAATGTATAATAAAATAGAGTGTTTCTTTTCTTTAATAGTACTAAGTTTTTAAGACAGAAATAACGTGCTAGGAGGAGAAAAAATGCTTTTGCACTTTCTGATACATTTAGAATTAAGCTGCATATTCCCACATTAAATAATAAGCAAACATTACTTAGAGGTTATGGGTATCAATATTTCCATTTTCTATGCATTGTTATGGTAATAAAGTCTTTTAGTCAAGGAAAATATGAAGCCATAAAACTTAATGCTCTATTTGAGGAGCAATTACAGCAAATTATAAGCAACTGGATTGTACAAAACTGCAATGAATAAAATTTTAAAGTATAATAATATACTGTAAGCATTTATATGGCTGATACTATTCATTTAAGTGTCAGTCTTTCTAAAGATAATTACCAAAAAAGCTGGGTTCCTGAAATAATTATCATGTTGATTACTTAGAAGGATAAGTCTCAAATTAATTTGATACTAAGAATTTTTAATAGAGTTCTGGTATAAAATATCATATATTCTGTTCCATCTCACTAACACAAGAGAGAATTGTTGCATGCTTCAGCTTAACTGTGTGTGTGTGTGTGTGTGTGTGTGTGTTGTGTGTGTAATACACTGGTAAACAATTGTATATTTACTGTTAACTGTTTCTGACTACATATTAAGGGTTTTATTGAACGTTAAGTATCATGACATTTTCAAAATTAATGTATTGTCTGAAATCTACTAATAGACTAAATGCAAGTAAACATGAACTATTGAATGTAGTCTACAAAATTTAAGGTTATATATGCTTTCTATGAATCAGAAAAAAAACTATAAACAATGTGTAAATTAGTATGTATTTATACTGTACATTACTTAAGTTATATGCAACAAATAATAATTGATGTTATCTCTTTATTAAAACTATTTCCTAGACCTGCATAATATTTGTTTGGTAAATTAAATGATACTTAAATGTTATTGTCATTTAATTATATTCTTGCTGTTTTTAATAGGAATAGTAAGCCAATTCTTGAATGTCATTGTAAAGTTTAATTATATGCTGTATATTTAGAACGTTTTCATATCAAACATGCTTGTTTCCCCGTTTATTTTTTGAAATGTATTTTCTGTTTTCACCTGTTCACATAGATTATTTGGGTTGATTTGCCTAACTACTAAGCTATTTTGTATATTGTTTTTTATTTAGTAACTTTATCACAGCTAGAAGCAAGCCTCCTTCAAGTACGGAAAAGATTAGGATTTACATACTTAAATAATCCTATGATGAGGCCTTCTGCATCTACAGAGAATTCTATAGACCTTTAGCATTCAGAATATATCCTTATTGATTGCATGACTGTATGAATGCTATGCAAAACTAGGCTCTAGACATAAAATTGAGCACCTGCCTTACCTATTACTTTTTCTCTGATGTGTGACCAAGCCCATAACAATTGCTAAAATGAGATCCTAATTATAATGTTTTTCCAACTTGATCCATTGGCAAGCACGGATTGACTAAGAGACAGACACCTGTGCATCTCATTATCTAACTAACGAATTAATTGATTTTCGCTTGAAAGTGACAGCCAGAGAACCAGGACCTGCATTTATGCATTGTTATTTCTAAGCTGAATTATCTACAAGGATGGGATGAGAGTCAGAACCATGGAAAACCAAAGACATGTAGTTTGTAAAAGCAATTAGTCACAAGCATATTAGGCATTGTTCTGAGCGAAGTCATACACAGAAAATGAATTTGCACAACCATCCACCTAGGAAGAAATGTTGTACCTCATGGTTTTTATAGGTGGACACAGAGAAATTGTCTCAGTTTTTGAATTTTACACTCAAGTTTCAACCTTTAGGACGTATATTTTCCTTTCTGGTTGTTTGTTAAATATATCGAAGGAATTAGAGTTTGCTTTTTCAAATTACTACCCTTTTTTTTATAAGCTATTTTCAATGTATGTCTTTAATTTTCAATCCAAAGCTTGTATATGGGGGAAAGCATAGGAAAAAGGGAGCACAATAAATAAAAATAGAAAAAATAAAACCACAGTATACTAAGATTGATTTTATTAAATTTAAATTTTAAATGAATGTTTTCAAAGACTAACCAACCCAAGCCTGGTAGTTTGAAAAAGCAGATAAAGATAACAGAGTTCTTTTTTTTTTTTTTTGGTATTTGGGATGGAACTCGGATCCTTGTGCTTGCAAAGCAGGTGGCATTCTGAAGGATGCTTGGTCTACAAGTCAGCAATCTTGGTTCCTGAAAGCAATTGAGAATTCTGAAGAACTCTCATTCAGCATATGTGCTAACCATGAGCTAGTCACTTACATTTTTTTCCTTATGAGTTTTTTGTAGATTGAGTACTTGAGTATTCAGTAATCATAAGTTCAACTAAGTGTGTGGAGAATTTCATAATCTGATGGTTGAAAGGAAGGTTAGTAGGATACAAATAGAGATGAGAGAGGAAGAAAATGTGAATAGGGATCAAGGGGTGCCCAAACCTAAGAAAAGCAGCAAAGGACACCATCCTAAAATAACGAGGGAACAGCGGGCTTTTTGATAAGGAAGAGACACTAGAAGAATTTTTTTCACCCCTCTTTTATGACCTGAAGAAGTAGGTACATTGCTGCATTGTTTGTTTCCAACAAATAGTCTCTTTATTCCCCAGGTGCCTTTATTCTAGAGGGTTCAGAGTTCTTCTTTTCCCTTCATTGAGATAAACTTTAATAAGGAGGAAAAAAAGGAAGCAATAGCCTTTTAGATTGCATCTTTGTGGCAAGGAAGATACACATTTGGCCTCACTTAGACCACAGATGGCAAGCTTCATTCCCTAGAGGATTATTTTATTGGTCAGGATTTTTTTAATTCTTTTTTCCCAAAAATCCCTTAGCAAGCCCAGATTCCTTATACAAATTTTGTTGTTTTACTAGGAAAACAGTAGTGTTGTATCTTTGAGAAATAATATAAAAAATTGCCATCATAAATTATGAAATGATGGTATTCAATTATTTTCAGCTTTTAGGCACTCCCCTTTGGCTGTAAAATATGTGAAATTTCCTTTTATAAGAATATGCTGTAAGAAGAGAATTACCAATAAGGCTTTTTACATTGAATCCCTATATTATTATTTCCAGGAAGAACAAATGACCAAAGGGACACCAAATTAAGAGAAATTAAAACCAAACACATAAGCAAAACTAGCATCCAATTGAGGCTGGGGATTTAGCTCAGCCTACCTCGCAAGCACGAGGACCTGAGTTCAGTCCCTAGTACCAAAAACAAAAACAAAAATAAAAACCCCGAAACTAGCATCCAATTCCTAATTCTGTCTCTGCAGAGAAAGGCTACCCTTTCTCCCTTTCTTTATCACTACTCCTGAGTTCTCCTTCCTCCTGCTTGAAGGTAATTAATCAAATTCACTACTGCATCCCATGTCACAAAGAATATATATTACCAGTTTGCAAGGGACAGAAAGTTTGCGCCCATGGTTCAGACTACTGGCCCTTTTCCTTTCCCAAGGAGAATGACATAAATGTCCCATACGTTTTCATACATGAGAAAAGACCAAGCCAAACTGCACATCAGTTTCAAGCTCCTCTGCAAAATTGAGGGAATTAAAGACCTCATGGGGTAAAAGGAAGGGTAAACAGAAGTAAATGGGATGCTTACTTGTTTGGTAGTTGTGCAATTGATGGTAGCTTTGTAATTTTAATATTGTTTAATTTTATTTTAGCATGTAATATCTGGATCAATAAAGCAGAACTGGAATAAAGGAATAGATTTACTGAGATACCTGAGTCAAATGATAATTAGTTCACAATCTACTTCCAGATAACTTTAAATTCTACTGATCTTTTGGGTTCGCAGATCACCTTCAAGCCCTTCCATGTCAGATTTTTGGCTTTGGAGTGGGATCACAGAGGAAACTTTGTGTGCATGTGATAGCTGCTGCTTAAATGCTGCTGTTCAAAGCCTGTCTATCATGTGGTTCAACCTCTAAGAATGTTTTAAATCCTTTCTTTGTCAGCCCGATGAACACAGAAGCTACTAGAGGTTTCTAGGAGTTCTCTACTATCTTCCTCAATCGACCTATGAAATACTGTAATTATTTAATAATTTTTGTTATCAATACATAGAAATGGTGAAGAAAAATAAAGATAGTGAATCTCATATACAGTAAGATATACTAAAATATCACTAATATAGTAAGGGCAGTTTTCTATTAACCCATCATCTTGATACTATAATGTTTATTGGTTATTAACCTGACAAGACATGCGTTTAAATTTTAAAGATCACAGTGGGGGGGATATATACTATTTTACTTATTTCTTCATCTCTAGTCCTTCTTTTTATTCTCATTTATAATGGACCTAGATTACAATTGCTAAGGTTAATGAGACAATTAACTTTATACACGATACCAATCACAGAGATTGTTTTACTGTAATTAACCGAGGTGACTTCTAGCAGAGTTCTTTCTACTCATAAATATATTTTTTTCAGGATTACTCCAGGCTTAAGGGAATTATTGAGAAAGTTTCAAAAGCATATCAAAAAGCCTGATGTAGAAATATTTAATTAAGTTTTGTTTTGGGAAATGAAATGAGCAAAAATCATGTGAAATCCAAGTTTGTGGTAGTCAGCAGTATATCAGTTTCCAAACAGACAGAGAAAGGCATTCACACGAGAGCTTTTAGTGTGTTTCTAGAACCTCTGGTTTGACCTTTTCTTAAGCCCGTTTTTCAAATGTGCTTGTTTTCTGACTGATGTATTCAAAATGCTCCTTTTTCTGCTGACAGTGCCCAATTTTGTTGTTTTATGGGGAGGCAACTCGAGAAATTTGCAAAGACATGACTGGTAGCTCGTGTGAGCAAAAATGGATTTCAGAAATTGAAGGGCTGTGATGCTTCTTGTGTTTCCTCCCCTCATGGTAAAGCTTGTCAGCATCTTGTGCAAATGAATTTCCTAATTTGAAGGATTCAGACCTTTAAAGGTATACCTGCTGTCAAGATTTCACTGGCTTTGGTGGCACGCTCCCTGCTTATATATTCTGGAGAATTTAAGAGGATTCCTTGGGTGTTAGAGAGGATAGGCTAAGAGCAAGGCAAGCAGTTGCTAGCCAAAAAATAAGTTTTTCAAAAATCTTTTCTTTTAACTGATACATAAAAACTGTTCCTATTTACAGGCATTTTAAAAACTCTTTAAACACATCTCTAGAGGTTCTGACTTCTTTCATGCTCTCTGTCAGTGCTGAGTGAGGCAGTAATTAATTTGCTTCCCTGCTATTGTGTGAAATTCTCTATTTCATTTAACTTTTTTGTGCATCTCATTTCTTTCTTTCTTTTTTTTTCTGGAATGACACAATGACATATCTCTGTACACTGGTGTCCTAATTAGTTTATCTTTTGACATAATTTTAATTAGCTTTATGATATTTCTGGCTGACTTTTCCTCATTGACAACTGCTGCTGCGCTTTCAAGAAAATGGTGACGTTTTATGTTATAACCTCATTTACTATTTGCAGTCCACTTATATCAGGCAAAAAAGAAAAAAGAGAGAGAATATTTTTGTATTTGCTAATGGGAAGCTGAAGTTTCAGTGAAACAAGGGATTTCTTCCCTGCTTAGCCCCGTTTTGACATCTGGGCCCTGGACAGCAGTTTAAAAGTGTTCTGTGTGGAGAGGCGATCACGCACCAACGTGGCTTCACTCGTTCACCAGAAGAACTGGGAATTCCCAGCAATGTCTGCAGACTGAAGCAATGTATGATCCAGGGGGAGCTGAGCTGGGTTATTTTGATGTTGTTATTTTTTTTCAGCCTTTTTTTTTATGTCAGTATATAGCCCTGTGCAGATTTTCTTATATTCTTTTATACTATTTCTCTACTGTAGTTTTATTCTTCTCCAAAATTTGAAACATACTTCTCATTCTGTTAGACAGTTATTGCGCTTCCCTGGCGGTATAGCATATATGAATTGCTCGTAAGAGGGTGAACATTTAATACCTCCATAGCCTCATTCCACAATTACCCAGAAGATGTAAAGTAGTAGTTTGGGATTTAAAATCTGTTGTAGAAAACGCTTTTCTTCTTCTTCTTTTTTTTTCTTTTATTTTTTAATACCTACTAGATTATAATTTGAAATATTTGCTGAAAACCAGTGTGTAATCTCTGGCTGCCACTGTTGCTTTTAACTATCAAGGAAATATTAGAATCAGGACTGTCTACTATGTTTGGTCTGTAAGTGATATAAGTAGGTTCACTTTGGAAAAATATAACCAGCACATTTTTAAAAAGAGGAAAAGTCCCAAAACTTTCAGGTTTTCAGTTTTTCCCCCTATTTTCTGAATTGAAATTGTAAATCCTATTTTAAACAAATGAGGGGACAAATTAAGGCACATTATTGAAATTCTCAAACTTCAGCTACTTAAATGAACATTTTATAAATGTCATAAGGAAGGGATATTGTAAAGCAATGGCATTCCCTACAATAAAATAAACTTGATATAATATATTTGTCATTGTGTTTTGGGGAGATATGATTATGTCGTCACGAGAAGTTATAAAGTAAAAACATAGCCATGTTTACAAAAATTAATCTGCTAAACAAACTGTGGCTCTACTGTCAGGTTTGGACTTTGGTAACTGATGTGATCACAGGAATATCCCATCATCTTCCAAACTTGAATTTTATCATATAAACCAGTGGTGACAAACCCATGGCGTATATGCTGCAGTGGGCTGCTCGTATCCTTGGAAGCTCTGAAAAGTTAGGCATCCTTGATTCAGGCAATAGTTACGGTCATATGAAAAATAACTTCTCTAAGCCTCAATTTCATCATTTAAACCATGGGTATGTCGATAGCATCTACACTGAATGCTAAACATCTGTGAAATTAGCTGAAAAACACAGACACACAAAATAGCACAATGTCTTAACAACGGATCCTCCATAGATTCTGTTACCACATACACATTAGTATCAGGCATTTTGATTTGGCTAAAGTTGCATTAGTGTGGGATTTCATCAGTTTAATAGTGAACCATGAATATGCTTTTTTGTTCATGGTATTATGGAGGGTTACTTTTTGACTTTTACAGCAATGGAGACTTTTAAAAATTTCCTTGATTATTTTGATTGATTCAAGACCATGCCACTTTGAAGAGTTCCTATAATTGTAACATTGAACAATCCCAGTCAATCAGTCATCCTTCTTATAATATCTTCAACCTTAAAAGAGAAAACTTGAACTTTTTCTCTCAGAATTCTGTAAAATTCACTTGACATCTCAAAAGCTAAGAAAAATTTTTCCTCCCCCCATTCCAAGCATAAAATTAATGACTTTGCAGCTGAACTGATAAGAACAGTGCCATTTAATGCCTCAAATGAAGTAAG
This sequence comes from Fukomys damarensis, assembly GCF_012274545.1. Taxonomy (NCBI): domain Eukaryota; kingdom Metazoa; phylum Chordata; class Mammalia; order Rodentia; family Bathyergidae; genus Fukomys; species Fukomys damarensis. Next base: position 27,564,296 of record NW_022900944.1, read on the forward strand.
AGGGGGCAGGCGTGGTTGTATATTATTCTCATTAGTTAAGAGGCTTATAAGTGGAAAAGCTCTTGAAACACTGCTTTACCTTGTCAAGAATGTTAATACCTCCAGCTGGAGTCCTGATATGCCTCCAGGTACATCTCACCAGTTTTCGAATAATCAAAGGCACCTGGTACCATAATGACTGAGTAAGAGATTGGTACCCAGGCACTGTCCCCTGTGAAGATGTACTCCAAAGTATTATTCCAACAGCCACGTGCACTAAGTCCCAGGTAATGACTTAAATGTTCCCAGCTTTGTGCTGAAGGCAGTCTTCTCCAAGGTCACTCAGCAGTATGTCTTGTTTCTCCTGCGTTTACCAGTTATTGTTACTTTTAAGCACAGGCCATTTAAGCTGCTTGGAATGCCCGAGCCTCTCTGAGTTGCCTAATACAGGCTGCACTGACTTCAAATGAAATTTCAGGTTGTTTTTGTTTATCTGATTCAAAAGATCTTCATCGTATACTATCTGCCTTTTCCTCTCCTTTCGCCCACTTCCTTGTTTTCCTCTTTTTTCTTTGTTGAAGTTAAAAAGATTAAATGAGATCCTATGTGTGGTAAAACTTGCATGCAAAATTCATGGGATAAATGAATACAATGCCCCAGAGAAAGCCCAAACTAAATACTCTTATATATTCTGACATGTTAATTCTTACTTTAGAGTTTGTCCTCATTTTTACACATGTATTGTTTTTTCCTCCCTTTCATTTCTATTCATCCCATTTAAAAAATTGTTTTTAAGTAATTGCTTTTACAATCATGAAAAGGCACAAGGTTATATTGGAAGGCCTAAAAATTCCATCATCTCTCGGAGAATATCATTCTTTACTAGTGGACTGTTTTGCTATTGTTGGTAAAAATGAGATCACCTAGAATTCTGATATCTCACTTATAAAGGAGTCTTTTGTCTTTCACAGTTTCTCTTTGACTTTACATGTCTTCTATAAGTTTTTTATGATTGTGCAATGGGAAAATAATATACTTCAGTATATAAAAAACTTGGATGGATTTGACTTCCAACCATATTTGTCACTTACTAGTAACTTACTAGTTACATAAACTTAAAAATATATATGTATTTATGAAATATTCCTCCACTTAATAGGGGAATAATCAGTTTACCCTTCAGGATCATTGTGATATATTTGGATATGTACATGTGTACATATTTGTGATGATTTCACAATTACAAATTGCTGGTGTTGGGGTCAGAACCTCAAAGTGAAAGAACATATTTATCAACTTAAATAATGTATGCCCCATGTGATATGTTGCTGCCCCATGAAGGTAAAAAATAGGGGAACAAACTGATATATTTTTTGATATATGGTTTGCATGTGCATTGTTATTTGCATATATATATGTGTTTCTCTATTTCAGTGTAATCTAGATACCATCACATCTGAATCCTTAGTAAAGGTACAAAGGATAAATGTTGAATTTAGTTAAATTATAGAAACTATATATGAAAGGTATGTTTATTTTAAAGGAATATTGTAGTATTAAATGGGAAAAATCCACAGTTAATAATATCCATGTTTCTCTACAAAATTTGTGAGAAAGTTTCTGCTTGATTTGTGTGTATGTGTATGTGTGTGTGTATGTGTGTGTGTGTGCGTAAGTGTGTTTGTGCAAGAAGTGAAGATTACTTAATTCCTTCAGTAAGGTCAACACCCTGGTTTTGGTTTTTTTTGTTTTTGTTTTTTTCTTTTTTAGTGGAGTCACACCGTATCTTGGTTGGGTTTACTCTAATAATCAGATGTCAAATGTAGATATGGAGTAGATTGATATTTTATTTTATTCATGAAAGTGTTATGAAAGAACACCACTGTGGGAAAACTGACACTACAGTGGAGAATTAGATGGAAATATTGGGCTATAATTATATAAAAAGAGACTGATCAAGTGGAAGAAACGGGGACTATAAAAGGTACATGTTGAAATTAGGAAACGCTAAGTATGATGATTCCATGTGTATGTCAGGTAAAATCACACTGTATCTCAGTCCGAATACAATTTCACTTACTGCTCAACAAATCCTTGCAAGAAGCACAACCAAGGCCTGGCATGGTGGCACATTCTGGGGGGTGAGACAGGAGGATTACCAGGAGTTTAAGGCCAGCCTGGGCCACATGGTGAGCTCAGGGCAGGCTGAACTATGTAGTGAGAACCTATAAAACAATGCAACTCCCAATGTGCTTATTCAAAAGTTTTCCCTAGCACCATATGACTCTCTATTATATGATTTTCCACTAGTCATTGTACTGGAAAAAGATGGAGGAGAAAGGGTGTTGTGCTATGGCTAAGCTAGGTGAGGTTTAATCCTATCTGGCCTCCCTTAGATAATTCTTTGCAATCTTCCAGCATTCTTCCAGCATTCCTTCCCACAATGGGTGGTTACGAAGATCAGAGGAAGTACATGAACTTGCTTTCTGATTCTAAATGCCAGCAAGTTCCCTTAAAACTCCCATCTCAGGCTCTCATTTTTAGAGAATTTTGTTTTTTATACCTGATGTAGGGTACAGACTCTGCATTTAAGTGGCTAGTATGTGATTTCAAAGAGTGACTTGGGAATGCATTACTCAACATATCACACAAAGTACGAAGATGAAGAATGATGTAAACATTAGTGTGGTGGCTTGGGTGGTGGTGGCAGTGAGTAAACCAAGATATACCTTTGGGAGGATTTCAAGCCCTTCAGATAAAAGTACATTTTAATTCAATTAGTGTTCTTTAAAAAAAAGCCTTCACTTGGATAAAAATAACTGAGTCCTTCTTTGAACTTCCTACATTCCCTTGCATAATTCAAATTCCTTCATCCCTTGAGGGGAAACGGTTGTACATTCTGAGATGAAAGACAAAATTTCACAGGTAAAATTATCCCAGTTAAAGCTACACCAGTGACACAGGAAATGCTATGTAGTATGTCTGCCCTAGTATCCTTACCTACTGTACAGTTGGCTCAAATCAGGTGATGAAACTGAAACAACAGTACAGAGATCATGAATGAGATTCAAAAACTTAACTCTTTGAACATAATGAAGGAAAACAAACAAAACTTCATTTCAACCTGTTGTTGTAGACTTAAAATTGCACTTCTGTTAGTTGGTTATTCTGGTAGAAAATGCTTCATCTTTAAAAGCCTGACTTTATTATTTTTTAAAAAAGAGATCATGAGTATTCCCCAGCCTGCTGGGAAGATAAGCGATTAAACGTTTTTGTGTGTCTATATAATGACTATCACTCTTCATAGCACAAGTGGCTGGCTACTACTCAACTAGCAGAACTCTTTTACTTACTGACTTTGCAGAAGTAAGGCACAGAAAATAGTTGTAAGTATTTCAAGTTGAAGATATGGAGTAAGGCAACCTCAGAATGCTTTGGAAGTCGGCTGGTTTGTTGACATCAGCAGGGGCAATAGCATGTGAGCCTCACAACGGGTGTGCAGCAATTCTTGTAAGCAAGTTTTCTTGAACATGCACATGTCCTGCATCTGTTCAGGCCAGGTTTTGCTCAAAAAGTGGAGCACAGTCATCCACAAGCCACAGCACTGTATTTTTTTTAGACTGGTGTTGAAAAGAGGTGCATACAGTTGAGGAATAAGTAAACTGGCAGGAGTTTGGCTCATCCTCTTAGAACATCTGGATGTGTATCTGCTATAAGATCTGTTATTACAGGGGAGAAAGATCTCACATCGCTTTCTTTTTTTTTTTCCAGTTTCCATTAAATTTAATATCAATTTCATATAAGTTTTGTGGGATAAATGAAGAAAGTAACATATTTTTTAAAAGAATGGATTCAATTCATAGGAAAGGAATTGTGAAAAATCATAACCTTTAGAGTTCTCCCTAATTTAGTTTTATATAAGCTCATCGTTATTCTCTAATTGTTTTTGTTATGAAAAATTATTATTTTTCGTTATTGGTACATTTTAGGTATACAACAGTTACATTGACCATTGAGAACTTGTTCCTTTACATGACATACCTTGGTTCTTACTTTTCCCCCATTTCCCTGGCCTCCCTTCACTTCCTTCACCCTCTCCTATTTATAAGACCTTGTTTCCATTTTTTCCTTTTCTCTTATATTTTTCCCTTGGTACCTTTTCCCCTACCCCTCCCACTTACCCTACGCCTTAAGACCTTTTTTTCCTATTATACAATATCAATTATACATTTTGATTCTTATTTACACTTTTAGTTTATCACACCAGAGAAACTATTCGGCATATCTTCCCAAAAGAATTATAAGGATCATACCACAGTATGATATATGCTTACCCATGTTTATAGTGGCAGTTTGTAATAGCTAAAGCTTGGAAGCAGTCTAACTGTCCATCAACTGGTGACTCGATATAGAAGATGCAGTTTTTTAAAAATATAAAATGGAGTACTACTTAAAGAATGAGAAACTAGAGACATTAATAGCTAAGTGGATGCACATTGAGGACACACTCTTAAATGAAATTAATAGGTCACGCTGCTTTCTAACAATCTTCTAACCATCTAATTAACATCCAGAAAACTACCCTTGTCAAATGACATTAGCATCACTTTTTTAAGAATTACTTTTTGTTTTCAGATTCCACCTAGGACTCTTCAAGGACATTTTTCCTGATTTTCTTTGTGACTTCAATAATATGAATTCTTACTGGACCTGAGGTGTTCGCTGGAGGTCCATGTTCAGTGATTCTTTGCTTTTCTTCCTCTTGGTTGTCTGTCTTAGTCTACTCTGTCAGATCTGCTCAGGAATTTGGAGGAGCCCTGCCCTAAAAATCAACAGGGACACCATGCAGAGATATAGTATTTCACACACAGTCTCCTACTCCTCCAAAATTTAACCCTGTTCTCTACACACTCAAATAGCTTTTAAGGTTTGCTATAAGTACAATGCCATTATTCCCACACTTTTGGAGACATGATGTGCACTTGTAGCATTTTCAATCACATTCATTAATACTTTTGAAACAGTATTCTAGAAATCCGTGTTTCCAAGCTTTTCTTATACATCGCTTCTCTTATTAGCTATTGTTCTTCAATTTTCAGGACCCACAAGGACCAGTAATCTTGACTTGCGACATGTTGATTTTATATATATGCTCTTGCTTCATTGAGAACATGAGGACACCATGTTTAGCAAGTGAGTAGGTAATGGCTTGCTGAGGTTTAAATGTTCCATAAATATAGTGGACATTGATTAATTATAGTGGTCATTAAAATTTTATGAATGTATTGGTTTTTTTGTTAATTTGGAATTTGTTATGTTCATTCCACATAATTATATATACATATAATTGTTTTTATATAAACTCTTGCACATTATTTCTTGTTATACATTATAGTAAAATTGAAATGTTCTCTAATGTGTACAGTGTTTTCACATGATGTTTGGTGAAATATTTTCATATCATTACATATTCTTACAATCTTGTTTGTAATAGCTACATATTTTTCTTTAATAAATAAAGCCAAATCCAAATACTCTTGGTAGTGTGAGTTCCAAGTGCCAGTATTACAAAACATCTTACAAAAGCACTTTTACATTTACAGCAATAACTATGATGAACTTCTAAAAATTCTATAAATATGTGCACCCACCAGAACCTTAAAATTTTTTAAAAATTATTTTTCAGTTTTTGACAATTTTCCTATTGCAAAAGCCATTCAGATACTGATTAAATTTTTATTAATTTCATTTTCCATGCCAATTATATAATGACATTCCTAAGGTCATCTATTCCTAAGATCTAAGCTCGTGACAGTTAAAATGAAATGTCAATTTTGTTTGCTTAGGAGCTTCTAGGGATTAGGTAAGCACACTCTGGGCGTTTATGGGTAGTTCATAGATCTTGAGTACCGTAGCAGTGTTACTTAATACTTTTCTGCCTGGCATTTACCCCCCCGCTTTGCTTCCCAGCGGCCTTGATGTAAGTAGCTCTGCTCTTCCAAGGCCTTCTGCTGTGATGTTTCTGACTTGGAGTGTGGTGGCCACAGGCAGAATATCCTAAAACCGTGATCCAAAATAAGCTCCTTATTTGAGATGTGAATATTGAATGATGTACCCAAGTGACGGGAAAGCCGATCAACACAAATTTCTTCAACATGACATTCTCAGCGTATATCACACCTATGCAGCCTACTCAGGAAACCTTTGTCATTATTTCCAGACACAAAATAAATTTTCAGCTACTAAATGACTTAATATAATCTTTAGTCTCATATCTTCACATCCCCAGTTATTTTTCCTCTCTTCAATGCCATCTAATTTTTTTTTTCTACACAGGAAATTTTTGTTTGGTGGTTTTATATGCTACAATATGTCCCTGACTTGCAATATTGTATTTTTCTTCAAATTCCACTTTTCAACCCTTTTTGAGAGTTACCTCAGCACTATTTCCCCTACAGACTTTATTTTGTTGCTCTTAACCCAATATCTTCACACATCTATGTTCCACATGACAATTCGAGTATTGGAAGCCCTGAAATGTTTTCCATACCCTTATATTAGTGAGCCCAGCTTTGTGATTGACACAGGATGGATATTCAGCTTGTATTTGATGAACAAATGCAAATCGACGAGTCCGTGATAAAGCGGGTCTAAATCACAGTGAGGCTAGAGAGAACTTCTATTATACGGAGATGCAAATGGGCTCCTAAATCGCAACTTGCAGTCATATTTGTATCAATGTGCTTTTCTAAGGACACTTTGCAGTGTCAAAACACATTGATGGCACAGCAGTTTGCATATCACTCTGGGAAAGCTCGGGATCTTCTGGATCCAAAACCAGCCGCTGAGCTGAAAGAGCCCACATAACATTATGTCAAGGCAAATATAAGTTGCCTATTTTTGTGGGATTCTCTGTGAGGTCTGGATTATTACTGCAAAACCAGTTTGTACATTCAAATAAACAATGATGGTGAAATAATGTGATGGAACACAATAAAAACCTGAAGTTCATGTGGTGGGTTAAATTGCACCATATGGCTTCCAGTATTTTTATGTAGACACAACAGGATACATTAAGAAAGCAATTTAGGCAGGGGCCTGTTGTGCTCAGTTAGGAAAGGGCATATGGTATGCTATCCCACATCTGAGCAATTATGAATTTCCTTGTCTTGATCCTTGTATTTCTTGAAGCTTTCCTTTTTGGCACAAAGAAGACTTATGCAGGGATTTCTTGTTAGATTTTTCTTCTTCTTGTCCTCCTCTGTATCCCTCTCCCTTGTATCCTTCTCTTTTCCCTCACCTTGTCGTGCTTCCCCTTCTTTCTTACTTCTGTAGAATTTGAGGTTCTGGGCCAAGTAATTACGTATGCCAACTACATTTTAAAAAATGGAAAAAAAGAGTAGTTTTTGAAGACTCAGAGATTTTCAGTTGTAAAGGAGCTGAGTGATCGTGGCAAATATTTACTTCCTGTCTAGCAATTAGTGAAAGAGTGTGGTAAATGGAAAGAGAGTCTGGGTTTGCTGAACAGGAAGGAAATGATCTGATCACACACTTAGGAATGGTGACTGTCTGCTAAACCCTATTTTGAAGCATTAATAGGATTAATCTAATTTCACCTTCACCGTGTGATAAATTAATATTATTTCTTTTTGTCATGTGATCTCTTCCTAGCAAAGTAGATTCTTTGGCTGTGTATTGGACATCTTACTTTTAGTCTCTTTTCTCACTTGTAAGTAATTCTACTATGAGATGTAAAGAAAAATAATTTAGTTTAATAACTCTCATGGCCCAGAATAGTGTCCCTACAACATAATGGATCTGTGGCATCAATAAATTGTATCTAGTTTTCAAAATGAAGAAACAGGATCCAGAAAAAAATTAGATAATTCCCTTCAAATTACAGAGCAAGGTGTTCATGCAATGAGGAATTTAGGCTTTACGTGTGATTGTCAAAACTTATACTTTATTCATCCGTGTCCCACATGAGTCTCAAGTGAACAATATCTGGGCTTGCTCCTAGATAGTTCAACTGCTAGCCCTGTAATCCGGTAATTATTATTTCTTATCTGCAAAATAGAAAGAGTGATAATATAGCAACAAACATATATTAGATATAGATATGGGCTTTACTATGCATATAAACACTAGTATATATTGTTTTGCTTGTGTATGACAAGTCTAAAGTGTCAGTAAGTTAGTAAGATTATCCTTATCTACATATACAAATTTATACAAATACCAGTAACAATAGATGCAGGTAAACCTCAATGGATGAATTACCAAACAACTATGGAATCTATGAAGGTTGTAGAAAGCCAGATTTTCAGTGTGTCTGGGTGCAGATCCCTGACTCTGATACATATTAAATGTGTGACCATGAACTTTCTATATATTATCTCTGAGACTTAATTCTGCCTATGACAAATGAGATTATGGAGTCTTGCTCATAAGACTGATAGGTCAATCGATTAAAAAAAGGTAGAAAAACAGGTAGTACCTGAAATGCAGTGAATATTCAGCTATACTTATTCCTTTTTATTCTTTTTTTTTTTTAGCTTTAATTGAGTTTATTGGTACATTTTAGGGATACAGTACAGTTACATTCATTGTTGGGATCATGTACCTCTACATGGCAAGTATTGATTCTCATTTTTTCCCCTTACCTCTGCCCTCCCTTCACCCCCTCCTCCCCTCCCCATCTACAAACACTTTATTTTCATCTTTTCATTCTCTCACATTTTTTTCTTTTCCCTTTTT
>NW_022900944.1:27573123-27630415 GCF_012274545.1 Fukomys damarensis
ACTTAAGAGTATCTTCAATATGTATCCATTTTCCTATGAATGAATCTATTTTCTCATTCTTTATGGTTCCTTTTTATTCTTATCATGTTAGTTTTTTTAATTTCGTGGCTCTCACTTCAAAATCAGTATACTTAATTAAATCTACACAAATTTTGGTCAATTCTATGCTTATATTTCCATTAACTTTAAGGTATAGATTTGTTATTAGTCAGTAAATTGCTTTTGGTTATCCTAATTTTGACCATTTACATTATTTATATATTTTCACATTTGCTTAGAATTCTACTCAGTAAGCTTATGCTTGATAAATTTTAGTCACTCAAATAAAATGTACTCCTTGTACTAAGATAATACTGTTAAATAATGTAAATATGTAAATAATTGTTAATTTTCAATGTCAAGCAATCCTCCACAGATTGGAATAAAAACTTAAAAGATTATAGTTTATAGACACTTTTCTTTATGCTAATTTTTCCTTTTGAATACATACTTAGATAATTTATTACATGTAAGTATATGCATACATTTTAAAATATTTTTATTGAAGCTCTTAATATAATTTTTTTTATTTACTTTTATTTAAAAGAAGAACTGGTCTGTTTTGAGAAAATATTGTCTCCAAAATGCAGGTAAAAAAGCTGAGCATGCTGAAATATAGACAATATTCTGTTAAGTGCACTTTTCTTTTTAATCTTAAAAAAGTAATTTATAATAAAAACTGTATAAACCTAAATATGTCCCCAAAGTTAAATTATTGGTAGATCTTAAATGTTCTAAAAATGGCCTGTATGGGACATTTTGTCCCACTTGTCAATTTCTTCTTTATATGTTTTTGGTGGTTTGAGAGTTGGGATACTGCTGCTAGGCAGTTTTTAGTAAGTTTGAAGATTTGAACTTCTCAGGTTTGCTGTTTTATTTCATCTTCAAATTTCCAACAGAATGACGAAGGTTAGACTTGCTTGTACCAACTGAATCTAACAACATATTTGAAGGCTGTTGCCCAGAAAGTATGCTCTGCATTAACATCAACAGAAGATGATTACAAAAACCCCACAGTATACTAATATTGGTCAAATAATTAAGTAGGTATTGACTATGAGAAAGGTTGATATCTTATGAATGGAATTATAATTATTTATGTAACAGTGAGACTCACGGCCACAAGAACACTTTAGAACTGAGAGAAGAAACTAAATGTTGGCTTCTCCATGGGGGAAAATTTGGCAGTTAGTTACATCTGCAAACACAGAATTGCAGGTGCAACCCAGCTGGTTAGGCAACAGTTTATTTATGTTTGATGCACAGCACAGTAAGTATTTTAGCAATTAGAGACCTGATACAATAATTAATTAGGGCCCCAAATTAAGTCAGGCAAGAAATGTCATTATATTCAAAGCATAAATGTCATTAAAGAAATTTAAAAGTTGCCCCGGAGAAATCATTTCTAAATTAATATATAGAGGACTTTGCAAACTGGTGACCTATTTTGCAAACTTTGTCAACTGAGTGAATGTACATGTTGCAAAATATACAATTTTTGAGGTATCATCAACATGAAACTCAAGTAGAGATTCTCAGTCATCTAAAGAAATGTCAAACTAGGTCCTTATAACCTTTTGTCGTATGTAAATTAAGAATTCTTCAGCTCCTCATACATATCTCATTCAAACAACTCTATAATGGTAGTAAAGGCCATTAACAAACATTGCTATAATTCTTTTTTTATATAGATGAGACAGAAGACATTTTTTATAAGTTTGGAAAAAAAAATCATCAGACTCCCAGAAGGGACACTTTTTAGTGCTGTGGATAATTTACATGGCATCTCTGCACAGCCCTGGCTGTACATATAGCCGAGACTTTTTTTTTTTTTTTTTTTTTTTTGTACTGGGGATCGAACTCAGGACCTTGAGCTAGCAAGGCAGGCAGCGGAACCACTGAGCTAAATCCCCAGCCTTTTTCTTTCTTTCTTTTTTTTTTTTTGAAAGGTCATGTTTCAAGTTGCTTGCCTTCTAATTTATTTTTTGGAACTGGGGATTGAACTTGGGACCTTGCCCTTGGGAAGCAGGACCTGGAACCACTGAACTAATCCCCAGTCCAGCTAGGGATTATTGCTGGTTACTGATTCTACATTTCCAGAGAATGATTATGAATACAATTCGGACTGAAAGAAAAGTCTACATTTTTCTTCAAGTTACCTTGTAGACCATACCAAGTCGGCCTTATGAAATTGTCCAAACATATTCCTCCCTCGGGCTTCTTAACATCTTAGCTTTTTGCCAAATTTAATACAGGATTTCTTTTTTCTCTATGTACTACCTAGTTAAATTGGTTATATTTGAAGACATTGCTCCCGAAATCTGCAAAATATAGCAGAAGAACAACAGACCTCTCTTACACACATCAATGATCTCGTTGAATTGTAAGGCCAAGATACTTTGTTACTGTCAAAAGGGAGGGTAGAACAAGGCAAAATGACAGGGAACAAGAGGGTGAGCAATACTTCAGGAAATACGCACGTGAAGTTGTCACTGGATGGGGTCCGAGGAGGTCCTGGCAGAGAGGAGATAGAGGCTGCAAGTACTTCAATCAAGGAAAAAGCAGTGAGAATCATAAGCATATTGATTCAGTCAAGTCAAAGAAGCACACACGAAGAAGAGAGAGCAGGTACTCACAGGATAAGACGCCTTACGGACTGTGTATGAATATTTCTATATTCTAACAGTAGAAATCTGTGGCATCTGAATCTGTAGAAAGCAGTGCGCTCATTTCACAAATGAAAGGCACAGAAAGGCCTATTTTAAATGTTTTCGAGTCTTTACAACTTTTAGATTGGGGAAGGGTGAGTTTCCCTGATGAGAAAAAAGGCATTGTAATCTTGGGTAACTCTGTGTCCTGTAGCTGTTTTATTTATTTTTTTAAATACAATCTTATAAGTAGAAGTTCCCCTTTTTCTTTACTTTCAGTATCTGTTTTTCTTACCCTACCTCACAATCATGGTATATCTGTAGATATCTTTACAATCAGCTATGAAATGCGATCGTAATTGTTCTATGTTCTAATCCACATAGTAAATCACTATTAGGGAAGAACATACTCATTGATAGGGGAAAAGGAGATAACAGATCACGGAATCAGAATATCTTTCTTGATCTTCACAGATTTTCAAAGTTCTAAAACTAAACCAGCTAACACTTATTAGAAAAATAAAAGGTCGCAATCTTGTGGGAATACCATGGTAACAGATGGCTTCCATCACCTCCGCTTTACCCCAGTGATAAAGAAGAAATTTGCACTCTAAAAGAGGATGGCTGAACATATAACACCTGACACTGGACAGAAGAAATTGAGAGCAATATACTGTCACACAGACTCCCAGTCCGGGGAGGATCCTGCACCGTGCACTAACGCATGGACTCAGGAACTGTGTGAAGCAGCAGGAGACTGTGGAAGGCAGAGATTATAATCACAGAGGAGCAAATTCTAGTTCTCAAGAGATTATGCTTGGCTTGTTTGAATCATTCCACAGGCTGGCAGCCAAATGAAACCTGCTACTTAGGGATAACCAGGCATGTGCCTGGTCTCCATGATAAGAAGGGTTATTTGGCTGAATGATCTCATTCTCAGAAACACAGTGGGCAGGGGCCGTTCAGTGAGGCCCTTTGAGGCTGTCCCAATTTTACTGGATATCAAAGCAGCACATTACATTGATCTTAATTTCAGGACCAGGCAGATACCAGTACGTCATCATGAGAGAACAATAGTCAATTTTCTTGACATTGGGAACTTTGCTGATATAAAATGAGTTATTTGGTCAGAGTGGGATTTTATTCAACTGCTAGAGATGTTTCTTAAACCTTATGATTGTTTTAAGTAGCTTGTTTGGGACTGTTTTCCTGGCAAGTGCTTGCTACGATCTACTAAATAAAGAGTGTAGAACTATTGAAAACAAACAAAGATTGTTGAAAACAAACTAGCTCAGCTTTGGAGGGTGTAATTTAGGTTCTTTATCAGATAACGACATGGTTTTTGGATTTCATTTCCTTTATTTTTTGTGAGGACAGTAAAACATATGGGGCCATTCTGCTGACATTAAAAAAGCATTTCCGTCACCACCATAAAGACTCAGTCACCCACTTGACACAGTAATGACTCCCTTGAGGCTGTTCTTACACCTGTAGAAGTATATGGAACATTTTGCTGATATTGTAACAACTCTAATACCTACCTAGAGATAGTAATAACTTCTCTAGTGTGGTTGCTATGGCAATGGAAGTCATGTGGTACCATGGTGAATACTGCAGCAGAACTTGAACTAATACTTGAAGTAAACCAAGCAAACTACACACACACACACACACACACACACACACACACACACTCACATTGCTGGTAAAGAGAGGTAAGATTTTGGCTACATTTTAAAAGTAATATTGATTTTATATACATACATATATATATATATATAATCTACTATTTAAAATTCTAAAATGTTCTGTAGATGTTTATATTTTATCTATATATTTATCTACGTACCTATGTATAGTGATGTATCACATAACAATGCTTCTGTTAATGGTGGGCAACCTATGTGATAGTGGTCCTAAAAGATCTCATTACTTCCTAATGTAGACATGTTAGTTTGTATAATTACACTATACGATGTCTTAACAAGGACAAAATTACCTAACAAAGCTTTTCCAAAAATATATCCCTATTGTTAAATGACAGAGAACTATATATAGAAAGAGAGGAAAAGAGTTACACAAACATGCACACACTCATGTACACACATACACATACATAAATAAATGTCATCAAAAAATTCAGGAAGATTATGAACAGAGTATTAAAAATCTAATTTGTTTCCTTCAACTTATTTCCTTCAACTTTTTAATGCTTTGTGGTGGAAATGTAGAAAATGTCACAAGTCCTTGTGGTAGAAAGAATTTGAAGGTGTCACCCAAGATTCCTGCCCTCATATGTACGTACTAATCTGCATAATTTCCACTTGTTGATTAGGGGTAAGAACTATGAAAATGATGAAGCTTCACTCTACAACAAAGTGAAGAGATTTTGGCACATTTGATTGAAATGCCAAATCAACTGATTTTATTGGCAACCCCAACTTAATTAAATGAAGGACTGGTCTTTCTTGAGGAGATTTTCCTGATGTATGGGAAAAAAAGGCCAACTTGTGTGAGGCCCTCTAAGTGACCCACTTGGTGAGGAACTGCAAACTGTCCTGGACATAGCCACTAAGCAACAAGGACTTAAGGCCTAGAGCTGAATGAAATTCTACTACTAACACAAGAGGTCAAAGACCCCAAACCCCAGAAGGAAACTCTCTCAGCTGCCCAACACCTTAACTATGGCTTTTTTTTTTCTTTTTTTTGGTACCAGGGATGGAACTCAGGACCTTGTGCTTGAGAAGCAGGCAGTGGCACCACTGAGCTAAATCTCTGGCCCAACTGCAGCCTTTTGAGAACCCAAATCTAAGGACCAAAGAGAGGTGAGGTATGGAATGAGACCTCCAGGAACTGTGAGATAATAAATGAGTATTACATTAGGTAGATGACTTTATAGTAACTTCTCATACAGTTATAAGAAATTGATAGTTTTTAAAAATAACATATCACCTTTCATTCCTTAATAAAAACATTTGGTATTCTGAGTCATATCTTTTCAGTTTTAATTTCACCTTTTCTAGGAATTAAAAAAATGATCAAGGTTACCAAATATATGATTTTATTTTCTTTAAAATTAACCTAAATGTCTATGCAAAGCACTTGAAAGTCTTGTACACTGTGAATTTTAAAAGCTTATTCTTCCTTATGATAAAATTGTATGTATTCATGGTAAACGACATAGAAAATGAAAAAGATAAAAATCATTCACAAAATGATGGCCTTCAAAAATAGTGTCAAAATTGGTGTATTATTACTTTTTTCTTATAAAAACATATGTGTCAACTGCAAATGACTTAGGAAATAAGAAAAGGTAAATGTCACTTTATATGGAAAGGCAATTGCTCTCCTATCCATCAGCTAAGCTTTGTTAGCATGCCAATACTAGGTGAGGAGGAAATATAATTGGATTAATATAGAATTAGGAATTTGTCTGACCAGTGCAATTTTGCAATCAAAAGAGAAGAGTGAAGATGAATTTTTAGTTTTCACCTAGATGCACATAGAATCTTCCATTAAAACAAACAAAATTACTGGTGTCTGCATCCTACCCTCAGATACTTTTGTGTATTTTGTCTAGTGTTTTGTTTCTTTATTTGATTGCTAAAAATGGGCTGTTGACTTAAATCTGGGTAAGAAAGAAGAGAGAAAAGTAAAATAGAAGGTTATGGGTTCAGGAGAAACATATGGAGACTCTACTCTGAATTGCAGATTTCATGAAGATCTCTATGAGCTTAAGAGTGATGACAGTGGTAAGACTAAATAGTTGTTCCCAAACTTAATATACATACCAGTTATCCAAGAACATTAAAATGCAGATTATGTTTCGTGATGTTACTGTGGATCCAGGTACTCCACACTTCTACTAAATCTGGACTAAAAGGCTAAATCTGAAGAAGGAGGCCATGGCAGAGCAAGACAGAAGTTGTGACAAGAAGGCATAAGACTTGGATCAACAGATTTAAAGACGTGGTAGAATCAAGTAATGGCAATTTTCAAACGTGGCCTGGACTGAGATAAAACAAGTTTTGGAGTTCATGTAAGAATAAAATATGGGAAGACTCTAATATTTTTCTTGGCAAGCAAAGTTGTTGGATGCAATTCTTTTTTTCGTCTTTTATAAATTTGTGGTGGGAAGCAGAGTTTACATAGACTTCCTGGCTTTTCCTTAAATGCTGATTATATGTAAATGAATCTAAGGTTCCAGATGTTGACGTGCATTGGTATCTGCAGCTGCAGAGCAACATATACTTACCACCGAAATGATTGCAACAGTTACAGCCTTTGACAGGCAGTTTGGTGAAATCATCATGTAATAATTTCCATTATTTACACTTGAGTGGCTGTTAGAAAACAATAAAGGGAATGGCTTATGTTTGTTAACTATAGCAGGGTTTATTTCATTTGCCATTTATAGTATCAAGCTAAAATAAAATGCCCTGAAAATGTTGTTCTTTAAATAAATCTTGATTGCAATGTATATTGAAATCTTTCAATGTATTTCCTAGTAACAAAAATATGATACATTTGTTTAAATATATAGTTATAATAATCTCTATTAAGCTGACTTAATGTACTTAAGAATTTTCTATCTAAATTTCACCCTGTTTTTCCATATGTAAATATATATTTATGAGCTAATGCATTGATTAGATAGGTTGCAGTGCTGCAGAAATCTAGATACTGGGCATACTGTGATCAGCTTCACATCTATTTCCTTTAGTAACACAGTCATAAACATTAAAAGGCTTAAGATTTAAGAGCTCTTTGATCAGACAATATGGAACTTGCATTAAATATAATTGGAATGCAGAATAAAAGAACTTTCTCTAAATAATTCTATTCTAATAATTTTGAAACTACTCAGTGGTACTTGTAGGAGTTTCATTTGTTTTGCTGTGCTTTTCTCAAAGAAAATGTCCTGCAAACATATTGTATTACAGTTGGAATTCAGACAAATGAGAGTCTGAATACTTAGCTAAACGGGTTATTAATGGTTTAACCGTAGGCGATGACCTATCTGAGTCTTAGTTTTCAGGTTGGTAAAATGAGAGCTGTGATATAAAAATTTGTTGTAATGGTGGTATGTGCTTAAATAACTAAGTGTAATAGGTGCTCAAATATTTTTGTTTCATTTCTTCCATTGCACAGACCAACAAGAACTTCTACTATTTCTTCCCCTTGATGCTGGAAGTTTCAGAGGTTTATAGAGCCATGATTAGTAGAGATGGTGCCTATGATCCTGTGATCTGTACTTGATGATGCAAACACGTCCCACCACCACCACACTAAGACAGAGGAATCTTCTCAATGTGAACATCAAGGGAAGGAAATGCTCTTACAATATCAAAATCTACAGGGAAGATCTTTTTACATGCCAGGACACTTTTTCCTGGACAGTTTTATAATATGTGTATCAAAAGTTTCAAACATGGAAACAAAATCTTTGTAAATACGGAAGTCTGGAGGGGTTGAAGGGAGGGCAGGGGAATGGGGAAAAAATAAGAACCAAAACACATCATGTAAGGGTACAAGATCCCAATGATGAATGTAACCGTACTATACACCTAAAATGTACCAATAAACAATGAAAAAAAAAAGATGTTCAAGACATTTATTCAGTAAAATCTCTACTTTAAATCTGCCTTCTGGAAATAACCTTAAATAAGAATAAAGATAAATGCATGTATTTGTTAATTTCAGCAAAAACTACAAGATAATTTAAATGATTATCATTTAGGGAAGCTTCCATGTTATAGAATTTCACTTACCTATTTAAAATGATGCCTATTAAACCAAATTAATGTCATTTTAGAAGTTTATATTAAATTATTATGTGCAGAAAGTAGAGTCAATCACACATGCTCTTTAAATTTATTCAGGTAAACTTTAAAAAAGAAAAATCTCTCTCAAAAAATATGATTTCAATAGTTAGCTCTAGGTATTAGGACTTGAGCAGATGTAGTATAGAAAAATTTTAGTCATAAAAGAGAATAAATTTAATATTCTATAAATAAAAAGCTTAGTAACCTCACATATACAAGAAAGTGATATTATGTGTGTCAAAATGCACTTTCATGTACAGTGCAATATATTCTAAACTATATATGATGTGCATATATTTTTATATTCTTAGTCCATTCATATTGCTATAATGAAATACCTGAGTCTGGGAAATTTATAAAGCATGGGCATTTGTTTACTCATAGTTATGGAAGCTAGGAAGTCTAGGAGAAAAGAGCTGGCAGATTCAGTGACTGGTGAGACTACTTTCTGGTTTCAAGACAGCACCTGACTCTGCTGCACCCCACATGGCTCAAGGGGGAAAGCTAGGTACTCGTGTAGAAGGCAGGGAACGAAAGGCACAAGATGCTCCCTTCAGTCTCTAATAGTCACCTCTCAAAAGATCCCACAACGTAACTGCACTGCCTTGAGGTTTAAGTTCACACATGTAGATATTAGAGAGTCACATATATTTAAAACATAGCAATAGGCAACTGAGCAAAATATTGTTTAAATTTTTCATGGATGCTCCTCATGTAATTTTTCGATACAGTTGATGAGAAAAAGTGATTTAACAAAATACCTAGCATGGTGCTCAGTGGCCATAGGAAAAGAATACACGTAAATCCAGGATGACAAAGGCTGTTCTTTCTACAAGTATTTAACAGACAAAGATGGAGAAATAATTATGGTGATGGGATGAAAGATAACAGCAGAACCTTGCAATCCATCCAGTTATGGAGAGTTACATGATCTTGATCAGTATACCGCTAGATCTCCCAACTTGACCGTGTCCAGAATAATGAAAACATACTTCTATTGTCTGAAGTTCTCCTGAAAAGTCACTTCTAAAAATTTTCTATTTCAGTAGTATTGGATAAGTCAGGGCACTCGAGGTATCTAGGTCATTAGGACTCAGTTCTCGACAGGGACCAGAACAGCTACCAAGGCAGGCACGGATTTGGCTACCACAAGAGTGGTTTTATTACAAAAGGAACTCCGACTCCTTTGACTTGATTTAGATGTCCTACTTGCATGGACTCGCATTTATTCTCATCTTTTCTTACCATGTGCATTTTTCTGTGATGGTATGGTGAGCATGAAAGCCTGGGCCAGATGCAGGCACCTGGATATGAGCTTCCCTGTCTCCAGGGCTGAGAAATAAATCTCCTTATAAATCTCTAAGCCTGTGATATTCTGCTACAGAAACAGAGAACAGATTTTAAAAATGTGTCCTTTTTCAGTTCCTCCAATTGCAGAATGAAATCTCACATAGAATACACAAGAGACTTAGAAGATTCTTTAGAAAGACTGGAGGCTTAATCATAAAGGACACTGGGTGAATATAGTCCCCAAAGTCATTCTTTTCTAATCATAAAATATCAAATTAAAAGTGATTTTTCATGTTCCTTAAAAGGCTAATAACAAAACTACATCTGAGAACTATCTAACTTAAAAAAAATTTTAAATAAAACCTTTTCTTTCATTACTACATTTTTGCAGGACATGATTACATTTATCATGAAGCGTTGGTAATGTAAATAATACAGTTTAATTTTTCTTATTTATCCCATACTCCTCCTCCTAATTCTTCCAACTCTTGATTCTTTTCTCATTTGCAAAGCTCTATTTTCATCTTTTTTTCTTCAGTTATTTTTATTTTCTTTCCTTCCCCCTTCCCTCTATCCCTTGTTTCCTCATCCATTTGAAAAATAAAGAAAATAAATAACAAAAACCCTAAGTATTTTAGTCCTCTTTTGTAAAATTTAGATATAAAATTTAAGAAGATTTCAGAGGCTAGTTTGCATCATAACATGCAATATTTTGAAAATCAGTAAAGTTCTATTTGAATGAAAACCTCTACTTCTATCAGTTCATCCATTGACTTGATTTTTTATTCATTTAAAAACATTAATACGATCATGTGTGTATTCTATAAAATGATATATTTCACCTACTTTTTTGCATTATTGAAGTAAAATCCTGCTTTATCATGCACAGCTAGGGGTGAACATCATGAACATAACATGTGCCACCTACCACAGATTAAACAGCTATGCTAGCCACACCTCAAAATTATCCTGTGTTCCCTTCTTGCCATTACTTGATTTAGAGAAAGCATATCCAGGAAACTAAATCCACAGGTAAGCTTTATTTGTGCTTGTATTTTATACAAATGGTGCTCCGAAATATGAACTTTCTTTGTATTTGGCTTTTTTCATGGAACATTGTGAAATTCTACAAAGCATTTCATATAATCTGAAAAAATTGCTTCTCATTGGAATATATTACTTCAAAGGTTAATAAACAACTTCATTTATCAATGTTCACATTGATAGCCATTCGGGAATGGATATTATAGATTCTGCTTATGATTCTCATAGTATATGCATTGATTTAAAGATAGGTCTAGGAGGAATATTTTGGGGTCATGAGATAAACTTGATGTAATAAGTTAAACACCCAGCAATATTAGATGAGATCTTAGTTATTCTGTACCCTAGTTGACAATTTCCCCCTCTTTCTGTCAATGAGTGTAGGCATTATCTCTGTCTTTTTTTTTTTTTTTTTTTTTTTTTTTTGGTACCAGGGATTGAACTTGGGTCCTTGCACTTTCAAGGGAGGCGGCAGAGCCACTGAGCTAATTCCCAGGCCAGGCATTATCTTTTTGTGTCTCACTGACAGTGACTCTCTGAGGCTTTTCATTTGCATCTCTATCCTGACCAATGAACTTAACATGTATTTGTGTTTGTTGGACCTTTGGATATACTTTTATACACAGTCTTCTTTTAGTTTATGTGATTTTTTTTCTCATTAAGTTTATGGGTACATTTTAGGTATACAGTACAGTTACATTTATTATTGGGATCTTGCACCTTTACATGACAGGTCTTGATTCTCATTTTTCCCCTTGTCCCTGCCTTCCCTTCACCCCCTCCACCCTTCCCTATTAGTTTGTATGATTTTTGATTTGTATTATTTTTTCAAAATTACTGATTTGCAGGAGTTACTGACACATTTTTATATAGGTCCATATATGTATTGCTAAATATCTTTGGGAATCCTGTGGTCTGTCTTGGGATTCTTTTAAGGATTTAGCTTAGCCTTTCTTTGAAATCATTTTATGTGTACTCTTCCGTATCAAATTTGCAATTAAGCCTATATATTTGCTTTGGCATCCCTCAAAGAGAACTCCCCTTTTCTCTTTTAAGCAGATATTGCAAACAGCTAATCATCTCAAGAATTGAAGAGTTAGATTGACTCTAGTTCTGAGTTTTAGTAAGACTCAATCTAATTAGTGCTTGTATGATTTATGTTCTCCTCATTCTTTAGAAATGGCAGGGAATCCAGCTTTGCCCAGGAGAGGTTCCAAGATCAACTTTTTAGCCTGTTGCTCTATGAAGATTTCATGTCTCTTAAATTTTTTTTTTTTTTTTTTTTTTTTTTTTTTTTTTGGTCCTGGGGATCACACTCGGGTCCCTGCACTTGTGAGGCAGGTGGTGGAAACATTAAGCTAAATCTCTGGACCTTTGTCACATTTTTTGAGGGGGAGTCTAGTTGTTTGTTTGAGAGGAAAAGTCTTCTCCTACAATGGGTCTTCCCTTATCTCTGTAGGACCTCTCAGTATTTTACTCAGCCTTTTTGTTGTGTTCAGATTACCTTTGAAGCTTCCCATCTTGTCCCAGAACATAGTCAACGTACTTTGAGGAAAGCTGTGTGCTTCAACTGAATTCCTTAATTTTCTTCTGTGCAATCAAATTCTTCACAGGATAAATGAACTTCTCAGTTGTCTCCTTCCAGCTGCTTGGCCTGGGAAAGACAGAACAGGCACATGGGATGTCCTCAAGGCTAGCAGAGAAGTAGCTGGTAAGCTAAGACTCACTGAGCTTCTTGGCCTACTTGATTGGAAAAAAAAAAAAAATATATATATATATATAATCCTATGGCTTCCACAGAAGTTTGCTATTTCATACATATGTTTTATTTTTTTTTAATTTAGCCAGCCTTTTTTAGTTGTGCAAAGAAAGCGTTGCTCTGTTACAATGTAATAAAACCTACCTGAAAACAGATGTCCTCATACAGTTTTTGAATTGTGGATACTGAAAGTGGGAAATAATGTCGCAGGTGTAGGATAAAGGTTGGAGAATATATTTGTATTCAAAATAGGGATACAGGATTGAATTGCAATTATCTTCCCTTCCCCATGGGGCATACATTCTAAGATGGCCAATGGATACCTAAAACCTTAAATAGCTTAGATGTTATTTTACATGCACAGTATGTACTATACTTCTCCTATACCTTGCAATGTAGCCATGCCACAGCTAATCTGTCCTGTGTCTTATGCCCTGGTGCCTCTTTTGAATCCCTATTCTTGATTTAAGTATCATTCCTCAGTAAAACAAAAGATACTTGAACATAAGCACTGCAACACAGTACTGGAGCAGTTGATTTGATAACTAAGCGAGCTACTTTATTAACTAACAGGCAGGTAAGCATACACAGACGGAATGCAATGGAAACAGAGTTAGTTTGTATTGTGAATGGGAAAGAGCAAGATGGCATGAACTAACCCTAATAAATCAATCTCTGTGCTTTACATGGACATCCAAAGTATGTTCCAAATATGTTGCAGGGGCCGGGGATTTAGCTCAGCGGTTTGGTGGCCTGCCTCGCAAGCGCAAGGACCCGAATTCGATCTCCAGTACAAAAAAAAAAAAAAAAAAAAAAAAAAAAAAAAACCACACAAAAAACCAAAACAAAACAACAAAACCAAACAAACAAAAAACCAAATATGTTGCAGTTATCACATGCTAATGGAAGCAAATAAAGATTGAGTCATATTTTTAAATCCTAAACTGTAGTATACTGACTCAATTGTATGATTAATTCAGTATATGTTTCTCTTATATACATATACGTTTTTCCTGTAGTTATAATGGAAATGATCATGCAATCTTATAACATGCATTTTTCAGTTAATTTGATGCTTTTAAATTTTTTCCCATCTACACAAAGAGGAGTACTCATTCTGAGGTTTAATTTAGAATTCATACAATAATCATTCAGAAAAAGTGCTTTAATTCATCTAGCCTCCTTCTTTTCTTATATCTAAAGCTACTGTTCATTACATTAAAATAATTTAAGCATAAATATATTTATGGAAGTAAAACATAGGCTGGAATATTAGAAAAAGCAATAATGACACAAAGAGAATGTGTTATTTACTTTTCTATGATTGTTGGGACAAAATAGAAGACACCCAAAGTTAAAGGGGAAGGGTTCCGTTTGCCTCACCGTTTGTAGAGGTTTCAACCTGCAATCAGCCGGCTCCAAGGCAGGGATAACAAACAGGCCTGGCAGAGCAGAAACAACATGGTGCACACAGGCAGCAAAGGTAGCAAGGGAGCTAACGGTGCCTCCCTGCCCATATTATATTATTCAGACTACTTAGCACTCACAGTCTCAATCCTAGTGCCCTTGAGCCTAGCATTGCATCACTAATCAGTTCTAGCTTCCCACACTCTAGATCAAGCCTACGGCCACACAAAGCTTTGGGGGGACATCTAGACCCAAAGCATAACAGAGAATAAGCATCTACATGGTACTTGTAAGTTATTTTTTTAAATTCCATGCAAAATTGAGGAAAGTTATTTTCACTTTTCCAGAAATAGTTGCAAATATCTCTTTGAGTTAGAGCTGTGCTCTAGTATATAATTTCGAGGCTTAAATATCAACAGAACTCATTTTATTTAATCTTAATATTTCTGGGGATGCAGATTGCTGGAAGAGCTTGACTGAAGGGTTTGGCTGAACTCTTTTACACAGTTGAAGTGAGATTGTGGATGGAGGTGGGCCTGACCTCTTCATTTTCTTCCAAAGCTTCTCCATCATTTGGTCTCTCTTACCAGGCAGTGAGACTGCTTATAAAGCAGCTGCAGCCCTCACAGCGGAGTATGCCAGAAAGCACAATGAGTAGACTCAAAATTGAAAGGGGGTTGTTTGCACACAGTCAATGATTGCAAATGAATCACAAGCCTATCCAAGCACAGAAGGAGGAAAGGTTGATGCCAGGTATTGATGAGAAAGTGGGAAGAGCCTGTAGGACATGTGGGGGACAACACAATTTTAAAGTTTTGCCTGTAATGGCTACTATATCAATCCCAACAAGAAACATGAATTATCAGATATTCACATGCAGCACAAACTGGCTCTTAAGTGACTTGGCCGATAAATGACCTGTATTAGCTTTAATTGTGTCCTAATGACACAGCCACTCTTGTTATCCTAGGTGGTCATAATGAACAAAATTCAAATTATTGCCAAATATCAGTCTAACAGCATGATAGATTCCAAAAATTTTATTGTAATGTGCAAAATTAAAGTTCCCTCTACACTAAGTTAAAGTGCTTTTTACACTAATTGCTATTTTAACCTTTTCTTTTATACATTTAAGGTTTATATATTTGGTTGTTAAGGTTTTAATGATCTTCTATACTGCATATGTGAGTGTATGTGTGTGTGATTTTTGTATATGTGTTTGTTATATTGCATATATTTTATATTATATAGCTTCTATCAAAAAGCATTGAAGATCTATGGTTGCAAATATATTTTTCAATATTACTATGTACTCTTGATTTGTTTACAATGATCATAATTTAGTTGATTGTTCAGCAAATATTCACATATTCTTTTAATGTCAATATGGTTTATGACTGGCGCCCATTAATTTCAAGCTCAGGCAGGTAATTTACATTGACAAATGGACATGATTGCAATACAAGCCTTAAATGTGCACACACAGTTTCATATGGTGCCGGCTGTGCCAGGAGTGTATCAGAGAAGAATATCCCAGGAGTCGCTCCCCTTCAACTTGGCCTACAAATAAGGACACAGGGATGTAACCCAAATCCACCAGGCAATCTGAGCATCATTGCCCAGATGAATCCATCCCAAGAATCCAAACCATTATTGGTCTGTAGATACCTAAAAGTACTACACATGCATGTCTGTATAGGCAATTAAAGTATATGGTTTGTTTTGAAGCACTATTATTTCAATAGCAATTAATAGAATAGCCAAATCTGCATATCATTTTTATTATCCACGAATGCCATTTTCCCCCTATTAACACAATTGCCTCAGTTGATTAACTTAAATAGGCATTGAAGATGGGCAACAGAGGCCTCTATGCAGGGAAAATAGGACAACATGCAAACTGTTGTCACTTTTTATGGCCACTTTTTATATTTACTAAATTAGGGATGAAGATGAGCAATCTTCCAACTAGAAAGCTATGTAGATGTGCCAGCTGGCACCAGGCCATGATTTAAGGGAGCAGAAATGAATGAGGCAGAAGTAAATGTCCACCATCTGGGTAAAGCTCAAGTGAGCTTGTTTGGACAAGGCTCCAGGGTCAAGTAAATGAAACGGACTTTAATTTCAAGATGCAGCTGCGAGGACATAATTCCTCCTCCTGTAGGCCATGGTACAGGTGTGGGAAGTCAGCGAAATGTTTTCAAATTGGATAGGATGCAGTTGTGTCTTGGAGGCACATGTGATTGTCATTTCAGAAGAACCATGTATAATGACCCCTGGACAAGTGTAAAGAAAGGGAAAGGTATTATTAAAGCTTGTCTTGGCTAAAAGAGACAGCATGAGAGTTACACTACAAAAGGTATCTTTCTGCAGGGCTTATTAGAACATGCTGATTCCTTTTTCACTGCAACCTGGATTACTAAGAATGATACTTTATTGAAGTGCTTAAATTGCTAGGATTTCATTGCTCAGTATTTAAGGTGGTGAAGAAAACATAGCTAAGCATAAGAATACTGGTGATTAACGTTTCCATCGTGGGCAGTGGAGGCTATACGCATTCTGAACCAGCTCACCTACTAGCATATTATAAATGGGAGGCAGACATTGGATTTAATTTAAAAATCAGGAACATAGGGTGTAGGACTACCTTGTACCAGGTCTCATTCATATTTGGAACATTTGACTTGAAGACTTCTGATTTTTGTCTTGTTCTGTGGTCTGGTCAGCTTACTGTGAACAGGGGTTAGATTGTTCATAATAACAATTAATGGCCTCAAAGAAAATATTTGTGTCCCTTCAAATGTTCATGTATTTATTCTCTAGGGCTTGACTGGACTTGGCCAGTGAATGATGATTTAAATGATCACTAAATACTAGATAATAGTAACAAAATTTATTACACCTAAACCACGCTGGAATTACTACTACACCTTGAAAACATAGGAAACAATAAACACTTGGTGAGATATAATTCATTTCCTTTGCCTAAGACATGAGATGGTTTCTCCTGAGGGCTAGCGGAATGGAGATGACCGAGCCAGACTAACCAAAGTTAAATCCACGAGTGGCAGGCTCACAGAGGTGCAGGTGACTTAACAAAACTTAGCAGAAGCAAGGGCAGAACGTGGTCAGACGATCTGCATAAAGAGTATTGCTGTTAACACTGCTCTGCTAGTGAGCAGGATTACTGTGCCATTCTTTGACTTCTCCACGATGAGCACATTAGTGCCTGACTTTATAGAGCATTCTCAATGCATGTTTGTGGATTTGAAAGAAATGAAACACTGGTACTCAGTGACATGAAATGGGACCGTTATAAGCTATTATTATTATTTTTTTAAAGTTATGGCATCCAATGAGAACAAGAGGGAGAGAAAAGACCATGGTTATTAATGGTACCCATGCAAGTTGGTTTAATCTAAGACTAGACAAAATGGCAATGTTTATAAAAACATATGAAAATGTGCACATCTATTAGGCTAGTAATACTGCTTCTTCGAGCATATCCTAAGGAAGTCATCCAAAGAAGAAAATAGGTATGCAAAGAAGTATCCACTGAATGAATTTCCCAAACTGAGAAAAGTAAGAATTAAACTACTCTGATCAAGTAGGCCATGAAGCACAAAAAATAAATTTTAAGCATGTACAAAATATGGAAAATGTTTGCATTATAATATTAGATGCAAAACATAAGTCATATACTGTGCATGCAATATTTCTAGTTATGCAAACTTATACCATAAATATGCAATGACTAAAGGCAATATATTACAGAAAACACAACTGAATAATAATTTTATTGCTGAAATTTTTACTATAAGTTTCCCAAGTCTTATTTAGCCTAACATTTTACAATGATAATAATTGAATATAAATTGGTTTCTGTATTTTCTGCACAGAAAAAAGCATTTTACTAACTCTGTGGCATTTTTGTTCTGAAAACTTGAAAGGAAACGTCATATTATTACAATATATTATTTAATGATTCTGCACTAGATTTCTGTCTGCACCAGTGTAGTTTAGAGAAGTGGTACCTGGCTTTCCACATGGCTGGAAAAGTAGTATGAAGTCACCAAAGAAATGCCAAATAAATTGGGTTTAAAAGCATGAACTTTTCTGGTTGTTCCAAGCGCAGAGAAAGAGCCAGGGGCTAAAGGTTGTATGGGAGGAACTAATATTTGGAGGTAAAATACAATAATAAGTTCAAGTAGAGGGAGAAAGTGTTATGGTAAATGTGGAGCGCCCAACATCTTAGGATATGGAGTTGATTTTAGAGATGAAAGCAAGTAAGTGGAGTGTTTTGAGAGGGGAAATAATCAAAATAGATTTAAATACTAAAAGAGAAAGAAAAAAGTCATAGTTTATCTATGAAAAATGGATTGGATCTCTAGAGTTCTTTTTATGCTTTCAACATTGACTTTGTACCTAACTCACTTAACTTTGCCAATCATTTAATTTCACTCAACAGACGAGAAGCTACTTTTTCTTTTAAAATAAAAATATTTATTTTTCACATCTTAAATATGATCCTAGATGTGGTGGCAAACTGATGTTTTTCACAGAAAATATATTTCCAATTGACTTCATTTTATTTTATAAACCTGTCTTTCAATATCTCACAGAGTTTCATCATTTGATAATTCAACTATGATCATCAGTTAGTATCAATAAAAATGGTATGAAACATTATCTTAGATTTTCCACTTTAAATCAAGTTTTAGGATCAAATTATATACAAAAATATGTTGATAATTTATCCTTATGTGAAGAAACCAACATCTCGTACTAACTACACTATTTCATGGCATTGTCTAGTGACACCAAGGGAGAATTTGTAGTTCCTACCTTCCATTTAAAAATCTCAATTTCAAATGGGTCATTTAGTTTAAGTAATATTGCATATGCATATAGGCAGCTTTTGCTTCAGATTCAGCTCCTCTCTACCTCAAAGGCTAATGGATTTTTGATGGTATACACTTTGAAAAGCACTGTAATTTCCTTTATCCAGATTTCTTAGGGCATCTGTCTTGACTCTCAGGAGCAAATTAATGGTATTGGCGCAAAGACACACAACAACTCAATGAATTATGTAAAACATGAATGGTTGTGTGACATGCTCCAAAATTTTGAAAATAGATAAATTAAAAAAAGTCTTGTGCTTGTAGACTTATCGGTCTAACACAGAGAATGACGTGTAAATCAGTGACAGAAATTTCCTAACAAGTGTAACTGAAGAAATACACTGGCAAGGTTAGATATAATTATTTAAAATGACCAGATTCAGCCCAGTCAAGACTTCCACTTGAAAGATGGAGAGAGGAGAGCACGCTTTAAGGAGGAAATGGTGCATTGTCAGATATTTCCACACGCTTTGCTATATCAATTAGCCCTACTGACATATGACCTTCATCAGGGGCCTGCCCACTCTCTCTCTCTTCCTTTGCCCACACTAGTCTAGTGAAAAGGGAAAAGTGTCATAGCTTGCTAAGAAAATATACTCCCTTTGCTGAGTGAGATTAGTTCATACAAGCTGACAACTGTCATCTATGTCCGTTTTAGGAACGCCTGAAAATTATTCTATTGGGAAAAGCTTGGATGAAGAATCGGTTTTGGGATACGGGTGTCTGCTCCACCAACCAGGCATCCTTTTTCAAATCCCGGTTTCCATAACAACCAGATAGCACTTTTGGTCCCCAACACAACAGACTCCTTTATGGTGGTGATTATTATTAGTCAGTTTGCACTCCAGGCAGCAATCTGATTTACTCTCCCTGAGGAAACTCAGTTTATGACATGCAAAATGTCAGGGAGAGAATAATACAAACTGGAAGTATGGCGGTACTACGAAATAAAGCATGGATAGGAAACTACACCTTATGAGCCCTTTATTATTTTTAAATGAAAAGTTGTCAGATTATTCAGCCGAAAGTGTGATGTTAACTGTGTCATGCCTGTGAGCTACATAGCAGTTATTGTGAAGACAGCGGTTGTCGGTTACCTATGATGGAGTGTTTGATAAAACGTGACACTTGCAAACATTGAAGGTACCTGAATTTCTGACATCATGCTGTGGACCTATTGATAGGAAATGAAAATATATAAAAAAATAAGATGTTTTCCTGAGTACATGAGCCAGAGTAAGACATGTGCCTAGCTCTCTTTGCAAATTTAAAAATGGAATAGAAGCAGTTTTACTCTCAGAATACAGCAAATGATCATGGTGACTATGAATACCGTATCTAAATGTTCTGCCTCCGAAAGGAAGAATTTACGAAGTTTCTTTCTCAAATTTAGCCAAGCCCTTACCTTAACCTTTTAATGAAGTTTGACCTTGAGGCCATCCAGAAGGGTAAAATGTCTTGGAATCTCTTCTAAGGAAAAATAAAGATCGCATGTGTTGTTCAAGAGAACAATTTATTTGTGGTATGTTTATCAGTAATGTGTCCCTTCCCAGCAAAACTGTGTCCTTGAACTAGGGATATAAAATGATACTATTAAGGGAGCCCAGCCAAGTCCAGTCAAGAAAAGTCATTTATTTTTCACTGACCCAGCTGGTGAAGTGAATGTAGGTTCAGCAGCTTGGCTCACTTGAGAATCAAGCACTGCCATCATGCCTGTAATTACACCATGAGAGTGATTTCCAGGAATGAACATTGCAAAGAAAACAGGCTTTTCCTGGCAAATATTAAACTTCAGTACAGCAGAGTTAGAGAAATGAATGTTAAATTCACATGCTTATGTGATTTATACAATAACACACCTTCCATTTGAATCAATCAATTTGTAGACACATATCAATTCATCCCAGACTTACTGGATTAACACAATGCATATTACTTATTTGTTTGATGTTCTGCCTTTCTACCATGGGCCAGCTCATCTGTGGCTGGATGGTCTAGGATAGCTCATCGTAAATATATGGAATGCCATCTCATAGAGCTGGGGAGGTGGCTAAAATAGATGAGACCTTTCTACCCATCTTTTCTCATCTTCTAGGAGTCTCACCAGAGCATTTTCAAATGATAGTTGAAGGGTTTCCAGTATTCAGAGAGAACAAGATCCAATGCAGAACAATTTTGAATTTCTCCCTGGATCATATTTATTATGTTACAGTAATGGCAGAAAGTATGTCACCAAGTCAATATTCAAAAGATGGAGTAGACAATCTCTTTATGAGAGTCACAAAAGAAGTTTTGTGTGATTTCTTTTCCAATTCACTTCAGCTTTCTTATTGTAATTGAGGTTGTCAAAATTGCTGGTGTGCTTTAGAATGTTTTAATTTAGGTTTCTCCATGTAACTTTTTTCTTTCAAAGAAAATGAATATTTCCAAATACATTGAAAGGTGAAAGAAGGAGCAATGTGTTTACCAAGATTAATATACTATTATAGCCAATTATATAAGATCTCAGTTGCATGATTTGAAGATTGGGCAACTATGAGTAAGTAGGAGTAGATTATCTTCATTTTATTTGTTTTACAGTTCTTGATGATATAATAATTGTGATCTGATTTGATTTCACCTCAGAGGCTGAATTATTCTAGCAGGATGAAAAAATATCTAGGAGACACAGAATGAAACATTTGCTTGCCTATCTGAAGTTATCACAAAATATTTAATTTAACTTTCTATGTACATGAGGCATGTGAGAATATATATGAGGAGTTTATATAATTTACATATCATCTGCTGTTCAACTCATCTGATAGGCATAAAAATATTGCCAAGCTTAGTGGCTTAAATCAGTAGCCCTTTACTATTTCTCACTGTTTTATCGAGTAGGACTTAGAAGTGGCTCAGCTCCGAGTGTCTATCTTGGAGTTTTTCAAGACTTTGACTTGACATTGTGGCTAGAGTTGAGATCCTTTCAAAGATGCGCATCTCACATGTTTGGAACCTGGGCTACAATATTGCAGCAGCTCAGAACCATTTGGACCATTTGGGGTTATTACCCCTATCTCTAGCTCTATGCAATATCTATATAAGATCTCTTCAGAACAACAGATTTGGAGTGAATATGCTCTTTTTTTTTAAAACTCCTCTTTCCTCTTCAACCTCCTCTTTCTCCTCCTCCCCTTCTTCTGTACTTGGAACAGAACCCATAGCTTTTGTCATGAACTATATCCTTAGCTCTTTTTCATTTTTTTGAGATAGTATCTCACCGAGTCCTTAAATCACTCAGGCTAAGCTTTAATTTGTAATCCTCCTGCCTCAGCCCAGAGTGTTGAGATTACAAGTGTGAACATCACACTGGCCCAGGATTATTTATATGAAAATTTAAATCACAGAACTTGTCACTACAGCACTGGCTACTTATTGAGGTAAAGATTGAGATAATCTATGCATAAGAAATGTACAATGGGGCCGGGGATTCAGTTCAGTGGTTCCACCACCTGTCTTGCAAGCACAAGGACCAAAGTTCGATCCCCAGTACCCCCCCAAAAAAAAAAAAGAAAAAAGAAAAGAAAGTAAAAAGAAACACATGATGCATATTCATCCAGGACAATGAGGATCAAATACTGAGCACTCATTTTGTTCTGCCTACAAACCTGAGCAATGACACGGTACCAAGATGGGCCGTTTATATTATCTATTGTGTTTAAACTATAAGACATCAATTCATCACAGCAAAGTGAAATAAGCATTATGATAGAAGAACACAGTGTGTTATTGGTACAAAGGAAAAATTGTAACAAGTATGTCAAAAGGAGTATCTTTGAGTGGAAAAGACTTACTAGATGGTTTGATGACTGATCAAAGGTCCAACAAAGATGATTTGTCTAAATGAAAATGAGGATGAAAAAGTTTGCAAAACACAAAATAAATAGGAGGATGTCATGAAGAGTAAACATAAAACAGCAATATTCTGAAGTATTATTAAATCTCAGGATACAAATGTAAAATATTCATAAACTGAAGCTTGGATTTGGTCACTTTGACAGGGTCAGAGGACTTTTCAATGAGCAATTCAGAAAAAACACAATAAAAATTCTATGACTCCAATCAGTTTTTCATTTCTACTGTATGATACTTAAATAAACATTGTTTTTTCAGTCATTTGTTTATGAAGAAATATCATATCTCGAGCACTAATTTTTCTTTCCTTTAGTATAATATTCATGAACAAATTGAGATTTGCTTGTTTTTTATTTTCTTTTCATTGGCAGAATTATGAAATTTAATCTGGAAATTATGGTAAACATTTTATAATCAGTTCCCCTTAGGTGCAGGGATGGAAAAAGTTCAGTTTTTAATTCCTTTCTTTTATATCTATGTATGAAGTAGCAAACTTAGATAACTCAGAATGATGCATCTGATGGATGGGTCAGAATATACCAAGGTAAAAATGCCAAGAGACACATGGCAGAGACACTCGACTGAGGATCAGCAACTGGAACATAAGGGGAAAAATGTGAACAGTGTAAGACCAGATCCAGATTCTCCCAGCAGCCAGTGCTTCAGGAAATCATGAAGGGATAGTATTCATAGGATTACTCCACTGTCCTAAGGTAATAAGTCAGGGAAAGGATACTTCTTAAGGCTTTAGAAATGGATTTTTCATATTGTCAGAAATAGCTCAGCAATTTTCCAGAGATAGCATTAAGTCCAATGTGTGATTTTCTAATGATGCTATCTTTCTACCTTTTGGGTTTATAAACTTGTCTTCATAAACAGCTCTGGAATAGACCAGTGACAGACAAATTTGAGATAAAGGGATGGAGAGACACTTCTGGACACTAGGGACATGGTAACCATAGCGAAAGGCAAGATAAATTCACCACTTTTCTGCAAGTAAGATATAAGAGAAAGTATTTCAGTGATTTTTTTTTCTTAAACATTTCTGGGTCTTTGACTAAGGAAAGACTGTATGGAGAAGAGAAGAGCTGACATTCAGATAAGAATTACTTTTTCAGAAAGAAAAATTTAGGTCACTGATTAGGATCAATTGCTATGAACAGAAGGAAAAGATGAACACTTTGAGATGTATTTATAAGTTTAAAAGAACCCTTAATAACAAAAATATGTGACTATAAATAGGGAAATACTGCTTTTGGTGAGGACTTATAGCGAAAACTATTTTATGCAGTGGAACAGGAAAAAAAGAAGGCAAAACAAACATGCTTTTCTATTAAAAGATTTCTTGGTAAATTTTGCAGTGTGTGTGTGTGTGTGTGTGTGTGTGTGTGTGTATGTGTGTGTGTATCAGAAGATGTCAAAGCCCTGTAAGATTGTGTCAGCTATTTCAGTCTACACACTGCATACCAACTCCAAATGAGACAATCGGGATACCCTCAGTATGAACAGTTGTCCGGAGCATTCAGTATGTCGGTACATATGTTTCAAGTGACTATTATTTTCCAGTCATTGTGCTTGAAGTCGAGATTTAAAAAAAAAGTGGGTGTGATATTATACTTGTATAACTTACCACCTATTATGAAAAATGTGACTTTTACATTTAAAGAGTTGTGTGCTGATACAGATAATTAAACTTCCTGGAAGAATGTAGAGAAAGGAAGATAGAGAGTAATTTGTATTGATATAGGTTTTAAGCTGAGTCTTAAAGTGTGTGTTAGTTTGTCTAGTTAAACATAGTTAGGAAAGACATGCTAGACAGAGCAAAGAACATGAGCTGATGTGTGAAGCAGAAATGAGAGAGGTGTTTGTGGGATCTGTAAATGATTCCACATTATGGAATTGTAAGATATAAGATGAGACAGGAGAAGTCAAGGACATAGAGGATCACCAGTCATATTAATATACAGGGAAGAGAGGTAACTCCCAAACCTGCTAGATGTATGAAGTGTGAGTTAGTGTTCTCTAAAATTAAAGAATGAATTCTAGGGACACTGGAGGTTAAGAGTAGGAAAAATTTATTGAGAAAAAGAGAGCTTTCATTTAGGAGAGACAGAAGGGGTTCCAGAAAGTGGGCTGCTCACACAACTTCTTGAAGGTGTTTTATGGGATAAAGCCATGAGGTGAGGTAGGTTCAACATGGGATAAAACTATAGTCAACTAATAAGATTGAAAGTACAGTTTTTTAGGTAATATTGGCCCAATGAGAAATCACAAGGTACACAAAACTATAAACCACCAATAAGATTATGACAAACAAGTATAGTCACTTAGGTAAATTTCTTTTTTTCTTTTTTTTTGGTTTTTTGAGACAGGGTCTCACTATGTAGTTCAAGCTGGTCTTGAACTCACTATATAGTCCAGGCTAGTCTTGAACTCACAGTGATCCTCCTGCCTCAGCCTCCAGAGTACTGGGATCACAGGCGTGAGCCACCACCCCCAGCTAGGTAATATTGATTAAGTGGGGGTCCAATGGGTAAACAAATCACATAGCAAGCATACAAGGAATGAGCAAGGATCTTTGGTGGTAAGGTGTGGGTCAGGGATTTTCTTGGAAGATCTTGGTCCCACACCCACGTGATTGATACCTATTTAGAATACCAATCACTGCTATTCACCTCATGTGGCTGTTTCCCTTCTTTTACAATGCTGGCCTTCAGTGAATATGTCTTGCCTTTCCTCCATGTTGGCTCCTTGTGGGCTGGCCCTGTCCAACTGACTACAGGATATCTAATTAACTTACCTATCTACAATAACATCATAGATTCCACCTTTAAGATTCCATTCTACAAATGTTGTCTTGCATTTAGATGTATGGATTCAGGATTGTCATGTTTGGAGGCAGAGGAATCCATTAAAATTTAGTATAATGAATCACATGAACAATTGGGGTATGAAATAAAGCTGTAACTGTGAATGGATTAGATATTTTTCCAAGATGTACAGGAAGATGTAAGGTGGAAGACAGGGAAGAGCTTTGCACTTAGTATAGTGCTTGCAACTAGTGTATGCTATAAACATCAGAATCTACAGAGCCTGCAAAGTATCAGAGCCAGAACAGAAGATGCAGGGACAAATAGCAAGAAGCATCAGACTAGAGATCTGCTGGCATAAGGGTGTGAAAATAACCAAGAACCAAATAAGATGATGCACGTGTCAGTGAGGGCTGGCTAGGAGAAATGAAAAT
Source organism: Fukomys damarensis (assembly GCF_012274545.1). Classification (NCBI taxonomy): domain Eukaryota; kingdom Metazoa; phylum Chordata; class Mammalia; order Rodentia; family Bathyergidae; genus Fukomys; species Fukomys damarensis. The sequence goes on from NW_022900944.1 coordinate 27,599,175, forward strand.
GAAGGGAAAGATAGAGAGCATGAAGGAGGAGGTGCAAGAAGAGGAGGAGGATTAAGAAGAGGAGGAAAAGGAGGAAGAAGAGGAGAAGGAAGTGGAGGAAGAGAAAAAGGGAGAAGGAGGAAGAGGAGGAGACCATTTTCAGACACCATCCCAAATTCACTTTATAAATCCAGCCATTCATAACTGTTGGGGGAGATAAAAATGAATGGACCAAGAAAATTCCCAAAACCCACTTGCTTTACCTAAAATTGAAAACAATGTCTATTTCCAAATTGAAAAGGGTCTTTATTGAAATTATTTTAAGTTTACAAAACAATATGAAACGATTAATATTTCATATTTGAATGTCTTCTGTAATGTCCATAAAAATGTAACATCTGGGGAGCCTTGTATACCACGCCACTCTATGCCATGCTAAGACGCACTGTAATGGCTGAGGGTGAACATCAAGACCCTGCTCTGCTTTGTCACACGACTACTCTGCTGGAACACCAAGCTTTGGTGACACTAAACTCAGTGTAGGCGAAGAACTAAAGAAGCAGTTCAAAATAAAAGAAGACAGTTTATTTGATGATAGGACAAAAAGAGAAGACAGAAAGCTGCTGATATGTACTCCCTACTGATGAGTAGCGAGAATTTGAAAGATACTCATGCATAGTTGTCTGTAGCTCCTCTTACTGAGAGCTTTGTCCCACCTTGGAATCTGATTGGTTCCCTGGCTCATCTTTCATCCTAAGCTTGGATATCTTCCAGCCCTGTGACCTTTCCCTGTCCTTTGGAGGAAGGTAAATTTATGGATGGGGGCCTTATGGATAGGTAGTTTAAACTAAAGAATTAACTAAAGGGAAATTTGGCTATTCTTATGTTACTCGGCATACCCAAGAACTTCATAGTATATCCTGAGTTCGCTGACTTGGTCTTTCTAATTTCTTGAGTTTGCTGCTTTTGTCTTTCTAATTCCTCCAAGTCTAGGTGCCATCGTCCTTCTAATTGCTGGACTCTGGCTACAGAGGTCAAAACTGTCTTATTAATTTTTTTTTTTTTTTTTTTTTTTTTTGGTACCGGGGATCGAAATCGGGTCCTTGTGCTTGCGAGGCAGGCGCTGGAATCACTAAGCTAATAAAGATCAATGATGCCTTCATCTGATTTTCTCCCTGCACACCATGCCTCTGTCCACACAAAAAAATTTCATAATGCTGAGTTTAGGTAACCCAATTGTAAATTGCCAATATTATCAGATAAATATCAATAAATATTAGATAAATATCAGAAAAACACCAGTGAATATCAATAAATATCAGGTAGATATTACCAAAAGAGAAAGGGAAATCAAAGAGTCTCTTCTCTTTATTTCAAGTTCAGCTACCTTCAGAATTGGACTTATTCTGACCTTCAGAATAAGCAAGCATACTGAAGTTCAGTGTGCTTGGCCCTGACTCATAGCTAATGAATCAGGATTTCTGGGAAAGTGTCAGATTCCTGCTTTTAAACTGGCTTCCATGGAGAGTCTGAAGCTAGCTTGAGTTTAGAATCACTGAAACTACTCTCAGCAAACCCAAAACAAACCCTGCAGGCACCACTTAAAACCCACAGGGCACTTGAACTTGAATCAAAGAATTGCTCCAGGCTGTTCTTTCTTCAGCCACATGAATGTCCTTATAAATCAGCTCTCCTACCTCTCTGGACAAATCTTATTCTCCATTTCTCCCCTCATCTAACTCAGTTTTAATTTGGAAGCAAAACTTTCTTCACTTGTCTTCATTCTTGTCTGAAAACCCCTGTACTTCTGTCCTGTGACAGGTTCATGAGCAAAAGGCATCCCAAGCTGAGATCACACCTCAGCTCAGACCTTCCCATCCACACTGCTCCTGATTGTATCCTCCTGTAAGACCTAAGGCCTTACTACCACTCCGAGGAGCTCGACAGCCACTGAGGGCTTCCAAAATGTAAGACCAAGGGCCTTACTACCACTCCGAGGAGCTCAATTCTACCACTCCTAAGAGCTCTACAGCCATGAGATTCAACCCGGTAGGAACACACTGGACAAGTTGGAAAGGGATCAGACCTTTATTAGTCTGGCGAGATGGCACTCCCAGAGCCAAGTAGCTCAGAGAGGCATCAGCTCAGCGGCTTAGATTGTTTTTATAAAGGGATAGGCAGGGTGGGGGGTCTATACTCAAAGCATGCAGGCAGGGGGCAAAGGTTAATGGTCTGCTAGTCAATGCTGGTGGTCAGCAGTCACATACTGGGCAGTCATATGTTGATGGTTAACTGATGCTTACAGAATGTCCCAAGGTTTTCAAAACATTGTTTCAAGGAGTGAAACAATCTTATCTAGTCACTCAGAACTACTAAATGTTCACCTATTAATTTACATTAATCACAGTTGAGGCTAGGATTTAAGATTACAAAGTTATGCAGCCCCACACTCCTAGTGGTTTATGGATGATACAGGGGAAATAAATGAAGCTCCCAGCATGCTGGATTTCCCGTAACCTGAGTCTGTGTTCTCCGAAATCAAAGAATGAAATCAGAGGAACAACAGAGGTTAAGACTAGGAAATATTGCCGGGCGTTATGGCACACACCTTTAATCCCAGGATTTAGGAGGCTGAGACAGGAGGATCACTCTGAGTTCGAGGCCAGCCTGGGCTACATAGTGAGTTTCAGGTCAGTCTCAACTATATAGTGAGACCCTGTCTCAAAAATCAAAAGAAAACAAAACAAAAAAAGAGTAGGAAATATTTATTGAAGGACAGACCGACAGCTCTTGCCTGAGAGGTAAATGAGGGGACCCAGAAAATGGCTCGCAGAGGACTTAACTCACAGGGAAGGTTTTATAGAGCATGAGGTGTGTATGAAATCACAAAGTGCATAAAAGGCAGGACAAAACTATGATCAACCAATAAGATTACAAGTATGATTGCTTTGATATTACTGTTCAATATGGGGAACAAGTCATGTAGCAAGTGTACATGGAAAGAAAAAGGACCTTTTCTGGAAGAGATGAGTCAGGAGGTCTTGGTCCCTCTCCCAAAGTAACTGGTGGCCATTTAGAATATCAATCGTTGTTCATCCCTTGGGGAAGTTTGTAACTTCATCTCAATCTTGAGGCCTGGCTTTTAGTGAATGAACCTCAAGCCACAGTTGTATTGCACTCTTGTGCTCTGCACTGACTTCTTTGAAGACCTAGGTCTGACTGCCTATCATATTTCTAATTCAGCTGTGTATAATGCTAGCCTTTGCAAATCAAAAGAAGAGAAATTGTTCTGTAATGTGAAATTTCTATAACATGCTTGAGCTTTCAAGCACCAATATAAAATGGGATCACAACTATCAAGGAAGTATGTGAATTTGTAGAAATATTTTACTTTTAATCTTCAGAATGAGACAGACCACAAATGGCCAGTTTAAGGCAATTAATACAAACTCTGAGATACATGGGTGAGTCAACTTCAAAAATAAGTTTAAAAAGGGCTTCTGAAGTCTGACAAGTGAAATTTGGAGATTGCTAATTCTTGTAATGGGATGAAATTGGAGGCTTTCCTGTTCTTTGAAAGGTGTATGACAAAAAAAATATTTCAAGGCAACATCAAATGTCCCCTAGGTGAAGAACAAAATATCCCTCCATAGAAACCCTGGATTAAAGGTATCCCCTCAACAGGATTCTTGAGGCACCAAGTGAGAGAACGTGCATGAAAGTGCTATGAAATTCTAACAAAACAAACACTGAGGGGTTGTTATTATGATGCACAATAATGGGATCATGTTTAAAAGTAGGTATTAATGGAGTTCAAGTTCTTTAGCCTTTTTAACGTATTGGTGATAATGACATCAGAGTTTTAACAAGGCAGATTAAAGTATTATTCAAACTCAAATTGGAGCCCACTGTGACCAGGTCAATATTCTGGCTAGAGAGTACAAACCCAAATTTTGCATAACTTTAGAGATACCCTGTTGTCATCCACAAGCAGGTTCGGGAACTTGGACTGGGAGAGTAAGGCGCAGAATTGCCCAGCAGACTCCAGGGAGGTTTCTGGAAGCTTCTGCTTTATTCAGGAAATGCACAGGCTTATATAGGGACAACGATGGGGGAGCAGCATGGGAGGAGCATCTAACATTTGGTGATATCTTATTGGAGGCACAGTGGAGTGATTTTTCTTGGGTGAGGTGAAGGAGTCAGGGACTAGGGGTAGAGGTATAGCCTGTTGGACCCAGCATCTACACACTTAGGTGAGTTATATCAGCCTTAGCAAGGTCTCTGAGTTAGCTCAGGAGGCAGGAGTGCAGCATACCTGGCCCAGCCAGGCTTGAACTTCTCCCATAATACCCCAGGATGCTTTGGAGTATGATGGAATCTATCAAGCAGTTGGTGTCTTTTTATTTTATATATTTTTTGTTCCAGGGATTGAATCGGGTCCTTGAGCTTGCAAGGCAGGCAGTGGAACCAATGAGCTAAATCCTTGGTCCAGTTTATGCCTTTTCAAATGTACACCTTTCAAGAATCAGTCACTAATCAGACGTTTCAAAAATAGGAATGTATTTTAAGTGAATAGACCTGCTGAACTTAATTGGCATTCCTGTAATATTACTCAGTAAAACAAATGTAGAAATCTATACTTTTAAACTTGCCATTCTCATTTTAAAATACTGCAGCAGAAATAGCAAAGCAAATAGAATAAAACCAAAACCCTATAAGGAATTTTCTTCAAGAGTCAGAATCATATTTTAGTTTCATTTCATTTATATTTATAAATTGCTACTTCCTTCTGAAGCATTAAAATACCACTGTTCTCTTTGTTTCTTCCCTTTCTCACTCTCTTCCTCCTGTCTCCATGAACACACACACATTCATACACAAGCACATGTACACACACATGTTGTTTTCTACATATCAATCCTATCAAGAACAGAATTCTCTTTCTGAGTCTGATGGCTATGTTGCGTTGAACAGAAATCACAACCTTTAGCTTTCTTAACCATTAACCCATGTTCGTAATCTTACTCTCCATTTTCCCAGCCATGCATCTAGGAAGTGACCAGATGACGTACCACTTGCCTCATCTATAATTTATTGATTTTTTAGTACCTTTTTTCAGCTTTAATTGAGTTTATTGGTACATTTTAGGGATACAGTACAGTTACATTCATCAGAAATCACAACCTTTAGCTTTCTTAACCATTAACCCATGTTCGTAATCTTACTCTCCATTTTCCCAGCCATGCATCTAGGAAGTGACCAGATGACGTACCACTTGCCTCATCTATAATTTATTGATTTTTTAGTACCTTTTTTCAGCTTTAATTGAGTTTATTGGTACATTTTAGGGATACAGTACAGTTACATTCATTGTTGGGATCTTGTACCTCTACATGACAAGTCTTGGTTCTCATTTTTCCCCTTACCCCTGCCCCCCCTTCATCCCCTCCTCCCCTCCCCATCTACAAACACTTTACTTTCATCTTTTCATTCTCTCACATTTTTTCTTTTCCCTTATTACCCTTCCCCTTTTTTGAAATACAGTTTTAAGTATGATATGAAAAGAACAGCATTTGCACAGAATAAAACATATTTGATGTTTTAGAAGGTTAATGTCTTTCCTCCCCTCATTCTTGTGTCCTCAATCCCTGAATTTGTAGGACAGTGAATAATTTGTCTGTGGTTTTTTTTAGGTATATAAGGAAGTAATTTTTAATAATGCAAACGACTTTCTTTTCTATATTCATGAAAGAGTTGTGCTGCTCTAATGGTATGGGAAATATACATTACAAAGGAAATCCATAATGTTAGGGATTAAACTTTCCACTGGGGGAAATGATTTCAATTCATGCTTAAGTCAGCAACTCTACACATTTCTTCTAGTTTCTCCACAGAAGAGGCTGAGGTAAAGTATCCTCTGAGTTTACTTTAATAGTAAGTTTGATCCTACTGACCACAAGTGGAAGGCAGGTGGGAGGAGGGCAGCGCAATCAAGCAACTTCCTGAGAAACATTTGGAGTTCATTTCAGGATAATCCCTTGTTTAAGGCCGATGAAGGATGAAGGGTGAAAACATCTTTCCCACATTAGTAGAAGTTTTACTCCGTGGTGCTTTCACTTTTCCATACTGCCTGTTTCTTTGCATACTTGCATGTGCCAAGGCACTCCCTTGAAAATTCAAACAGCTGGGGCAACAGAAGTGTGCAGGAGGCATGAGATATTTGCATGGTGCTGGTCAGAGAACACAGAACAGCTTCTCTGTGCAGCTAGTGTGAGAGAGATAAGGTCAGGAAGATCTTATGATATGCGCAAGTTCAGACTTCAGCACTTGTAGCTTCAACATTTATTCATCCATGTACTTGCATAATCTGTAGATGATTGTTAAAGTTCTATCATATGCAAATGTTATAATATGGTCTGGAATTATAGTATGTTATGGGATTACTCTCACCAGGAGAAATTTAGCCTTGGTCTTTTTTAACTTAAAATGTAGGGAAGGTCTGAGTTGATATTCATTGCTAACATGGCAAAAAAGTAGCAGAAAATCAAAGTTCTTTCTCTCTTAATAATTATGGATGCACATAACAATATTGCTATGATAATGGAAGGGTTTTAAAGCATCACCTTGGGAAAAAATAAATAGTGGGTAAAAATTGGATGGAAAAAGAAACCTAATAAATAAGCAATAATTGGGATTTAAAAATTAACCATGTTAAGCAGAGATTCTGTGGCTGGGTTCCATTTGATGGATGGCTGAATCTCCCATCAGACTTTTCCTTATGTCCTTTATGCTAATATCTTCCTCTACAAGCCAAACACAGAATGTTGTTTTGTTTTTTAAAATGATCTCATACCCTTTCCTTGATTCTGACTTTGTATAGTGAACTGCTGCATATCTCAAATACTGTGCCCTGGTCTGGGAGACTTCTGTTTATACAAGGATTTCCCTTGAGATGGTTTGCAGTACTTTTGTTAGGTGATCAGTGCAAAAATTTCTCACTCCTTACCATAATTACCACACCCTAGTAAGACAGGATGTACCTAGGCTTCTACATCTGATTCAAGGAATATTTCTTTGGTGGTTGGATCAATGTGCTAGCTAATCTTGTTAGTTTGCCTAAATTAAGAGAGTCCCGCTGAGACACTTGGATCATGATGGTGGTGTACTATCCATGATAGTGGATTAATCCACTGATGCTTTAGTTGAGTGTTTTTACGAAATATGGCCCAGTTGGAATAAGTGGGTCACTAGGCCTGTGACTCTGAAGATGTTCTAAAGGGTATTTCTCTTTCTCTCTCTCTCTCTCCCTCCCCCACCTTCCCCTCTTCCCCTCTTCTGGCTTCCATGGTGAACAGCTCTACTTCTATTTCAGGACACTATTCTACCATAATGTTTCAGCCTCAGAAGCTGTGTATTGTGGACTAAAATCTCTTAAACTATTGTTATGGAAGGAATCTGTAAGTGACACACAGAGAGGTATCAGAATAGAAGCAAAATAACAAAAGTTTACTCCATCGGTGTGGGTCAGATCACACTTAATGAGAGTCCCTTGATTGACAAATACTGGGCTACAACCCCTTTCATAGTGTTTTACAACCTTGATCTCATTTAGGTGGTTACATTTCATTTTTACAGTTCACATTGCTGATATTCAAGACATGGTGGCGAGTCAGTTGAATTTCAACTGGGATGTATCACTTCTTTGTTAGGGGAGGTGACCTTTAAAATTCATCTAGTTGTCTATTCTAGCCCAGGAAAAGAGGGCGTGTCTGGTCAGCAACATCAACAATGGTTCTTTTCATTTACAAAACTTTTTAGGGAGACTAGATGCCTCCTGTGCCTGTTGATTCTGCACATAGGTTTTTGATTTAAAAGTTTTCTCTATTACCATGAGTCCAAATAAACTTATCCCCCTTTAATTTGTGGGTCTTGGGTCTTGTTTTTTTTCCCCAGCAATAGGAAAACTGATCAATCTAATAAATCTCTGATTGCATTTAAAGGCCTTACCTTCTGTATCAATTGATCTTCAGTACAGGCTTACTTAAACACATACTGAGTACATTATGTATTGTGCCATGTGTATGCCTGTCTTAGAAACTCTTCACAACTAATCTGCCAAGTATGTCTTATCAGTCCCACCCTTTTACTTCATAGTAGCATGACAGAGAGTGTCCAGTCAGTGCGCACCAAATGGGAAACATGTGGATCCAGGATTTGACATCACTCTCTTTACCTGAGGGGACTATTTTGCCACTTTCATTATTTTTGACCTTTGAGCTCCTGGTGGAATTTTCTCAGCAGAAGAGTGAGAGCACTCTTTCAGTTCAGGAAGCCATATTCTAGCTGTCTTTTTCCCTCTGGAGTGTGAAAAATCCCATGGAGATTTGTATGGAATTCGATTCAGTCATACAATTTCATGTCCTCATTCCTCTCTTCCAATTTGAATTCATCCCTAGATTTGATTTAAAATTTTAATCCTTCTTCTTTGGAGATTTAGTTTCACAATATTTTTATTAGTATTATATATAACCTATAGAATATGCAATTATAATGCTTTGCATATTGGCTAAATAATGTTTGGATAAAAATTCTGAAAACTTGGAAATAAATTAAGAGGATGACTGTATATCCTTTCATGACCATTGTGGATATGGTTTAACTGAATAGCCAAAGGATTGTCAGAGTCTCTGAGAGAATGTACTTTTTTTAATTTTGCTATTTGTTATTTGATTAAAATACAAGCACCATAAAATCACACGTTAACGTACAGATTTCTGTTTCATAGAAAAATAATGCAAAGTTTAGGTTGCCTTGCCCTCTTGGATGATATGTAATCTTGTATGTAACTTACTATATTTATTATGTTTTGCTTCCATTTTGCGTGTTTCTTTTTTTCTGGTGGCCTAGATAAACTCTCCTTCCTTGCATGCTGTGAAAATCATCATTATCATTTTACTGGTGGCTTCATTCGCGAGTTAAAAATGTTTGGAATGTGTTTTTCTATATCATGAAAATCATGGTTTTAACTTTTAGAAATTTCTACTTTAACGATGATCAATTCAATTTCCTTTCTTTTCTGAGGCACTCATCCATTTTACAGTGGTTTTCAGGTGCCTGGTTATTGTCCTGGGTACAAAGTTGACAGAGACAAGCAAAACAGCATAAAATCTTGCTTTGTTGAAGCTGAGAGGGGAGATATGACTTGTGGGACAATATAAAAAGACAGAAATATTTATTTAGGAGCTATGGGGTCCCAATTTTGCATAAATATCACTTTGGGAAATTAATAATCATGTAGTTTCCAAAGAGCCAGCCATAAGTATTTAAATTCTATAACTTATTTTGTGGAAGCCAATTATCTTCATTTTAACCTGCTCTCAAGGCAATTTGGACACATTTGGCCTTGGGAACAAGTTGTTTGTTTTTGCTTTTTTTTTTTTTTGAGAATAAAATAAATCTGGACTTTTCCTATTTATTTGAACATTTGCATGGCTTTGTTTTGTTCCAAGAAAATGATCAAATCAGAAAACAAAAATTAAAATCACATCTGGAGATCTAAATTCTGTTTTATTCTCTTTTCTTTGTATTTATATTCTCTAACATAACACTGAGCATATTACATTCCAGCTCCTCTAGGACCTCAGCTATATCCTTCTTCTTTTTTTCCTTCATTGAGTTTATTGGTACTTTTTAGTTATAAAGTTCAGTTACATTTATCATTGGGATCTTGTACTTTTATATTACAGATCTTGGTTCTCTTTTTTTCCCTATACCCCTGAGTTATGTTTTTCTTAAATATCAGACTGGACAAGGTGACAGTTAATGTTTGTTTTGGCTCTAAATTCTACAGAGAAAAGCTAAATATATGAAGATCATTTCTTCTTGACCTAGTATTCACTATGTTTACTGAATACATTAATTAATGTATTAATATTAGAGTTCATTAATTATTACTAGAATTCATTAGTGCAAAAAGAAATTATAAGCTTGTACTAAATTTTGTATAGTTTTATTTTATAAGACATGTAATAAATCAAGTCTTCCACCAGTTAACATTCTGTACTGGTTTTTCTTGTAGTACTCTATAATGAAAAAGAGCTAATTAATATGCTTCTAATAACTTATCATGTCCTTGTCACCTAAAGTCAACCCCCAGAAGTAGCAGGAACGACAATGCATGGGCATGCCTGTGACTTCAATCTTCAGGGAAGACTGTGAATTACATATAGGATCTAATGAATTATTTATAGTTACAAAAAATGAGCTGAAACATGCATATCAGCCATGGGGAAGAGTGAACTGTGATAACACTTAGAGTATTAGGCAAAATCTCACTGCCAGACCCTAGATTCAATTTAAAATTCTTTGTAAGCATCATGGTGCCTAAGCTTTATTTAAAAAGAAATAGAAAAGACAGAGAGAGAGAGAGAGAGAAAGAGAGAGAGAGAGATATTCTCTGTGTCCATGCAAAATGATATAACTACCATTAATTAATGGAATGGTATATGAATAGTAGAATTAACCCCAGAAAATATGAAAACAGACACAAAACCAGACTAACCAAAGGAAAAAAACCCTGGAGCTTCATATTTTTCAATTCTTGAGCCTAAGAATTCCAACATCAAAGAACTGGCAGATTCAGGTTCTGGTGCGGACCTACCTCTTTGCCCATAGATGGTGAATTCTAGATGTTTTCTCAGGTGGTAGAAGGAATTAATGAGCTCAGTGTGGCTGTTTATAAGGGACTAATCCTATTTATTAGCCATCTAAGTAGACTTCAATATCTATCATTTCCCCCAAAGCCCAATATCTAATATCATCATTCATTAGGATTTCTACATGTGAATTTGGGGGACAAAAACTTTTGACCTTTATAGCACCCTTAAAACCCTTTTATTTAATTTCCTGAGTCTGTGGTTATTGGGATTTTTTGAGAAGAATATCATCTTCCTCAATATTCTCTAGCCTCTTTTCCACCACATTTTTCTTACTATATTTGTCAAGATTTATTTCTGAAATAGATGGGAGGACAATAAAAATTTATTTGCTGGAGTCTAGAGGTCTTCTTAAAAACATCTTATTATAATTTTTATTGCTCTAAAAAATGATACATGAATCAAATATCTGAGAAAATATCTCATCTGCAAACCTTTCCATTGCATGGAAAGTTTACTGAGGATAGATGCTAATTCTTACCTCAATCTGACTGGGCAGACTGAATGTTTACAAATTTACTGACACATTGAGGAAAAATGTCTCACACTTACCTCAGTGGGAGATGTAGTAGTAGATGAAGTACAAAAGGTCACTCCTTCTGGTGGAGTTTATGTTCTAGCGGCACACACAGATATTGCTGAGTAACATATGCAATTTTAACAATAGATCTTCTTTACACCCTAATAATGAGAGAAGAACTACAACTGTTCTATTTGTCTCTCACTCTCAGTGTCATCTTTAGGATCTGATTGCATATTCTTTTTAAAATTCATAATGAACTTTGTGCCTTACATTAATGTACCCTTTCTTATACCCATTAAGAATAATCATTGAATTATATGTACATCCTTCTGGTATATATATATGTATACACACACACACACACACATGCACACATCCTTTTGTTATAGATCATTTGCAATGCCGTGGGACAGGAATATGACTTAAAACAAATCAGATTTGTCCCCTATCCTTACTTTTTGAATTCTCTATTTAGAAGGCACTTTCTTTATTTCTGTGCTTAAACACTTTCTTTTTGCTAAAGTCTTAGTTCAAGTATCACCTCCTTTAGGAACCCCTCTCTCACCCTCCTTTCTAGGATGAGTTAAGCACTAGCCATCTGTGCTCCCACAGACATCTGAGCTCGGCTTATTACAATCTAATATACAGCGAATTATTTTTTCTCTTTCTAATTTGGCTCTGCCTGTGAGCTTCCATTCATTCTTCAAGAATCATCTTAAATTATCTTTGTGAAATTCCTTTCCAGGGAAAGACATCTCTCACAACCTGGTGCAGACCTAAACTAGTCATTTAACACACTTTTCTCTGTTGTTATATTGAGTAACACATTGGATTTGGTTCCATGCCCTCAGAATCTAGCACAGGATCTGGCGTATAACAGATGCTCAGTGAATGCTGCCTAGATTAAATTCCCGGGTCACCATTGCATATGTTCATCCCCATTAAGGTTTGTTTCTTCCCCCAAATATCTTTGGAATCTTCCTGCACTCACCATTCCCTTTGGAACCATGGCTCTTTACATATTTAGGAAAATCTCTGACATACTCCTTTCAGCATTTGCTTGAGGTGACAGTTACAGAACCAAAAGTCACCATGACAATGCTGCAAGGTCACGATACCACCTTTCTAAGCCCGCAAACCAGAAGGGCTGGCTCCTTCCAGATCCTGTGAATATTATAAGCAATCATCTGGCAGAAGCTTTTTTTCTTCTTCACTGAAAGGTTAGCTTTTTCTCTGGTAGCTCACTCAATATGGAAAGAAAACTAAATTCACAAAAGGTCGGCAATGATTTGAGCACATTATATCAGGGATTTTCTTTTCCAATAAATGAAATATTTTATATTTAGAAGTATTCTTGGCATGCCCCCAAAGATATGAAGCTATATTTTGGTCAAACCAATACCCTTACGATGACTTCTACTTCTTTTACTATTATAACTCTCCCTGAAGTAGATCAAACCAATGAATAAATAATCTAATGAATAAATATGCTTTCCTGGCAGTGGGAAACCAAACCCAGTGAAGATTCCAGTTATGCTGTACTAGTGAAATAAGAAGAAAGAGGTGTTGATGTTGTGTCACAAGCTCCAGGATCTGCATCATTCCTCAGCTGTAAATCTGAGAGTCATATCTGTATCCATAGAAATTGATCCTCAAGTTCTATTTTTTTCTAAAACAATTGAGGTGCAGAAAAGTGTCTATCACCGGCTACTGTTTGTCTAAAGCAAGAGAAAAGCATGTTTACTTGTGGATGTTTAATTTTCCTGGAAGGATACTCAAGAAATCAATAATAGTTGCCACATAAAGGGAAACTAGTCTGGAATACCCAGAGGAGGAGCAAAAATTTTCTTTCAAGAGCTTTGTAGTTAGTGAGTTTTGAGCACAAGCATATATTTTTTCCTATTCAAGAACAAAATACAAAAATTTAACTAAGGTCTCATTTTTGAGTCAAGTCATTAGAGAGAATACTGGATTTCACAGCAGCCAGGGAACTTATATCTCTCAGAGCCTTTCATACCTCTCTTCCTTTCAGGGGTCAGCAATGAATTCTTGCCTGGTACTAATTCATACTAGATGGACTCATAGGAAGCCTGTTGCATGTGAGGCTTGATTTCATCACAAACTTTTCCCTTTAGTAATACACACATTATCAAAACTTGAGCCCCTCCACACTTCTTATCCAGAACTGTCCAGAGATCAGTTAGGCAGAGTTTTTTTTTTTTTTTGGTACCGGGGATTGAACTCGGGTCCTTGTGCTTGCAAGGCAGGCCACCGAACCGCTGAGCTAAATCCCCAGCCCATCAACCATTGATTTCATCAGATATCATTTGTGTTGAGTGCTAATTAGACATGGCTGAGAAATTTGCATTTATAGTAGGAAATATGTGTCATTTGCCTTGAAACCAGATCAATAGGAATTATAAGAAAATAGGTGTTTGTTAAGCTGCTATTATTTGTGGAACCTTAAGATGAATGCTTTTGATTCATAGTTATCTGAATCATTTAATCCATTCAAACTCATCTCAGGAAGATATTTTTATTGTCTTTTTAAGTTAAGTAAACAGAAATAAGTATACTGAATGAATCATCCATGTGTATCCTCTCTGACTCTAAGGTTCTTTGTACTAAACTCCCACAGAACCACAGAAAATGGTGTGAAAATAATAGAGGTTTTAAAATCTCATTTTCTTGTTCCAGCCGTGTTTGATTAATCCAATACAGCAAAAATATCACCACCAAATACAAGATGTATTTCATAAAATGCCTTAATCTGTTTATTCATCACTTAAGGGTACATTAGAGACTGGGAACTTGATCTTCATTTTCCGACTAACAGATGTTGTTACTAAGAAACATGTAATTGAGCACTTCGGAGCAATTATTTTAAAATATAATGTTCACCTTTCCAATAACTTTCCATGTGGTTTCTTGAAATTAAGACACATTTCATGTTGACTCATCAAACGGCCCCATGCCCCCTCCTTTGAGACAATGTTACTTCAAAAAGTATGACTTTAAATTGCCAACCCAGTACAAAGAGGAAAAATGTCAGACCTCCTACATATTCAGAACCGTCTGTCACCAGGTCTGGAGCTGCTTACTGAGGCTTTTTAAGCCTCTCTCTACTGTTTCTTTTCCTTACATCCAGGTGATTATTGCATTCATAAAGCATTTTTCTCCCCTTTAGAAATTCCAAAATCGTAATGTACATCTGTAATAGGTGAGATTCTAAAAGATAATTTGAATAGCACAATTACTTGATTTCTCCAAATGTGCTGTGCTCTAACGCATCTTTTTGCCTTTATATTCGCAGTTTCCTCCACCTAGCATGTCTCTGCCTCACCCACACACCCACCATCACTTGCCAATCTTTATTTAATCTTTCAGAATCCATCTCATCATTTCTTTGTCTCTGAAATATATCCTAATCTTATCCCATAACTTAAGAGTTACAGATCTTCCCATTGTGACCACATTGAACATAATGAAGAACTGTCTTACAATAGTCACTTGCCGGTCCACCTCCTTCCATAGTATAATGCTTTTCTGGAATCAAGTACTCACTCACATAAGGATAAAATTGTTATTAAAAATTATTCCCTCCTGAGTTCGATCCCTGGTACAAAAAAAAAATATTCCTGGCGCAGTGCTTCCTTCAGTGTGAGAATAATTTTTTGGCAAATGTTTAAAAACATATTATTTTTGTTATAGCAACAGAGTTATTATGTCACTACTGCACAGACCATCATGCTGAAAGCATTGTGGGCCCTAGATACACGGTGTTGGTACAGAAGAAGGGGCCAACTGTTGGGTAGACTCACAGATACATTTTCCCTTCATTTATTGCAATCTGAGCGATAAGTTAATTAATCCCATGACACAACAGGTCTCAGAGAAATGAGGATAAAGTAGTATTTTGATTCTATAGAATTGTTCTTATTTAAGGAGATAAATTTATATTAGATAGTAAGTATGTAATATACTGACTATCTTAGTTACATTTCTCGTTGCTGAGACAAAATACTTGACACTTAAAGTTAAAGGAGGAAAGGTTTTTTTTTTTTTTGGCTCAGTTTGTAGAGGCTTCAGTTCATTATTGGCTGGCTCCAAGGCAGGTGGTATGGGAGAGGGGTATCCCAGAGGAGAAACTGTTCATGGCAGGCAGAAGGCAGAAATACAGCAAAGTAGCAAGAGGCAAGGGATAAGAAAAAAGTAGGACACTATTTCTGTCCCTTTTAAGATATCTAGGCTACCCACCCTTAGGGTAGGCTGCACTTACACTCAGGGTGGGGAAGCCTTAATCCTAGCATTGCACCACAAATCAATCCCAGCATCACATCTTTGGTCCCAGTGTCACATATCCTATAGATCCAGCCACCTTCGAAACACTTCACCTCTAACCACAGGAGGCTTTGGAAGAACATCTAGATAAAAGCCATAACCTCATTTATGGATCTGGGACACCAGAAACATTAAGGACCTTACTATCCATTTGGGAAGAGAAGTTAAAAAACAAAGAAATAAAAATAAAACTTTCATTTTAAGTACTATGTGATAAGCAGTTTTAATTCATTCACAAATTTAACAATATTTGAAAACTATAATTAACACAATAATAGGGCCCACAGGGTAGGAATTATACCTTCTTAAAATATCAGTCTTCTGCTCTAGATTAGTTGTTCATACACAGAACTGTCTAAATGAGTAGAAGAAATATATCAAATGGGAACTTGTTAAAAATACAACATGTCCAAATCCAGCCTAGATGCACAGAACCAGGCTTTCTGCACTGGATCCAATCTGTTAAAGTTTGAGAACCACTGCTCTAGACAAAACTAATTCAGATGGAAAAAAATAGTTTGTCTTCATAGCCCTCTTGCAAAGTGCAGTATGGCACTTTCCCCCAACAGATATTTTTTACAAATCTTGACTTCTGAATATTTTCTAGAATGGATACGACTTCCTGAGATGTCCGTTGACTAATTGCCCATTCCTTCTCTTGTCTAAGACATTGTTCGCATGAAATATTTTCTCCCTTCCTTCAATTAAAACCTGTCCTAAGGATAAGATTCTTGGTAGATTTATTATGTGGAAATTTTTTAGAAAATAATGATTGTATTAGTCAGGGTTCACTAGAGGAGCAGATTTAATATAATTAATTATATAATATCTAACATAACATCTAATTATATAATATGATATACAAAACATTTTCACAAAGTAGCCTTATAATGGCCACCTATAGAAGCAGATGTAGAAGGACGGAAGAGGACCACCTCCACCCTGAAGAGTGAGAGGATTCAGTCGAAAGTCGAAGGCCTAAAGCTCACTGCAGAGTATCCAGCGAATCCTTTTTAGAAAACTAAAGGCTGAAAAGTCTGCACTGGAAAGCAGAAGAATGTGTACTTAAAGCATGAAGGAACATCCAAAGGCAACAGCAAAGACTGAAGCTCCTCCAAAGAAGCAAAGTCATAGATTTCCTTCGTTCCGAGCTACAAGTCTAGTGGTTGATATCATCCATGTCCAGGGTGTGTCCTCCCTCTTCAGTAAGTGTGTCCTCCAGACACGTGCAGAGCTGTACTAAACAAATCCGCGAGGTTATCCTTATTAAGGGTGACACTACAATTAATATCACAATTACTTTCATTCCCATCATTTACTTTCCCCCAGTCACATGTCAAAATTTTCCCGGTGGTGCTCAGAGATATGCTAAAGATGAGGACCAGAGAAGAAAAGGAAGATGAAGGAGAGGAAGGAAAAGAGGAAGGAGGAGGAGGAGGAAGAGGAGGAAAAGCAGGAGAAGAAGAGGAAGAAAAGAGTCTGTCCCAGCTGACCAAACCTTTTCTGCTATTCTAACAATACATCCTTAATTTACTACTATTTCTGATGTTTGATCATAGTGCTAAGAAAGGAAAACTGCTTCTTTCCTCCTGGGGGATCCTGTGTTTCTAGGTTCAACTTACTGTTATTGCTATTCAAATGACCTAAGTCTTCAAGTTTTAAAAGATAATTGAAAAGAAAAGTTTCCTAACATCCTGGGTGGGATATTTAATTCAGTTGGGAAAGAAAAGGCCAAATTCATCCTCACCAAATAGTTCAAGAGGTACAGTGGGGCTGGGTTCTGGGGTGTCATTCCATTGCAGAGCACAGTTTTAGCAGGTAACAAAAGTGCGGATCCATTTCCAGTACCACAAAAAAGAAAAAAGAAAAAACAGTTAACTGTATATTTTGAGAGTCCTTCCCAGTCTTTTCTCACATATAAACCTACAACTTCTTTGTTTCTTTTTTTAAAAAGAGTTTTAGAAATAGTAGGCACTCACTTGCCCTTAATCTGTGCTAGTTCCACATTTCTTTTCTAAAGCTTAACTTTTAAAGTGACACATTATGTATATCTTGAAAACTATGTGCTCTAATCAATATTCCTTACTGTGAAAGAGTACTTTAAAAATAATATGATGCTTATCCCGAACTGACTGTCTTTTACATCATTCTTGCATTTCAAAACTAAGCAACTCTGCAATAACGGGACATTTATAATTCTACGTTCTTAAGGAGAAAAAGCTGAATAGTGAAACATGAAGTACGCAGAGATATAGAATAATGGTTCCAATTTTTGGCTTCTTCAATACAGTGAAAACATTTTACTAAGTCTGAAGGACAGTTGTTGTTTCCATCATTTATTGCCATTTTGAAAGATGGAGAGAAAATAGCATTTAATACTCTGTTCATTTAGCAAATTTCACTTTAAGTGTGAAATCTTGTCATTACAGTGTAAACATATACACAAGTACAAGCAAAATGAAATTTTGATTTTTAAATGTAATATACAATGGTCTTGAATTAATTGTATTTCCTTCAGAAAAGGAATTGTTTATCTCAAGGATGTACCTAGATATGTCAAAAATGGTTAATGTGCCACAATTAATTATCCTTTATTTTTTCCACTGGAAACTCTTCAATTATACACAGAGTACAATTATAATCAACAAAGAAAATGGTGATAATATTTGATGAATATCACCCCTCACTAATTTTATAATCCCAAATTCCAGGTAACACAAAATAGCTCAGTTAGGCAGGTATATTAACTTTCCAAATTTTATTCTTATGCACATACATTTTAAACTTCATAATATCTAAACAAACAATGCAATGAAAATGCTGGAGTTTCTAAGCCATTCAGAGTCAGAGATTGTAACCTGCATTTCATAATCATTATACCTTCTTTTGGTTCACAGGACAATATGTTTTCCTTCAAGAATTTGGAGAGAAAATAAGTGAATACTCACTTTATCATGGTCTACAATCTTCTGAAACAAATGTACAAACTCCATGGGAAAGTTCTTCAGAAATGAAGATGCCACATGAATAAAGCTAGCATGAGGAAACCCAAAGAACCCACAAATTTTTAATGTACTTATTAGTTTATTAATTATCATATAAGATATTCCATGACTATTTTCAGAAACTATTTTAATACAAATTCAATTTGACTCGGCTGGGCATAGTACATATTTTATATATTTTTTTAACCTGTAAATTTACCAGTACATTTTTATCAGAGGCTAACCATTAACAAATTTATCTTTGGAGAGGTACTTATGAGATGATTTTTTTTAATAAAAAAAGGCAATTGCCAAAATAACATCCATCATACATATGTCTATCAAAATGCTTTATTTTGGATCATATCTTCTATTTAATGGATAATTATCAATAATATGATTAAAATATTTCAAAATTAAAAATTTAGAAACAGCAAGTCTACATCATTTGTAATATATTTGGTAAAAGGCATTAACTTCTCTGAATATATATATTAATTTTTGAATAGTATTTAAAATTCTGAGAATGTATTTTAGAAAATGAACAATAGAAATAAGTAGCATTTTAAGCAATTCAATTATCCACTAAAAAGTAAGTGAAATACTATAAATATCAAAACATACATACATGCTAAGTTAACCAACCACAAAACAGCTCAAAATTCTTTGTAGCTATTGACAATACCAGTGGTATAATTATTTAATATGGTAAAAACATCAGATTGACCATGCATCTTGATTTACACAGCATTAAATTTCATTTAATACAAAAGTTTATCAATTATCACAAGAATGATAACCTGCTCTCCTTTCTTTTTTTATAGACATTTTAAAATAGACTTTATTATAAGAGTAAAGTTTACAGGAAAATTGAGCAGAAAGCATCGTTCTTAAAAATATTACTATCCCCCAACTACATAGCCTCCAGTGTTATCCGCAAGCCTAGCACATTTTTCTTTTTTTACCATTCACGAACCTATATCAGCACAACACTATAGTTTGAAGACCATTAGTCTGTATTAAGTTCACTTTTTGGATAACTGTATAATGATGTATATGCACAATTATAGTTTCTTAGAGAATAGTTTCATAGACTTAAAAGTCACTGTGCCCTGTCTATTTGTCCTTGTATCCCTCCTATTACTAGAAAAAACAATAGAGTTTTTACATTCTCTATAATTTGGGGTTTTTTAAACAATGTCATATAGTTGGAATTATAGAGTATGTAGACTTAAAACTCACATAGCAATATAAATTTAATGACCCTCTATGTGTTCTCAAGGGTTGACTTTCTAGCTTTGAAAAATATTCAACTGTCTGGGAGTACTTATTTATCCATTATTTGCTGAGGGACATCTTAATTGCTTCCCTGTTTTGACAATTACAAATAAAGTTACTATAAACAACTGTGTGGGGAGGGTGTGTTGACATTTTCATCTCCTTTGGGTAAAGTCCAAGAAATATGATTATTAGATCATATGGTAAAAAATGTCTAGTTCAATTAGAAACTGCTAAAATGTCTTCCAATATGGTTATACAGTTTTGCGTTCCCAGTAGTAAAGAATGAGAACTTCTGTTACTCTACCTCATTATCAGCATTTGATGGTGTCAGTGTTCTGGGTTTTGGCCTTTCAGATAGGTGTGTGGTAGTGTTCCTTGTTCTTTGTTCTTGAGATGGCGCATTTCTTCATGTGTTTGTATGCCATCTGTGTATCTTGCATGAACTGTCTCTTTTAAGTTCTCTTCTTCACTTTAAAGTCAGATTGCTTTATTATTGTTTAAGATATAAGATTTAAAAATACATATATTTTGGACATTTGTTTACCAGATATGTCTTTTGTAAATGTTTTCTTCCATTCTGTGACTTGTCTTTTCAATTTTGGTATAGTTTCTTGTACAGAGCGGAAGTTTTTAGTCTTAATTAGGTTCAAATTATTAGATATTTACTGCATGGATGATCATCCCTGTGGTGTTTTATCTAGAGGTCAGTGCTGTATCCACGGTCATCTAGATTTTTCTCCTATAAACCTTCTAAGAAATCCATGGCGTTGCATTTCACATTTAGATCTATGCTGCATAGATCACTTCATATTCTTGCAAGCTTTTGGAGGTGAGACGTTTCAAGATAAAATGACATTTCGAAGCCTTTTACTATAAGGTCTATAAGATCATGTCGATGTCTAAATCCAGAGCACTTTCCAGTATATTAGAAATAATATTAAATATAATGAGGTGTACAAGAAATAAAGGCAAACCCAAAAAAATATAACATTTAAGCATATAAGCTCCAGAGAAAGTATTAAGGTTTAGGTCAGCAATGTACTTACTGCAGAATGAAAAACTAGCAGAGGCAGAGAGTGCCAGGTGGAACGTCTTCATGAGTGACAGGGGAGAAAGTGCAGAGATTTTACCTCTGTTGTAACTTGCAAGTTCAGGAAAAAGCATAGAAAATGGTAGTAAGAAAAAGGGGATTGATTCCTATTTAGCTTTTTATGATTTTTCTTGGCTCTCTGCTT
This sequence comes from Fukomys damarensis, assembly GCF_012274545.1. Taxonomy (NCBI): domain Eukaryota; kingdom Metazoa; phylum Chordata; class Mammalia; order Rodentia; family Bathyergidae; genus Fukomys; species Fukomys damarensis. Next base: position 27,620,233 of record NW_022900944.1, read on the forward strand.
AATTTATTCCGATATATATATCACATGAGCAGCAACGAGACTTTGTTATTTCACTGCTAAAACCCATGTTAATGCTCTCATGTTATTTTGTGCTTATCTTAATTCAGACCCATGTGTACACTAATAAGCCCTACGTGAAGTTTGTCCATGTACAAGGCATCAAAGATGATGTCATGTAATTTTCTACAAATTGGGTATTTTTCTCGTGAGTTTGTGTTATTTTTCTAAGAAATTTATAAAGTACTTGTATTTAAGCTGTACTTGTCTTCTATGCTTCAGTTGACTACAAATTAAATGTATTCTTTTCAACTCTTTCCATCAAAAATTATCTGATAATTTTTTTTCTTTATTGGTACAGTTTAGGTATGCATTACAGTTACATTCATCATTGGGATCTTGTACCTTTACATGATGTATCTTGGTTCTTATTATTTTCCCCATTCCCCTGGCCTCCCTTCACCCCCTCCAGCCTTCCCTGTTTAAAAGACTTTCTTTCCATTTCATTTATTTTTTCTTTTCCCTTCGTACCTTTCCCCTACCCCTCCCAGTTCTCCAATACTTTTACACCTTTTTTCCTATTACAAAATATCAATTATACATTTTGACTCTTATTTACACTTTTAGTTTATAACACCAGAGAAACTATATGGTATTTACACATGTGTGTCCTATTAATTTCACTTGAGTATGTCCTCAATATGCATCCACTTAGCTATAAATGTCTCTAGTTTCTTGTTCTTTATGGTTGAGTAGTACTTTTTATTTTATTTTATTTTGGTACCCACTATTGAATTCAGGTCCTTGTGCTTGTGAGGCAAATGGCAGAATCCCTGAGCTAAATCCCTGGTTCAGTATTTCATTTTATAAGAAACACACATCTTCTTTTTCCACTCTCCAGGTGCTGGGCAATTAGGCTATTTCCAGCTTTAGCTATTACAAACTGCTGCAGATCATTTTTAATGTTAAGAACATTTCCCAAGTTTAATAAAAAACTGGATTGTGCTCAGAAAAATGAAAACATTATATTTTAAGGGGAATACATTAGAAAGTAATGTGTGACATCACGCTTAAGACATTTATATTTTATTTATTATATACTGTCAAAAATTATGATTATTTGAATCTTTAGATTTCAGAATTTATGACAGTACTCTTTTAAAATGTAAATGTTTTAACCTTTCAACCTTTTTATGCTTTTTTTTTTTAACTCTTCCTATCATTGCCAGTAACCTTTGGCTTAAGAAGCTTTGCACAAGAAGTAATTCAGTTCCCACATTTGGATTTTATATGACATGTATCTAATTAAGCAGATTCAAGAAAAAGAAATACAATTTCTCTTCTGCAGTAGTTTCATTTTACTTTTGCTTAGGGAGGATGTAAATTGTACTGTATTCAAATTAAATCCTAGTACATTGTTCAATGTTCCTTTTTATTTATCTAGAGTATAATGTTGGTTATCAAATTGTGTTTGCAGAGATGAAGCTATCTTTATTAAATATCAAAATATTAAAAATACCTGATTGCTTTCTGGGCAATTGCATTATTTTCTTTGGACTTTCAAGAGTTGCCTTGAGATTGGATTTGTGTCTCTGCTAAACAATAAGTATAGATAGTAATGTTTTCATTTATTTTGAAATAAAACTTTCTTACATTTCTTTGTTCATGTATTGTCCAAAACCCCCAGCCTCCGCTGACCTCCCTACTGCAGCTTTCATGTTTAAATAATAGATGTTATTTGGATTTAAATCTATAAGCCTTTTCTGTGGGGATGTATTGTCTCTGCATATGAATTATAGGTTACAGTTAGGCAACCAATTTGTATTCTTGCAAGCTTAAATATATTGATTAAGGTATTCATGGATACTAATTCATAAGATATAACAGTAAACTCAAAGAGAACATTGTAACAGAGCAAACAAGAAATCATAACGACACACATATTATAACGCAGTTATACGCAATCTTATATGAGACCATTTGTGAAGGTTTCTGGAGCTTTGTAAGTATTAATTTTTGTTCTTAAGTAGAAAAATACCAGGAAGACAGTGTGAAGCCTGCAAAAGTGTGAAGCACGAACAAAGCCCAAGGAAAAAGTCAGCCAAGGAGCTACTTGAATATGGCCCAGAGCATTCAGCATTACAAGATATGAAAATATGGAAAAGAGGAGAACGGAAATTTGGAGAGGTGGATGGAAAGTATCCAGCATTGTAAATTATGTTATAAATACATGATGGAGTTTGCCTTATTCTGGATGCATTTTCTTTAAAAAAAAATTTACATTTTACTGTTTTCTCAAAAAATTTTGGTAGCTATTTTTATTGGATTTGTTTTAATTATATGGTTCCCTCTCAGTGAATTAAATACTCATTAAATTTATCTAGGAGCGTGATTTTTTCCCGTACACATATGTTTTTTTTTCTTTTGTTCTTTAACCATTTTGGGTCCCTATAAATCCTACATATTAATAACAGTGTAAATCCCTAGACAATTTTTTATATTTTGCATGGTCTTTATATGTGTCTGTCTTTTCTCCAGTTGCTTAAAGTCCCAAGGAGTTGTTCTTTATCTTATTATAATGTGTATCACTTACCTCTTCTGAATCTAACATCAGATTCAGCACGCGCAGCTCCGCCAATTTCCTTTCCTTTCTCACTGAGGATCATTACTTCTAAACACGTTTCTAGCGTCATTATATTCTAAAAGTCTCTTGTCTCGGTGTTTTCTTAGTTAATCTAACTATGTGACTTTTGCTAGTCTCAGGCAAATGCACAAATACACGTAGTGACAGTGAACTGTTTTCTATATATTCGATGTACTTCTTTAAATTTTCTAGGTATACCTTCATAGGAAATTTATAACAGAAAATAATATAATTAAAATTTATTTATATTTATACAATTTATATATATATATATATTTTTTTTTTTTTTCTTCAGAAGAATCACTTGAGTGCTGGTGAAATTGGAAGAAAGGAAAGGAGGCAGTGACATAAAATAGTTCCTCACCTTGGTAAGTGAATAGTTATTTCTTAACATGTTATTTTCTAGATGAAAAAGTAAAAATATTCACTTCACTTGTCATTGTTTAAGCAAAATATTAAAGTAGGCTCAGAATTTGCTTAAATTCTTGGGTAAAAAGAAATATAACTGCAAAAATAAAGTGCAAAAATCTAATTTCTAATTTCTCATTCTTTATGACTGAGTATTATTCCATTTCATTCATAGGAAAATGGATACATATTGAGGATATACTCCTCAGGGAAATAAATAAGTCACACATGTGTAAATACCGAATAGTTTCTCTGGTGTGAAAAGCTATAATAGTACATAAGATCTAATGAGATAATTGACTGTGTGAAATAGAAAGAAAAGGGCTAAAGGTGTAGGGGAAATGGGAAGGGTAGGGGAAAGTTGATAAGAGAAAAGAAAAAATATGACAAAATGAAAAAAATGGAAATAAAGTGTTTGTAAATTGGGAGGGGAGGAGAGGGCGAAGGTAGGGTAGGGACAAGGGGAAAAAATGAGAACCAAGACCTGTCATGTAAAGGTACAAGATCCCAATAATGAATGTAATCGTACTGTATACCTAAAATGGACCAATAAACTCAATAAAAGAAAAAAAATAAATTAAAAAAAAAAGCTCATCCTGAAGGGTGTCCCAGAAAGAGTGATGTGGGTAATATGAGTCTAATTGCGCACCAGCTCCTCCAGATCCCCCTGTAGGCTCTCCACAAGCGAGCACACATATGCCGATGACTTAATGAGATAGTGAGCTTACTTCTCAGGAGTGCGCTTCACGTTCAACCCACTTGACATGGAAATGGGATACAGGTTACTTTCTTAACTCAATAACTTTCACCTTGCACTAATTAGCACTTAGCATATTTTAGTAAACTTTAAAAGCTTCAATAAAGATATCTCAAATATTCTTAAAAGTAGAGTGCTTTCATCGGATTTCATCAAAATTCTAGTGTTTGTGGATACACATTTGGCAAGGCAAGGATTTGATTCTTGGACTTGTTTTCCAGTTCTCATTCTCCTAACACTGTGTGACCTTGGGTATGGCATCAGTTTTATAATTGCAAAATGATCAGAATTTTCTCCATAAAGAGTTCATGCATACAAGACTTACTGGCACAGAGTTGACTCTTACTTAGTACATTAGAGTTTTTTTTAAACTCCCTGCCTAAATATCTCAATAAAATACACACATTATTTGTTTAAAAGGTATTTCTTACACAGCATTTTGAATGATCTAAATATGTAATTTCCACATGGACAAGAAAAGGCACAAATTAAGTCATTTCAAAGTACAGGTGGGTGCCTATGAGTAACAGCTTAACTTGTTATAATGTATTTTTAATGGCATGCATATTAATGATTCTCTTGTCCCATTCACACTACCTGCTTGGTTGCTACCTTTCTGGGGCACATTTTCACAGTATTTTTTCTTATCATGAATACGGTAAAAATTCTCCCATGTTTTATACTTTTATTGTCCCATCATGTTTCAGAATTAATTCTTTGATTCTTCATTAAGGAGAGCTCAGTATGTTTCAATACATACAGACTCATAAATACATTCCTCCGTTACATAAAGCATTACAATCCCAGAATAGTGTGTGTCTGTATCCCAGTTTTGCTTCAGGATGTCAAATACCAAAGAAAATTAAAATATCCAGAAAATGATTTAAAAAGCTTGTAAGTACAAGTTAATATAATGATGAAAACAAAGAATAAAAGCAAGTCATTATCAATATGACATGAAATAACACTTCCAAATCCAAAATTTCATATTGTAGAAAAGTTATTTAAATTAGCCCCAACAGTATGACTTGTATATGCAAAATTAAATAATCAATTAGTCAGAACACAGTTATATTTGTAGAAGTGTGTTAGCACCATGTATTTTGTTTTGCCTTATTTTCCAAAATACTTTCACACAATAGACATGTAATAAAGCAGTAAATAACTAATGAATTTTACGAGTTATTACTACTAAGATGTTTTTCAGACATGTGTCCAAAATTTTACAAACATGCCAATTTTGATTTGTTCATTACATTTAAAAGTTGTTGCCTTAAATAATGCTAACAGTAATTGAAATTGGCATATATTATGTTGTAAAGGAAGGTTTCATATATTTTAAGATAAATAAATATAGTAGAGAAGTGCTTTTTGCTGGAAATCTATAGATTACGCTCCCTTCTCCCCCAAATAACCATTAACTCTCTGCTCTGCTGTTAGGAATAGTTCTGGGAAAATATTTTTGAGAAGTTCTTCTAATTATTTTATAAAACTTAAGGTCCATTCAAGGTGATAAAGTGAAAGTCGATCATTTAGATAAAAATGGTTTCTAAATTATTTGAATGTCTTTAAAGCACAGCTATATCACATACACATACACATATTATATATCTACAGATGTGCATTCAAATTAATAATATACACAGTATAATGTTTTTCAATCCTTATTTCCTCCTAGCTGAACTCTTTCTCCATTCTCTACACCTATTGAGATAATTGCTCCTTATTGTTTAACTGGGATAAATCAGATGAAAATTATACCCATTAAGGATGTATTTTTCATCTTTGTCCAAATATATGCCTCATATTCTATTTGCTGTAATGAGTAGAACCACAATTCACTCCATCACTTGGACTAAAATTCTTTTCTTGTTTCTACCTCAGACAAAATAGTAAGTAAGGAAGCAAATTGATTCAAGTCAACTTCACTATCTTTTGAAAACTTGCCCCCATCATTTCATCAAATGATTATGACTAATGCCATGACCTATTTTGCCTCCTACAGAATCCTGTAAATTAATCTTCCAGCTGTTCTCTCTGCTTCCTGTTTGTTTCAGTTTGATCCTTTGCTAGTATTGTCATCCAGAGCGTCTAGTCTTGTGAGCTGTGGTTTTGCACCAGAACCAGAATTATTTAAATTTATGAGGAAATATCACTGTCACTGTTACATATGGCACAATATTTTTATTAGTATTACTAGTAGTAGGACATGTTTGCAGTGCACCATGATTTCATTGTGGGGAATTTGTACAAGAACATAATACATTTTAATTATTTTTTATGCATTTTCTCTCCCCACCCTCCTTGCTCCCTCCAACTTTTATTTCCCTTCCATTTGCAAAAGTTCTATTCCCAATTACTTCTTCCCTTTTTTTCCCACCCCCTTCCCTCCCTACTCCTTCATCTGTTGTTCATCTTTGCATTTGAGAAAAATCTACCTTCCTGTTATTTATCTTTTATTTATGTCTTTATTTATAACTTAGGCTTCTCACGGAAGAGAAACCATGCAATATTTAAGCTTGTGCGTCTGATTTACTTCATATATATTATAGTCTCAAGGTGCATTCATTTTCCTACAAATGCCTCAAGTTTATCCTTTTTGTGGCAGAGTAGTACCTGTTGTGTATAAATAACATATTTTCTCTATGCATACATTTGTTGATGAGCATATAGGCTGCTTCCAAGATTTTGCTATTATTAATTGTATTGCTATAAAAATAAATGTACCTGTGTGATTGTAATGTGATGACTTTAACTATTTTGGGAAGATACGTAGAAGATGAAGCGCTAGATAAAGTGGCATTTTTACTTTTAGTTTTTTTGAGGAATCTATATTCTGATATCCATGGTGGTTGTACTAGTTGCTTTTCCATAAATAATGTAGGAGAGTTTCTGTTTTGCTGCACCCTTACCAGAATTTGTAAATATTTGATTTTTTTATGACAGTCATTATTTTTGAATCAAGATGGCATTTCCATGTTGTTTTAATTTGTATTTTTGTAATGGCCAATGGTGTTGAAAACATTTTTTTTCTTTTTATTGAGTTTATTGGTGCAATGTAGGTATATAATACAGTTACATTCGTTACTGGGATCCTGTACCTTCACATGACAGGTCTTGGTTCTCATTTTTTCGCCTTGTCCCTGAAAATTTTTTAGTGATTCATCAGAGATTTTTACTTTTTCTTCTGAGAAATTCCTATTCATTATGGTTTCCCATTTGTAGATCGGGTGTCTCTGTTTTCAGAGTCTAATTTTTTTTTGTATGTTCTTTGCATATTCTTGATCTTAGTTCTTAGTCCAAGATATAGCTGAAAAATGTTTGTCTCATTCTACAGATTGTCTCTGTAGTCTGTTGGTTATTTCTTTTGCTGTTCAGAAACTTTTTAATTTGCTGTGACCCCATTTGTTGACTTTCTTGTTGATTTCTTGCTCTACTAATTTTCTGTTCAGAAAGTCCTGGCTTCTCTACCTGTGTACTCAAGACTTTTACCTATTTTGTCTTCCAGCAAATTGCTTCCAGTTTAAAATTTAGATCTTCAAACCATTTAGATTTTAATTTAGTACATGGTTCGATATATGGCCTAGACTCAATCTTCTACATGTGGATATCTAATTTTCCCAGCCCCATGCCTTAAAGTGATATCTTTCCACTTGTGTATATTTGTGGTACCTTTGTAAAAATCTAATGTTTGAATGTACTGGAGTTTGTCCTGCTTCATCCTTTCTGTTCTTTTGGTCCAAATTCTGTTTTTGTGCCAGTACCATTTTGTTTTTTATCACTGTAACTGTGTAGTATAACTTCATTCCTCCTGCGTTGCTTTTGTTACCCAGGATTACTCCTGCTATTCTGGAACTCTTCTAATTCTATATGAATTTTGGTATTGTTTTCTCTAGATCTGTGGGAATGTTTTTGGTTCTTTAATTTGGATTGCATTAAATACATTTATGAGTTTTGAACACACAGGCTTTTTGACCATATTGATTCTGCCTACCCAGAACATAGGATATTTTTCCATTTTCTGATTTCTGCTTTGTTCTCTTTTTTCAGAGTGATGTTATTTTCATTTCCTTGGTTAGATTAATCTCTATGTATTTGATTTTTCTTGATGCTACTGTGAGTCATATTGTTTTGCTCATTGCTTTATCAGTGAATTCACTATTAGTTAATAGGAAAGCTTGATTTTTGTGAGCTTATTTTGCATTGTGCTGCATTGTTGAATTTGGTTACTAATTAGAAGAAAATTTTGGTGGAATTGTAGGGGGGCGTAGGATCATGTCATCTGCAAATAACAATGCTTATAATTCTTCTTTCCCTATGTGTCTCCCTTTTATTCCTTTGTCTTGCCTGATTGCTCTGACTAATGTTTTGAAGACTACGTTGAAGAGCAATGATGACAGTTGACATTTTTGTCTTTTTCTTGATTTTATAGGGAAAGTTTTCAGTTTCTCCCCATTTAATATGGTTTTGACAGTAGGTTTGTCTTAAATGGCTTTGATCAGATTGAGATATGATCCTTCTACACTTACTTTCTTCTGGGTATTTCTTACCAATGGATGGATTTTGTTGAAAAGCTTTTTTTTTTTTTTCATCTTGAAGTGATCATGTAATTTTTGTCCTTGCTCTTGTTTATCAGATGGATTATATTTATTGATTTGCATGTATTGAACCATTATTGCATCTCTGAGGTGAAAGGTACTTGGACATGATGTATGACCTTTTGATGATTTGCTGCATTCTGTTTGCAAGTGTCTTGTTGAGGATTTTTGAGTCTGTGTTCACTAGAGGCCTATAGTCTTCTCTTGTTGTTTTTCTTAAGTTGTATACTTACGTGGTTTGGGGGTTGTTATGGTTTGTGTTTAGATGTCCCTGAAAGCCTCATGCAGTTGAGGTGGGACTTTCTTTTTCAGAAGTAGTTGAATCTGGAATGTTTGATGCTGTGGCGAAGGATATATGACAACTAAAATACTACATGTGAGTGATTAGTTTAGCGTTGCCCTCATAGTGGTACTATAGATGGGATAAAAGAGGCAAAAAGGTGCAGTGAATGCCTCTTATTGCTTGTTGTCCTCTGCTGTGAAGAACTGCTGCCTCTCTTGTTACCATTGCTACCTTGTGTGTGCCATGTTGTTTCTACTCTGCCATGGTTGTTTGTTATTCCTACCTTGGAGTTGGCCAGTTATGGACTTAAACTTCTATGAACTGTAAGCCAAATAAATTTCTTTCTCCTCCAACTTTGGGTGTCAGGTATTTTGTCTGAGCAGTGAGAGAAAAGTCACTAACACACAGATTGAGGTGATGGTACCTTCCATGAAGGACTTCAGGAGTATTCCTTTCCTTTTGACTTCATTAAAGAGTTCGAGAGAGATTAACATTAGATCTTCCCTGAACTGCTTATAGAATTCATTAATGAATTCATCAGGTCTTGGGCTTTTCTTGGTTAGTATATTTTTTATTACTTTTGTCAATATCATTGACTGCTATTGAATTATTCAAAACTTTTAAGTCTTTCAATTTCTCTCTCTCTCTCTCTATCTATATATATGAATTTCCCCATTTCTTTTGAATTATCCAATTTATTGACATACAAGTTTGTGAAATATTAACTGATAATATTCTGGATTTCAGCAAGGGCCACTGTGATTTCACCTTTTTCTTTTCTAATTGCTTTGATTTGTGTCACATTTTTCCTTTTATTGATGAGACTGCACCTTTTTCTTTTCTAATTGCTTTGATTTGTGTCACATTTTTCCTTTTATTGATGAGACTGACCAATTTGCTTGTTCTTTTATTCATTAATTCTTTTTTTTTTAACCTCCCATTCACTGACTTCTCTTCTGACCTTTACTGTTTTATTCCTCATACTAGTTCTGGATTTGGAATGTTCTTGTTATTCTAGGACCTGGTAGTGCATCTTTAGTTTATTTATTTGGGGTCATTATGCTTTTCTGATATGGTTATTCACTGTTACAAATTTTCCTCTTAGGACTACTTTCATTGTGTCTCATAGGTTCTGGTATGTCCTATTGGCATTATTTAATTCTAGGAAGTGTGTTATTTTATCCTTAACTTCTTCTGCAGTATATTGATTATTTAAGAATGTGATGTTTAATTTCCATGCATTTTCATACTCTGTGGGGTTGTTTCCCATTAGTTTGTAGTTTCATTGCCCTATGAAATAATAATATCCATGGTACAATTTCTGTTCTTTTGTGTTTAGTTAACCACGCTTTATTGCCTACAATGTGGTCTGTTTTGGAGAATGTCACATATGCTACTGAAAAGAGTATGCATTTGGTTCAATTTTGGTATGCCATTTTTTCTTTTTCTATTTATTTATTTATTTATTTATTTATTTATTTATTTATTTATTTATT
>NW_022900944.1:27630426-27706202 GCF_012274545.1 Fukomys damarensis
TGGAACTCACTGTAGCCCACGCTAGTCTCCAGCGATCCTCCTGCCTCAGCCTCCCGAGTGCTGGGATTACAGGCATGGGCCACCACACCCTGCCATTTTTTCTTTTTAGATGAACTGTCTATTTGTGTTAGAGGATAATGCATTCACTCACCATAATTGTATTGCTGTTTATCTTATCCTTTTCATTCATCTGTGTTTGTTTTGTGAAGCTGGGTGCACCATGATTTGGTGCATATATGTTTATCATTGCTATCATTTCCTGTTCAATAATACCCTTAACTGATACTCAGTGTCCTTATTTGATTCTCTAACAATTTTGGCTTAAAGGCTACTTTGACTGAAAATAAAATAGCTCCTCCTGCTTGCTATTAGGTTCCCTTTGTATGGCATATTGTTTTTTATCCTTTGATTTTTAGTCTATGAATTATTTTGGGGGTTAAATGTGTTTTTATACATAGTAGACTGTTAGATTTTGTCCCTTGATCCATTCTGCTAATCTGTGTCTTATGATTGGCAAATTGAGACCATTCACATTTATATTATTACTGATATGTATTGAGTTATTTTTGTAATTGTATTATTTTTCTGCTGGTGCTTTCTTTCCCTTCTACTTAATTGATCACCCTACTTGGTGCATTCACTTCATTCAATCTTTTCAAATTGTTAGCTTGTTGTTTCTTTGTAGGATATCTTAAGAATGTTTTCAGAATGTTTGTTTCATGGTCATGAAGTTTTTGGGTGCTGTTTATCATGGAAATATCTTATTTCTTCATCAATATTGAAAGATAATTTTGCTAAATATATCAGTCTGGATTAGAACATGTTTTGTTTTATTGTTTGAAACCCTGCAGACCAAGCTCTCCTTGCCTTTAGAGTTTATGTTGAGAAATCTGCTGTGATTCTAATGCATTTTCCTTTAGAAATGATGCATTGCTTTCCTCTAACAGTTTTAAGATTCTGTTTTTTGTTTTTTGATTTCTGATATTTTGATTATGATGTGTAGTTGAATGTTTTTTTTTTTCTTTCTTTCTGATATACCTATTTGGATTTATATGTGCCCCACTTAGCTGTATGTTTAATTCTTTTTTCATGTTTGGAAAGTTTTATGCTATTAGTTCTGTGAACAGGTTTTTATGCCCTATTTATGTTATGAGGAGGATTCCTGTTTGCTGAGTGGATAGCACTAAGAGAGTAGTGATAATTAATATAGATTGCTATTTGACCCTGAAAGAAGAATGATGATCATTAGTGGCTAATGCTCATCGACACCTGAATGTAACAAAGGAAAGTTTGTCTGTAATTGTAAGTTAAAAGGATATTTTCTAGAAGTAATTAAGGCTCAGAATTATTGGGACAAAAAAATCAACAGACATTTGAAAAAGAATCATGAAGAGGGAAACATAACAAAAGAAATGTGAAAAGACAGCTAATCTTTTCATAGAGATCCTCAACAGCAGAAAATTAGCTTGTGAGCACTAGAAGACCAATGTACAAAATCACATAGATGGTTTATGCTCACATATGCCCAATGTGGTGTACAGTGAACAACAAATGTACATTTTCTATGAAAATCATTTTATACACTACACTTGATTCTTGTAACATCCCTTTGAGGAAATCTGGCCAGAAAGAATTAGTGTCCACTTCACTGCTGAACAATGAAGCCATGTACAGTCAAGGAACCTGCATATACAACACAAAGACAGAAGTCAAATAAAACCTCCAGCCCTAGGGAAATGCCTGGTCCAGCATTTATTTCATAACAATACACCCCCAACCTGCATCCCATTAATGACGCAGTGACTCTAGAGAATGTCACAGCTAGACATGTCTTGTATGGGCAATATAGTTAATGTTCTCTGCATAGTTTACAAAAGTCACTTCCATAATAAATGCTATTTCAGATTTCTCTCTGGCCACATAAATGAATAAGGGGTGATAATGACATTCTCATTATTTTAGGAACATATTTGCATTTGTAATGATACAGCTCCTACCAGGCGCCAAAACCGTAGAGACAACTGTCTGAATTAATTATATTTGTTTGGCTGATTAGATAAAAAATGCAAACATAAACTGCACATCAAACTACTTTAAGATTATTTAATCCTTCTCTTGAAAGGGAAATGGGCCTCTGAAGTTGCTCTTCTTTTAAGCTCAAAAAATAGATCATTAAATCAAGCAGTCGAAACAGTTCTTTAAAAATTGCCCCCAAATTCTTATATTTTCTCAAGAGTCTGAATTAAGCATATCAATCTACATACTATCAGGACTTATTTATTAATTGGCAGTTATTTCCTAGATTAGCATGCTCAGTTTTCATGAGCTAGTCCCCAGGCTTCTATGAGAAGTGAGGGCTTAAACTGTGTCCATTTAGGAGACAGCAACTTTGAAGTGGGGATAAGTGCAGTTAAAATCTTCCCCTGAAATTCTCAGAGAATACAATTAGCTTTGCAGATGTGGGTCTGCCCACACCTACCCTTTAATGACCCCCAAGTCCTTGTTCAATGAAGCAGTACTGCAACCCTCCTCCCTATCCACACCAGCTGCCAGCCAATCCCTGGTTTTATGAGTTCCATAATGGAGAACGAACAGGATGGCAACATTTTAAAAGCATTGAACATTTTTATAAGTCATGTTTCATTTATCAATGCACTATAATTGACGCGTGGGAGCAGTGGGTAAAGCCTTACCCTCTTCCACTCTCAAGACCTCTTCTCCCCCACCCCACCCTACTTTAAAGTACAAATTGAATTTATTCTCTCCCTGCTTAAAACCTTTCAAAACATCAGAGCAGAGGAGCATTCGGATTAGATTGGAATCAGTGTCAGAAATTTGAGAGTGCATCATGCAAAACACTGAGACCAGAGAAGAATTAAGGAGAATTTACTGTCTCTGAGCCAGGACAGCCATCTTGTCAAACCTTTGTGTTTAGATGGTTCTGATTCTGCTCTCTTAAGAGTTAAACATGAACTTACATCATTAGCTTTCCTGATTAGCTTATGGAGGCAGGTCAAGGGATTTCTCAATCCACAGTCTCCACAATGTATGTGCCATTTCCTCATTCTCTCTCTCTCTCTCTCTCTCTCTCTCTCTCTCTCTCCACATTCATAAACACAATATAAAGATGATTCTCAATTTACACTTAGTTTATATCCTAATAAATCTATCATAAGTTCAAACTATCGTAAATGAAGCATGAATTTAAACAGGGTACGGTGGTACATGCCTGTAATGCCAGCACTTGTGGAGGCTGAGGCAGGACCATCACAAGTGCTAGTGAAGCCTGGGAAACTTAGAAATTTAGCATAACCCTGTCTCAAAATCTAAAACTTTAAAACATGGGCTAGAAATGTAGCTCATTTCGAAGGCCCTAGTTTCAATTCCCCACCACGAAAATGTACTTAATACCTTCAACCTAGTGACCATCGTAGATTAGCAACATAGTATGCTGTGGAATATTTTCTGCTTATTCTCATGATCATGTACCTGACTAGATGCAGCAGATTACTACCACTGCCCAATATCAGAATAAAGGCTCACACTGCATATTGCTAGCCTAGGAAAAGAAATTTAAATTTTGAAGTGCAGTTCTTGAATTCATATCACTTTTGGACCAATGTGAAGTAAAAAAAAATTTTTTGGAACACTGTAAGTCAAATAATTTCTGTACAATGGGTTTATTGTGATGTAACCCAATCATTAGGATGGATGTTAGGTAGGTAGGTAATACATAGATAGATGATAGATAGATAGATAGATAGATAGATAGATAGATAGATAGATAGATACAAAGTAAGCCCACTGGTTGTATTTCCATACAGAACTCTGACTAATACAGTATTTTAGCATTTTATGGGGCACAAAATAGGGTCCAGGAGGATAGAGAACCTATGCTTAAGAGGAGATGGGAAGATCAAGTTGAATACCCAGAAGAGGTGCCTCCTGAGGCAGAAATAATGGAAGAGGCATAAGAAAAGAATCAACAAAAATGTGCAATTAGAACACAGAGATATGCTTCTGGAGCTAAAAAGATAAAAGCAGTGTTTGAGCATTTTCCAAAGGACTGTAAATATCCTAAGGGACAAAAGGTGGACTGTGGTGTTGGTCTTGTAAGTTCCCTTTTCATTACTATGTCTGGCACATGAGAGATGTGTTGACAACATAAATCAGTAATATTAATAAATTACTGAAACATTTGAGTTGAACACCAATGATTCCTAGAGTAGGACTAGCAAGTACGCATCCTCCAACCCAGAGAAGCACCTGAATAGGTCTTGTTCTTATGGCACCTGAAAAGAATTGGGCATATGGCTTTGAACAGCTTACTTTACAATGACTCTTTCTTTTATAAGATACTTGGCCTTTTGTGAGTGGTGCTACAGCTGTCTCTGAAAATGGCAACATCTGATCCTAAGGCCTGGAATATAAAGCACTTGAAAATGTCACTCATTTAAGGTTATCCTCTAGTGCTAAGAGCTTAGAAAAAAAAATTTAATAGATCTGGTAATGGAAAAGAACAACCAAGCATCTATATTTATGAATAAAATAAGAGGAAGGCATTCTTCATGCTTGAAACATTTTTTTCTTAGAATACTTCACATAGGTTCATCAGTTCGGAAACTTGTTTAGACAAAAAAACCTAGAAAAGATAGAATTGTTCAGCTACTTCTAAACTAAATATAATCATGGTACTTGCAAAATAGGAAGTTATTGTATGACTCATAAATGATAGAACAAGAACAATTGAACATTGCACTAGGTAAAATTTAAATGTGGAAATATGAGATATACAAAATGAAGATTATGGAGATTACCTCAACTGAGTTATTTGGAAAATTAGCAATGTATGCAAAGGCTATTCTAGAGCACATATTCCATAAATAATCCAGTGTATTCAAACTTAGTTTTACCAATTTTTCCTTAAATTCCATTCATTAGAATATTCAAGATCTCCACTGGTTGTGTGCCTGGCAGGGTGAGGTAGGGGTGTATTGTGTGGAATAGCAGGAAGATCTGTGCCTTGGTTGGAGCCCAGCAATTTTGGAGTCCTCAGCTGTTATTATGAGGAATTTTGCAAAATGGACAGAGATATTGAGTATGTGGTGAGGGCCAGAAGGTTCTGCAGAGCATTGCATGTTGTGTCTTCTGTATCAGGCTAGAATTTGTGAACTTCCCTTTGTAGCCCTATAGGGAGATCAGAGAGAATCATCTTTTGTTTTCTAGGTAGGTGGAAGGGTTTTTAATTTATTTCCTGTAAATTTTTTTTAACTTAAATGTTGAAATGATCTATTTTCCAAAAACTTTGCTGAAACAGGACAGATATTTTCTACATACTCTTCATCAACTTTACCAAATGTTAACATTTTGGATGATCATAGCCAAAAAATCCCAAAAGAGAAATTGAACAGTTTTTTGAGAGTTTAGGTTTTTGCTCCTTTTATCTTTGTGAGTCAACTAAATTCTTTGAGTATCAATTTCTTTATGACTTGGGAATAATAAATGATTTGGATGCTTATGAAATAAAAGGAAGGGAAAATGAAAATAAATGGAAAAAATAGAAGCAAGGTTTTGTAAATAAGGAGGGAAAGGGGCTGAAGGGGGAGGAGGGGACTGAGGAAAAAAGAAGAATCAAGATATATTATGCACAGGTATAAATCCTCTATGATAAATGTGACCATTATGTATAACTAAAGTGTACCAAAAAGATTAATAAAAAAGAAATCTGTAAAGCTCAGAAATAATTGAAGAATATGTGCTATGCTTTACAGAAGTGACTAGCCGTGACATGCATTGATCATGGTGAAAATGTCGTCTTAATGCCTCCTTAGTAGAGGCAGGAATAACAAATACATCTGAATCAAAGGAAGTCAGACACTACTTGTTCTATATCTGCATGAAAGAAACACAAGACTTTTGGAAGGTTAGAGGGACCTCAGATTAGCTCACTAGGAATAGTAGCATTGTTTAATAAGCATAACATTTGCTTTCCTAGGAATTACTTGTCTGTTTAATTAATATTGTGTAGTACTTATTCTAATTCAGGCATTTTTCTACACACTGAGATTATATTGGTGTGGTTGGCATTTCTAAACTGGCTCCCAACAAAGCCCACTTCCTGCCATTTATATTGCATAATTGCTATTTCTACTCTGGATGTTTATTGGACCA
Source organism: Fukomys damarensis (assembly GCF_012274545.1). NCBI lineage: Eukaryota > Metazoa > Chordata > Mammalia > Rodentia > Bathyergidae > Fukomys > Fukomys damarensis. The sequence goes on from NW_022900944.1 coordinate 27,636,598, forward strand.
ACACATGTATTGGGTGCTTTTGTCTGATAGAATATTAGAACATTCATGAAGTATCTTTTCTGAGATTGCTTTAAAAGATTGATTTCTGTTATACTAGAACTTTCTTGGTCTCCTTGCCTGCTTTTTCTGAGCAAATAAGGCACCTATCATGTGCTGTTTGGTGGAGGAACCCATAAAAGAAGGAATCAAAGGAAGTCTCTGATAATAGCTTGTAATCACCTGTTATTCCCAGCGTAACAGTTCACAAGAAAATGTGTCCTTCCAATGGCCACTTGAGTGAGTTTGGAAGACCACCCAAGTAAAACTTCCAAAGGGAACATCTTGATTGAATCATCGTGAACAATCTTATACTCTTTCTGATTTTTGACCCACAGAACTCTTGAGATAATATGTGTTATTTTCAGCCCCTTAATATTGTCCTACAGCAGTAAATATCTAATGCTAAGGGGTAAAGCATATACAATTCCTGTTATAATGGAAATATTACATAAATAAAAGATATATAATAAATACCTAATACATGATAATTAAATAAGATGATTTGAACAAGAGTAAGTACAAGTTAAGAAAAGAGATGCAGGACCAGGGATTTAGCTCAGCGGTTCCGCCACCTGCCTTGCAAGCGCAAGGAGTGAGTTCGATCCCCGCTACCAAAAACAAAAACAAACACAGAAAAACAAAGAAAAGAGATGCAGCTGGTAAAAATATTTTCCCATATTATAGTTGTCTCTTAGCTCTGTTAGTGATTTCTCCTGCAGTGCAGAGGCTTTTTAAAAAGATGAGATCCCAGTTGTGGATTCTTTGTGCTAGTTCCCGTGCTACTGAGGATTTGTTCATAACATTTCCCTATGCCACTGTCTTCAAGAGTTCTACCTAGTTTATCTTCCAGCAACTTCAGTGTTTCTGCTTTAATATTTAGATCTTTAATCCATTTGGATTTTGGTTTAGTGCACGGTGAAAGATAAGAGATCTAGTTTTAATCTTTGGCAGGTTGAAATCCAGTTTTTCCAACACCATTTATTAAAGAGGCTAATCTTTCCTCCAGTGAAGATGGTTGGCTCCTTTTGTCAAAGACGACGTAACTGAGTGTGTCCGGAGTTGTTTCTGCATATGCTCACCCACGTTTATAGCAGCACAGCTTGAAATAGCTAAAACTTGGAAACAGCCCAATTGCCCATCAACTGGAGACTGGATGAAGAAGATTTAAAAAAATAAAATGGAGTATTACTCAGCCAAAAAGAACAAGAAACTAGAGACATTTATAGCTAAGTGAATGCACATTGAGGACATATGCTTAAATGAAATTAATTATGTAAATACCATATAATTTCCCTGGTTTGATAAACTAAAAGTGTAAATAAGGATTAAAATGTATAATCGACATTTTGTAATAGGAAGACAGGTTTAAAGTTACTGGGCAAATGGAAGGGGTAGAGAAAAGGTAAAAAGGGATGAGAAGGAAATAAAAGAAAAGAAAAAAATGAAAACAAAGTCTTTGTAAATAGGGAAGGGTGGAGGGGGGAAAGGAGACTAGGGGAATGGGGAAAAAATAAGAACCAGGATACATTATGTAAAGGTGCAAGATGCCAATGATGACTGTAACTGTATTGTATACCTAAAATGTACCAATAAAACATAAATAAGAAAAAGAAGAAGAAAAGAGATTCAGGCATCTCTGATATGGAGATATACTCTCAATTGACTCGTTAGCTATGTGACGTTTGAGCTAAGCATGCATCCCTAAAAGAATTACATAGATATCTAGAAGAATTTTCTAAGGAAAAAGACTTATATAAACTCTTCAATCTAAGATTAGAAAACCGAGCCTCAGAAATAAATGTAGTGGGCCCATGTGATACATGCCTATGAGAAAGAACTGGCATTTGCATTCAGATATAATGCCTTTATATTCTCTTGCTGTTCTTGTAGTTTCATGAGAGGGATAACTCAAGAATAGTCCATTCATAAACAAATTACCTCAGCGATTATACAGACTTCTTTACCAAGTCAAATTTCACATGGAGGCCTGGAAAGAAGACGTGAAGAGAGACATAGGACATAGAAGAAAAGAAAGACTTGGAGGTGGGGGATGGCAAGAAAGCAAAACTGAGAACTGATAGCTCCATTTTAGTTTCTGGATAAATTTAGAGGTAGTTCTGAGCACTTCTAGTACTATTCTGTATATCTTGCTTATCTTTACAGGAGAGCCACCTCCCGCCATGGTTCCCATTTTTTCCCTAGTAGTCCGTCTCTTCTTTTCATCTTTTTCTTATTCCTATGGTCCTCCTCCTCTTCCTGTTCCTGTTGCCCCTCCACGACTTCCCCCTTCTGTTTCTTCTTCTTCTTGGAAGGCAGTGGCATAATTTATAGAAGATCATAATGTTTGCGACCTCACAACTTCTGAATCTGGATAGATAAAACGATGCAATACAATGTGACACCATTCATTTCATTAAATTTGAAATGTTTTGCTTCCAGCCACAAAATCTGAATTAAATTGGCACACTATATCTCAAATTAGCCACTGGTAGTGAAATGCATGGAATGAGTTCAAATTCCCGAAAGAAGGCAAAAACACAGAGGCCTTCCCGTACTCTTTTTGTCTCGGGAGTATCACAAGAGCAGGGTGCTGTGATATATCTGCTTCAGTGCCAAACTTTTAGATGCTTTCTCAAAATCAAGAGGTTGTTTCATTTCACAAGTGTGTTTTGTGAAATTTTCTCTAGGTTGTTTTGACCTCTTTGGAAAGCAGAGCTTCTGACATTTTGAAATTTGAGCTATATTTTCAAATTGGTTCAACCTAGGGTAGGGAATACTTCTTTGGTATTATTCAAGCTGGCTAGAATTTCAAAGCCATATAGGGCTGCATGTTCCCCCCCCCGGCCTATGCTCTTACTGACATGCACACACTTCTTGTCCAGTCTGCAAGGTAGGAGGGATTCCCTCAGTGCAGAATACACATGTAGCTTACTGACTCTCTGACTCTTGTGCCCCGGCACACTATTTTGAAGAGAGAACTTCTGAGATACTTAAACACTGAGCATGAGCTGTTTTTCCCATGTGAGTATATGCTTAGCAGATGGGGTGGGGGGTAACTGGCCTTTTCAGAGAAAAAGTACTTTTCCATTTTCCAATCAATGTTTACAACTTTTGCCTTCTCTTTTTGTAAAGAAATCTCTTTCTCTTCCCCTCTAACCACCATCAGTAGCATGTGGCGTTATGATCTGCTATAGGACAGAGTTCTTAATGAACTCAAAATTAACTCAGAAAAATGTACCTGCTGAAAGAAGATTCATGTGAAAGTCCTCTTTTATTTTTGAAGTAAATTTTATTGCATAGATTTGAAGTATACAACATGATGTTATGGGATGTGTGTAGTTTGTAAAATGAAACAAATTAACACAACCACTTCACATATTTATATTTTTGTGTGTAATGACAGCAACTAAAAGCTACTCATTTAAAAAAAATCCCTAATGCCTCTCAATTATATTAGCTACAGTCCTCAGATTGAACACTATAACCCTAAACATTTTTAGCATACACATTTATTTTTATCTTTAACCTATATCTATTCATTTCCTCAATTCCACCTCCTCCACTGATAACCATTGTTCTATTCTTCATCTTTCTACATTTTTTCCTGTTTCTTCTATCCCATTGGAATTTTTTCTCAGCCTTACTGAATATAACTGACAAATAAAACTGTACATATTTGTTATACAGTGTGATGCTTTGATATATGTGTATACTGTAAATAATCATTCTAATCAGTCATCTCATATGGTTACTATTTTTTCCTTCTTCCTTCCTTTTTTTTTTTTTTTTTTTTTTTTTGGTGGGGTAAGAATACTCAAGATCTATTCCTTTTTTTCCAAAGAAACCATTTTACTAACTGTGTGTATCCTTACAACAGCATATTGTAAACCTGAAATAGAAAGAAAAGAATAAGGATCTTACATGGACACTCCTAACTGCAAGTAAAATTTCCCAGTTCTCCATACAGTATTAACAATAGTCACTTATGTATTAGATCTCCAGAATCTTCTCTTTCCATCCCTAAAACTTTGTACCCTTTGACCAACAGCTTTTCATTCCCATCCCCGCCTCTGCCCCAGTGTCTAACAAACACTTATGGGCAAGAATCTGAAACACTCAACTCAAAGAGCCAAGAGACATGCTCTTTTCTATTCAATAACTAGGACTCCAATTTTCCAAATAATTTTTGCCAAACTGAAATCACAATGAGCGACGTAAATTTACAACAATTACCTCTTGAGAATAAAATTGTCATCTCGCCACATAATTGTTTCATTGACTTCTGTTAATGTGGGAAGTGTCCAATTTTTTAAAGACTCCAAAGGAGAAGTTGTGTCTGAAATTTTATACATCAGAATCCATTTTGAAAATTACCAAAGGAGCTGAAGAATCAGGTGCTTCCGGATGTATTTAATTCACTTGATAACTCTTCCTAGAATTTGAATATCTACTTCAAAACACTTTTAGGACTACTTTTTGAACTTCAAAACCCTATCAACACATTAGGTAAGCTGATTTCTTTTAGCAACTTTTAAATAATAATAGAAACAATCTCAGTACCTTACGGTCTGTGGCTTTGAAAAATGTTTCCATTTCAGCATTGTGCTATTCACTCTCCTTTGCATTTATGAATATTCTAGGAGAAACAGGGCAGAAGTCAGACTTTTTAAAAGTTGATATCTATTTACATTCAATTTGTATAAGCTTCTATTTAAATAGGAAAAGTAGGTTTCCAATTTGAAAACACTAATGAATAAGAAAAATGAATATAATGCTATGTTTATTCTATTCTGTGCTAATATGGAATGCTATTGGAGGTGTTTCTTTGTCATTTTAATCCCAGGGGGCTTTTTAATTTAGTTTAATTTTAGTTTTTGAACAATTTCTGCCACCGGCATTATGTTTGAGATATGATCATTCAGTGTCTACAAACAAGTGACAACGTCGTTATGCATTCCTGTCCCCTTTCATCTTTTACAAGAGTGACAAATATCCGTGTTCTTAGATCCGATAGCTCAGGCCGGGCACCAGTGGAATCATTACCTTTGCATTCATAAGGAGAGACCTCCAGAGACTCTGACTTTTTTCAATCCCCTGTCTTTTGTGTCTCCCATTGGAATTTTCTAACAAAAGCTTCACTGGTTAGTATCTTTTTCACTTCACCGTTCCCTTTTCATAAAGAGACAATGGAAGCAAAGTACTGACATTAGATGGGTGATGCCAAAATGATTCTGACAGCCCGTGACAATGCTGCTAGCCCGAAATGTGATGCGTATATTATTTATGAACGTAAAATGTCACCGATTTTCCCTTCATCAGATAATTTCAGGAGACAAAATCATTTCTGTGGTGTGAGTGGGATTATTTGTGATTTTGCAGCCGCCTCTGTGCCTTTCCTCCCGCTCCAGTCTTTCCACGTATCACACTGGCTCAGTGTCAAATTCTCCTCTCTGGGATGAAAACACCTGAGCACGTTTCAAGTTTTCCTGTAAATCTCAGATCAGATCACCAGATAGGTATGTCAAGTGTGTTTGTTTTAAACCAAATGGGACCTTCTGCAGTGTGAAATCATTAGGAAGTCAACTGATTTTTTTTTTTCAATTCCATCTCCGATGCTCCCTTCAGAAGTTAATTATCAGAGGGAAATTAACAAGAGTTGAAAGGGCAAGATAATATCCCTCTGGCTCCACGATCTACCTATTGCTTTGGTAGTTGGGAGGGAGGGACTCAAATAATGAGGGAAACGCGATCTATGTCACTGAGAATATTGGTATGAGAAGCAGTTTGGAGGCTCTGATTCAGAAATATTTAACATTTTCAGGGATTCTGAGTCTTTTCAAAGCTGCATTTGCTAAGTAGTGCTGTGTAGGTTCCACTGGCTTTTTTATGGGCTTATATCTCCACACTGAGCAGTGAAGAATGTTTGAAAATTAAACAATAAAAAATAGGGACCTATTTGGGGATGTTTTTGTTCTATCAACCTGTATTCCATCTCTAACATTTGAAAGAAATCCTAGAATTCTTGAATTTTAGCCTTCCAAATATTGGTTAAGGGTCTCAGAACAAGAAGTTTTCCTAAGGCCAATATTGTCACACTTCTGAAAAGCAACAATGTGGCTATAAACAAAGCATCTCTCTGGCCCTGTACTCTTTCAAACTAATTGGAAACTAACTTAGCAAGTGTCCTCTTTGTTTACCCCATGGGAAGGGAATCATGTCTCTACCATGTTGAGAATGCCACATATATTCCTAACAGATTCATCAAGTGGTAGAATGCACACATGGTAGATTATAAACATGAGCAAGTCATCTAAAAGCTGGCTTTTGTAGAGAACTTCACTGAACTGAAAATGATTAAAGTAACGGAGGCAAAATTATATTTCCTATGGATGTTGGGAAATATATACATACTGCAATCCCTGTTATGACATCCCTTGGTTCATACAGATTACTTTCTGGCTATAAGCTGTATTTAAAATTTTTTTCCAATGTTTATTTGATTTTTTAATCTTAATATTAGTTTCTGCTATAGATCTCAAGCTTCATCTGAGATCCTTCAGTTTATGAGAAATCCTTTAAAATTTTCAAAATCTTCATAATGAGATATATAAAATCAGCCAATTAAATATTTCTTTGCAAATATAGAGCCTTCCCAATAAGATAATATCCTGTTCAGTGTGATACCTATATCTTTCTTTGCTGTATTTTTTAAAAGACTGCCTCCTTTTGGCACCTACTGCAGAAAATAAGGGCAAGACAATGAGGGAATAAGGAAAGCTGTATCAGGTAACCTACAGATGGTTTGCTGTTTCTTTTTTCCACTTCTCGTTGTCAGACACTTTTTCCCTTCCTATTTGTCATGCTTTCCCATTTCTTTCTTCTCTTTCATGCTTTTGAACACCTATTGATCATAGATTAGGAGCTGGTGATTAATGAACATTGTATAAAACATACCTTTTGTAGGATATTTAGAAACACAGCAATTAATGAAAACAAATTAATCCTCTACATCATCAAACTTGAATTCCATGACAAGATTGGCAAAAACAAAATGAATATATGTATTAATTTGAAATGTAAATACCTATTTATGGTTTATGGTTTACACAAAAAACAAAGCCATGAAATAAGTTTGAGTGTCTGAGATGAGTGTGTGTGTGTGTGTGTGTGTGTGAGTGTATGTGCACTTTAGCAGAGCTGAGAAGAGGGTAGTGAGTACTCAGAGAAATAATAAGTATAGAGTGAAATTTTAGTAGAGACCGTATACTATTCATTAAATTGACTAATTAATTCTAAATATTTGATTTAGGGTTTGCTTTTAGGTAAAACAAAACTAAGACAAGAAGATAAATAAGGACATTTACTTTAATATCTTCCTTGAATGCTTGCGAAAATTTATGGAGATGAAAAATTGAAGGTTTCTTCTTATTTATTGTCATGAACAGTACATCTCAGCCAATAGAAACTGTATATGTGTGCTGATTATACACAGGACATGTATATCCACTTAGGATAGTTTGGCAGATGGAGAAAGAAGATGCCAGTTATTTTTCCAAATGCTCCTATTTTGTCAAGTCCTCAGTTATATGCAAGGATACAAGAGTATATTTTAGGTTTGGGTAATCAGAAAGTGTAAACCATTTATAGAAATGAGTGGACTAAGGAAATCTGCAGTGTGGTCCCATGGGACAGAGGTTTATCTTGAGGTTATAGCTGAAGAGAGCCCAAAGTTTGCTATGTAGATGTAGGAATGAAATTAGCATAGAGTTTAACCTTAAGTGGTTCTGAGGTTTTGCTAAATAATGATGAGAACTTGGCCAAGGGAAATTAGAATGTTTGTAAGACACTAATATGAGACCTGGATCCAGAGTAAACAAATCAACATGAATATGAAGAAGTTGTGAGAAAGAACATAGATTAAGATACATTGATTGTGGGGCATGTTGGTGTCTAAGAAACTTGAAATTGAGGGTAGAAAGGCTGCAGAACTGGATCTAAAGGCAAGATCATGAGGATAATGGAGCAGACAGATGAGATGGGCAAGATTCATTCTCATTCCAAATGCAATACGTTAGGAAGAGACTGATGATGAAAATGATGAGAATATAATTGTATATCAGAGGTAGGAAAGACCCATCCATTTGTCAAAATGATTTCCCTACAAGGTATTCAGTTCACGCTCTTGACACAGACATTCTCCCATTCTCCAACCATTGTGAATTTCTTACCTACACAGATTTTCTGGAAGGTTGCCACTGTTGTGCATATTAAATTTCACAATATGTAGCACCGCTGTGTCACTAATACAACTAAGAACCTATCTTCTATGATTTCTCCCCACACCTATTCATGAAAACTCTTGATGTTAATTTTAATAGATTTTTTTTTAGTTTTATATAATTTGTCAAAAGTCTGAGGTGGCCTGTGATCTGGGGTCAGGCATAGTCATTTGATGTTGTAAAATGTAATGGGATAGAATAGGCATTGCTTTGTGCTCAGAATTCCAGTGCTCTGACCCAGGAACTGAATGGCTATAGGAAAGCCATTAAGTATTTCTAGTCATCAATCTTCTTATCTCAAAATGATCATCACAATATCTATATTGCACAGGAGCTGTGACAACAATCCCACACTCATTAACCTTGCTACCCTCAATAATATAATGTTTCTGGAGAGAGCTATTTAAGCAGTTTAGAAAAGAAATTATCTCATTTAGCTTTCATAAAATTCCACATGGTAGGTAACATTACTATGTCTACTTCTTCAAATAAGTAAAAGAAACATAAGTAATTTAAATGCATTTCTTTAGTATTTTTTTTCCTTAGACATTAAAGCTAGAATTCAATGTGAGGCCATTCTGATATAAACTCCCTCCTCCTCAAATTATATTATACTTGTAAAAAATTGCATAGTGCTTGATAGAGAACATGCTCAATAATTATTGCTAAGAAAGCGATCATTATATATTAATTTCTGCTATCTTTTCTATGGAATTGGATTTGGGACTTCATTGTATTCCTGAAAAATGTTGCAGGTTTTTTTCCTTTATAGGAAAAGTTGTAGGCACTGATAAATATATGCAATAATGTCTGTATGCAATCATGTTAGATTTATTTGCCTGAAAACAAGCCCATCTCCAGCCTCTGTGATATTGCCAGAGCTCATAAATTGAACCCAATAAGGGCAGGTCAGTGTTGTACGGTTTCAGCTCTGGAGATGAGGCAGGTGCAAGTCTGGAGCTGACCTGATGTTTCAACAGGTATTATTTTTCTAAATGTGATTGTGGAGAACAGCAGACTTGCAGACATGTCTTGCTGCATCAAGCCTCAAGTGGTCCAGTACTGTATTCTTGAGCTTTTAGTAGCTTCCTCCACCTTCTTCCTCAGCACCGGGCAGTATCACATACTATTGTACTGCATCTGAGCAGGCCTCTCTTGTTTAACTATCCTTTGTACAGCTGGGCAGAGTGTGAGTGGAATCACAGCTGAGCATTGCAGGTGAGGGAAGATAAACCTCAGAACTAAAGAGTGATGGGCAACACTTCATTGACCATGCATTGCTGAGGTTTCACTGTGAGATGTAAAAAGCCGGAAGACAAATACCTGATTTAGCTCATTTCTACTCATTAATCACAAAAGATGAATAGCATCTGCTTTCCCAAAATTCATTTGCAGATGGAAATCTGTTAGTAGATTGTACACTTCAAATATGATTGTAATACATTTTAATGCCTTTTGTATCTTAGCCATTAGAAGTTACACAGCTTTTATTTTCTCATACTATCATGACAAAATTTCTCAAGCTTGGGCACTCTTACAATGCACATCTTTGGCTTTGTCCACACTTCAGTTATCTCCCTTTATTTCAGCTCATACATTTATGATTTCTTTCTATCAGACAAGGACCAGCCTCATTGCACGAACACTCTGGGGATGAGAGGAGGGCTATAATTAACAGCCAGACTATTAGGGTACCTTTTGCATGGATATGTGAATGGCTCAAGATGCCCAATGAGATCTATTTCTTCTTTTTTTTTTTTTTAAACTGGGGAAAAAGACTTTTTCACCTGCACTAATGACATAGAAGTGGGACTACTCATGACCACTTGCTGTAACATTTGAGAACCTGCTTAAACAGTGAAACCGAAATACTGAGAAGTGTGCCCAAAAGACTGCTCTGAATAATGAAGTGTTTATTTTCTCTTCTTTAATTAAACATTTTGAAATTGATTTTCTGTTATTTTAGCCAGCAAAATACTAAAATACCCCATCACTACTATAACTAAGAAGTTCTTTACCCAGACAGAGGTGCTCAGAAATATTTTACTTCATACATCAACTGACTTCTTAAGGAATTAAGCCACACTTGGGAATTTTAAGTCATAGTAATTTTTACTTTAATGTTTTGCTATTACTTTCTTGCTTTTTTTTGAACATAGTCATTTCAAAAGGATTTTTTAGAATCATGAAGAGGGAGAGGGTAAAGCTAAATCCTCATATAACATCATCTCTACCACTAACGGCAACCATTCTAAGCACCTGTAATATTGCAGGTACTATGAGAGGTGTCTCACGTGCTACTCAGATGAAGAATAATGGGATCACAGTGATACCCAGGTACTAATGCTCATAACTTGTAGTTAGGCCAGATGGCACAGGGAAATTTAGGTAACTGGTGAAGTTAAGTTTGCCAAACAAGTTAGGAAGATTATATTTCATTATGTATGAGGACCCTACATAAGCACAGAAGTGATTGTATTGGAACAGGAGGGTAGAAAACAGAACAGAGGGATGATAGTCATGAAACTGACTAATCTCATATTGCTAGTGAGTGAAGTATAATCTGAAGACATAAATAAAAACTAGACAAAAGTTGAATTAATTGTTTAATATGCAAAATGCCTGCTCTTCATAATTTAGGAATCAATATAAGAATTTAAAATAACTTCATTTTTAAGCTCAACAACTGTTATTTATTATAAAAATTAAAGTAAATGATTCCTCACCTTGAACAGATGTAAACTCATCAGATTGAAAAAGTCTGGTAGTTTGCATATACTGAGATACTACTAAAACTATACACATCTTCACAAAATACATTCAGTCAAAGGCTGTATGTGTTTTACGCGGAAATCTAATACACATTAAGAGTAGAGAGGAGACTTTAACTGATATTTTAAAAGATGAATGATACATCTGAAAACATTCACAGTGTACAGCAACTAAAATCTTGATTTCATAAAGAAAAAAATACATGTCCCACATTCTGACCCTATGTAGAATCATTTTCACCAAGGTTCTAGTATGGATAAGTGAGGCAAGCATTTTATTTCTGTCATACTCCAGGAGCTTCTTAGAAATGCATATTCTTAGACACCACTCCAGATGCATTAAATCAGAATCTATACTTTCACAAGATTAGACATTTGTTCCTGTGTTAACAATTTGACAAAATGCTATCTATAGAATGAGCGTGATATCTGAGTAAAATTAGTAAAAAATGTGAGGTTAGAATGTATAATACACAGAATCATTTTTATTTGATTTACACTACTCTCTCAATTCTTAACCACTATATGCATCCTAATATGTCATCTATTAACAGCCTAAAAGTATTTCTAAACTTTGATGAATTGATTTTATTTCTGGAAGCTTGTCATGATGAATTCATGTGAAGATAAAGAAAATGGAAAATAGAAATAACACATCATTGTAATATATAAAGGATTAGAAAAAATAAATGTGTAACATATGTTAAATATGTCACATTACTACAATACATTAGAAGTTATCTCACATATTACTATCACGATAGTTATAGTAATGAAAACAAAGTTGGTGATACAAAAACAAGAGATAAAAAAACCAAATGATGTCTGTGTTATGATCACAACAAATCAAACGTATCTAAAAGCTAAGCATATACGAAAGAATATGTTAAGAGTTTATCAAGAGCAGAGTTTAGTTGTTCTGTCAGTGACATTCTGAGTAAAAATTTTGGTCCTAGTTTTTATAATTCTTTTTCATTTTCTTAAACCAGATATATTAACTTTAAAATGAAAAATAAAATTAATTTGCAAAAATTACTTTTTTGAAGCAAACCAAAGGCTAAAATTGGAATTCCTTTTGCTGAATATGAATAAACATAGATGCAATAAAATAGGGCAGCAGGAAGAATTCTAAGTTGTCCTGAATTCCTTTTCTTACTGAAAATAGGACAATGAAATAAAAATTGTGACTTGCCCTAAATTTCATCTTTTTCTGCTAAGTCAGCATTAAAAAGACAGAAAATGGCATATTTGACATATTTTTCTGATGGGCACTCATAACACAGTACTGCCCACCAATGTGTAATTGAAATTAGCTTTTGGAGAATTATTTCATGCCATAAATATGTAGAGGATTATTGGTGAATGTAACAGGGAAAAGCAGATGAAAAGAGAAGTAAAATCTCCACAGAAGTTTGAGCCCTAGGTTTATCTTGAGTAACAGAATGAAACAAAGAAATAACTCAATGTCCTACTTTTCTTACAGAAGGTTTTGTATCTAAACTTCCTTGAACAAAATTATTCTAACTCATTCATTTGAATTTTTACTAATAAATTAAATTGTAGTTTAAGTGAAGTGGAAATGCATTTGCCTATTTTCAGTAGATTTTGTCTAGTGACATTTATTGATGAAAGTAAGTGATAGCAAATAATATTAACTTACAGAATCAAGACAAGTCACTTTAAATCTAAACGATATCTTAATTCTGCAAACTTTGAGATAGATATTCATACGGCATTTCTTTAACTTGGTAAAGTATGACATAGGTAGTTAGAAACCTTTGGAACACAAGTGGTTCATCATGGTAAAGAATTATAATATTGTTATGGTTTCTTTCTGTAAGGCAAAACAAGTTAATTAGGGAAGGCAAACTCCACACATTACCAGTATTTTTACCTTGTGTCTGTTGCTGTGCTTCTGAAAGGACGAATCACAAAACAGACTAGTGTAAAGACAACTTTAAACTCTCACCCCCATCCCTGATCCAGTAAGTTTTTAGTTCAGAAGATGACCAATCTTGGCACCCAGAAACTGCAAATGAAAAAGGTTTCAATGTGTCTCTTTAGAACTTTGTCTCATAGTACCTTTTGAATCAACTAAGTCTGTTTTTTTATCAGTAATATCAGATCAAATTCTTTTTTTTTTATTGAGTATATTGGTGCAATCTAGTTATACCATACGGTTACATTCATTACTGGGATCCTGTACTTACACATGACAGGCCTTGATTCTCATTTTTTCCCCTTGTCCCTGCCCTCCCTTCACCCCCTCCTCCTCTCCCCATTTACAAACACTTTATTTGCATTTTTTCATTTTCTCATATTTTTTCCTCTCCCTTATTACCTTTTCCCCCACCCTTCCCACTTTCCCTACACCTTTAGCCCTTTTCTTCGTATTTCACATTATTAATCATCTCATCCGGATCTTGTGTACTATTATAGTTTTTCACATCAGAGAAACTATTCAGTATTTACACATGTGTGGCTTATTTATTTCACTTAAGAGTATATCCTCAATATGTATCCATTTTCCTATGAATGACTCTAATTTCTCATTCTTTATGGCTGAGTAGTATTCTGTTTTAGAGAAAAACCACATCTTCTTTATCCAGTTTCCAACTGATGGGCAAATGGGCTGTTTCAAAGTTTTAGATGTTAAACATAAAGTTACAAATTACAAAGTCATATTTTGCTGAATCCTAGAGTTCCAAATTCTACTTACTGTTTTTAGATTAGTTTATCCAAAGATTTCCAGTTTATTGTTGTTGTTTTTTATTTTTACAAATAAGGCAGAGTTAGAAAAGAAAGGACATATGGAGATACCTCAAAGAGCTGGGACTAGAAGTTCCATTTGACCCAGCCATCTCTCTGCTGGGTATCATTCCAAAAGAATTAAAAGAATCATATCACAGTGACAAATGCACACCAATGATTATAGTGGCACAGTTTGTAACAGATCAAATTCTTACTCTTTCAATTGATATGGTTTTACAAATCTAGCGTGCTCTTGCACAACATGACATAACACAAAGAAACCATAGACTTAGGTCTCTTTCTTTGTAATGGACACAAATCATTGATTCCTTGATTTAGAAGGGTTCATTTACATTACCTCATGTCCCACTAATTTACTTATTATACTAAAGGAAAAAGGTGTTGGAGCCCACAACCAAAGAAAAAATGCACTGTACCAACTGCAACCTTCCTCAGAGAAATTGATTAATGATGTTTTCCCTATTGGACCATAAGATTTGAAACAGAGAGACTGCTTCATCATCATCATGTTCAGTCATGTGCTGCAAAACAATATTTTAGTGAGCAAGAAAATGCATATAGAAGGATAGTCCCATCTAATTATAAAGGAACTGAGAACATTTTGTTAACTAGCAATGTCCTAAACTTCATGAAGTAACACCTTACTTACTAGAATGTTTATGGCCATTCTTGTGCAACTAAGACTACTGTACTGTGAGCCACATGAAAGTATAATACATACAATTATGGCCATTAAATAACACTGTACTTTTTGTGTCATTTTTGAGTATTTTCCTCATAATATGAAAGTTCACTATAAAGCAATAGATCATTTCATGCTGGCAGCAGCCTCATACATCTCTAGTTTACTTCGATTTCGGTAAGAGGCTGTACTGAGTGACTGATTTACGCCATCTAGGTTTATCAGAGTGTGGTCTAACAATGTCCATGCAGTGGCAAAGTCAGCTAACCATCCTTTTAACAGAATATGCTCCCATCATTCATCGGCATGGTTCTATTCACCTAACACAATACTTGAACATTATTAGGCCTTTAATAAATTTGATTGAGTGGATGGCTTGGGTCCATATTGAAGTTGTTTCTTGCAATATGGAGTGTACAGTAAGTGTATCTAACGATGAAAAAGTTTCTCCTTACGTGAACCTTAGGGCATTTCCTTTCGTTCTCATCTAAGTACTGGTTGTATTCTTGAATATTGAAACCAACCAAAAATTTTCAACGTGGTCAGACACCAAAATTATTCCTGCAAGTGACTTTAATTAATATTTGTGAGGAGCTATCATAAAAATGAATGACAAAATTAATAGAGATGGTAGTAAAATTTGATTAGTATTGAAGGAAGGGAGTAGCAATATTTTTTTTAAACTTACCGCCCGGGTGATGTTTGTTGAAGCAATAAGCAATGCCAGGAGGACGGTGGAAACTTAAACGAAGAACATTAAAATAAACACAAAGAAAATTCGAAATAAACAAAATGGAGGAAATGGCAAAGTGAAAGCAAATCGCATATATGTTTTGGCAGACCATTGACGGGATATTTATGAAAAACTTTTTATTTCTTTACAACAAGTTGTAGATACATAATTTTCAAATAACATTTTTCTAAACAACTTAAAGTACCATTACCTTTATGTTTCTTTACTGTTCATTTTCTTAAAACCTATCTTCTATAAGATATGACAAATCGGAGGTGTTTGATCATTTCCAACTCATTAAAATATTATGATAAAATGAAAGAACGATACTTTCCCCCCAGTGACCTGCATTTGATTTCATTTGATTTAAAAGTCTTTCTTCTTTGGGTTTGGCTAGGCTTTTGCATCACAGAGCTGTGGGGGCTTTGCCCTGTTTGACATAGTTACTTGCTCATCTTTCTTTAATGGCTCTCATAAAAATCTCTGATTCAGAGCAAATGTCTAAGTTCCTCCCACTGCCCCAGTCTTCACAGCACTGGATAGGGGCTCACTGCTTACTGTGGAAACATTTGCTAAGGGTCTGTGACTTGGGTTTTGAGTAAAACCTCCTCCAAGGAGTTGTGTTTCTTTGTGTTTTTTTATTTTAAATGGCATTGGAAATGCTTTAGACATGATATTGCCTTTGAGAAAGAATTCTCTTGCATTGTTTAGTATCACACTGAGTGGCCTTCAGAAGCACTCGAATTCTGTGTCTTTAGAGGTCCTTTGTTCAGAGTTTCAGGAACTGTCCTCACAGTATTGATAGTGAGGTAGGTGAACTACTTTTGTAGGGGAAATGAAGAGTCAGACTTATATATTAAGGAAAGCAGTTTATGTACACATGGACATAAATGCCTTTTACCGAATTGCTACTCAGATGTCTGGTAGGAACTTGGTATTCATTTACTACTGATTCATTAGCCATAGGCCATATGGGTGTATACTCATGGAAATCAGACTGTTACAGCAAAAGAAACAGTAGAGGGGTAGACATTTGCACATTAGTAATCACATGAGCAGGATAAATGCATTTTCATTACTTTATCCACCGACCTAGTTTTCTTTTGTTGTGCCTCCTTCCTGTCTTGTTAATTGGTTATAGGAGAGGATATTTAACTTGCTAATTAGAAGTTCTCCAATTACTTCTGATTTTAAAATGTGTTTTTCAAATAACTCATATTATAGTTAAATGCTAAAACTTTTAGTTTTCTTCTGCTTTCTAATGTTTCTTCTTAAGGTACTGCCGGGTATGTAAAGGCTGCAAACCTCAATGATTTTTAAAAGGGGATCAAGGGGAATACAGAAGTAAGCCTGGAGTACAAATTGATGTTAACTGACTCCAGCTGAGGTGGGCTATTCCTCTTAATGCCTGTTGGCCTTTGTAATTATGAATCATGAACCCATAACTCCGCAAATGTGGTTTAGATGACACAGTGATCACGAAGAACAAATGAGAACACCAGAGTCCAGTTATAGAGACTATTGTTCTTGACAGATGAGCTACTGTGTGTTCAGCTTTATGATCTGAAATCTAGCACACGCATTCTTTCATTTAGCTTATTCCTTAATTCAGCCAATATCAGAACACTTTTCCCATCTCAGGCATTGCCACAGGTTCTAGCCGATACATTAAACAAAACAAATCTCCACTTTCATGAAACTTATGTATTTGCATTCTGAGTTTCTGGTCCAAATTTTGAGAAGTGTGAAATGATTTACTTTGTTTTATAAATATTAATAAAAAGTTTCCAAAAATAGTTACTTGTCCAAAGTAAACAACAATAACAACAACAACAAAAACCCAGATTAATGGCAAATCCACAGTCACAACACTTGTTTCCTGGTGAATAGCTCATATTTCATAATTGGGTTCAGAAACCTGCTTTCTAGGAACTATAGCAGCTCACTGCATAGTTTTTGTAAATAAAGATTTTTGGAACTTAGTCAAGCTATTTGTTTCTAAGTTGTCAATAGCTGCTTTTGTATAACAACAGCAGAGATGGGTAGTTGTAGAAGAGACCATAGGCTGTTTACTGCAAATCCTAAAACATTTACCATAAAAATGATTGTGGAAAATGCTGGCCAACCCCTATTTTGTAAGGCTGGAATCCCTCCTCTTGATAATTTCTTTCACCAAGGCAAAACTGGATAGTCATTTACCACCTGTGTTGCCTTGAGCAAGTCAATTAACCTCTCTGAAATTCAATTCCCTCATCCATAAAATGGAGATAATAATTAGTCCATTGTTAGCAGTGAGGATTAAATTAACTAATGTATGTTAAACTCAGAGCTGGTAAAACAAGAGAAGCTGGTTATTACATTTCCAGTTGGATAGCTGTTCGATGAGCTTTCTCATCTGTGAAGGGTGAGGGGTGTAGGGTAAGAATTTGTTTCTCCCAGTTTCCTGGGAATATTTTTACACCATTTATTGTGAGGCTCATACACTCAACAATAAGCAATGAGCCTGGGCATTGGTGGCCTCTCAGCTCAGCAAGAGACATCTTTTCATATAAATTTATGGATCACTACTATGAGGGTTCCAAGTTGTGGGATTGACTTAATGAGAAAAGAGGAATGAGGAGCAATTACATTCCCATTAACTGGACAACAATGCCCTTGATAATGCTGCTGGAATCAAAGTCTCTTCCTCCCTCTCAGGTACAGTCTTAGAAGCAGCACTGATTGGTTTATTAAATACGGGATTGTTTCTGCCTCTCAAATCAGCAGTCTCCCCAGATTATTCTATGATCACATCAGACTAAATTTCAATTTATAGTGGAATTGTTAAACTGTCGCAGAGGCTATGAGAGGTACCAAGAGATGCTTGCTCTTAGCACCTATGAAATAAGAGCAGAGAATAAAATATCTTTGGAAATTCTCAGTGGGACCCATAGGCCATTTATAATAATGGAATTAAAAGAACCAAGGTAATAGATTGCTTACAAATATAGTCCAACTTTGTCTTGCTTATTGTAGTCAAATTAGCAAATAAGTATCCAAAATTTTGTATGTACCAGTGTCTGTGCTAAGAGCTTTATAAACCTTTAACACCCGTATCTTGAGATACAGCGCTCATCTTACTCTTACTTCACAGATCGTGCAGTTGAGTCTCAAAGATTAATGAATTTATGGTGGATGGCACAGCCAGGAGACTGCAGGAGGTGGGACTGGGAGACACCCCGTATCTTTCTGTCAGTACTGGCCCTCTGCTTCCAGATTTCAGATTAGCATGTGTACCTCTTTGGAATCCTCCGTGAAAACATCCCTGAAAATACTCCTATTTTACTTCACGGCGGGTATTCTCTTAGTTTCCTTCTCAAATCTAGGGATACCAATTCTCTTCTTACCTTCTTTATACGGACATAGCTTTACTTGGGACAATAAAGAAACGCAAGAGGGTCAAATCTCAAACCAAACATTAAAAAAAGGTTTCTCTGTGATACTCTCTTTTCCTTCTTTCTGCTAAATATTCTCGAGCTAATATAATTTTTATACAAAATGACTATTTTCATAAAATCCCTATGGTTAACTCAGGCTGTTACTAGATATGACTAATAAACCAAATTGATTGTACATTATTCATGTTTCCAAGGCATATAACAAAAGTTACACGTCCAACATCTCATTTAATCCTCTCCACAACTCTGAGTTAGATGTCATCATTTCCATTTTTCATGCAAGCAAAGAATCAACCTCAGAAAGATTAAATAATTTGATCAAATTTATACCACTCCTAAAAGTGTAGCTAAATTTTATACCAAAATCCATTAAATAGTTTGTATTCTTTTAAATACTAATTTTTTCTTCATAGCCTATTTTTGTCAGTTTTCTCCCTAGATCTCTCTCTCATATGCTCTATAAAATAGCGCTATCACTGGTTTCTAAAGGAATGTTTCCTCTTCCTCACCGTGGTTGTGCAGTCTTCTTCTGGCCTTCAGTCTGTGTTCCAACTGTCACTTTTGCTAATCATTTCCCCGTGTCTCCATATCTCATAATGCTTAGGTGTGGAGAAATGGAGCCTGCTTATTTTGCTCAATTTGATGGGTGACATAGTAACTTCCACAGTAAGTCTATATTTAAAAACCCTCCTTTATTAGACTTAAATAAATACTTGATGTGAAACTATTTAGTGTTCATGCTATCTGATATTGGGCAATGCTCTACTGGGGGTGTGATTTTTTTCCCATAAGGCGTGATTGGCACATTTCTCAAACAAGTGATGCCCAGAGTAGAAAAGCTTTGAAAGTCACTTAAACTGACCTGCCTATTCTTGGCATGCCACAGTGTGTTTTAAAGTAAAGAAGAATAAGGAACAAGAGAATCTATGGACTGTCAGAGTTGGTGCAGAACCCTTGATAAAGTCAAAGGATTTGGAGTTAAAAGTCTGGATTTAGATGGCAACTTTTCTACTCAAAAACCATGTTGTCTTGGAGAATTACTCATCACTGAGTCTTATTTCTAATATATGAGGAGAACTAATCTGCACACTCTCTGAGTTGTTCATTCAGTCTGTGAATGCTGAGGGTCTGTTCGGCACCAAGCTTCTTCTGTACATTGAAAGGACAACTAGCACGAGGCAAGCAGAGAGTTGAGATTCAATATATAGATTACCTAAGCCAAAGAAAATTCTAAATGCCACCCATCTCTCTGGTGAAGGATGGAGGTTTCCCCTCATTTTATTAGTAGTACTTGCTTTCAGGAATCTGAGCAAGAATTCTCACTGAGTCTATCAGAGCCAAGGTAACTGGAGATGCAAGGAGATGTTCTGAGAGTGTCATCACATTGCCTAGTCAGATAAAACATTAATTTGTGAATTGATATAAAAGTTAAGTGCCATAATGCATAAAATACTCATCCCAGCTGGTTAAACACGTAACAAGCCACCTTAGTTATGAATTAGAATGCAAACAATCAGAATTTGCTGGAAATTGAAAGTGGATGGTCACAAGAAGAGGAGTCCAATCAATTGGAAGTTAGTGAAATGTTCCAGAAGCAGGCTGCTAATAGAGATGTGCAAAATATAGTTTAAACTCTCATTGTGATTTTCATGAAAAATGATGCCATGATATTGACATTGCCTGAGGGAGAACTGCTCTCTGCTCACACATCCTTCCTAAGGCAATCTTCAGGGAGGATGATTTCCTACACTTAATAACAGTCTGCTGTGTTCGACGCACTTCCAGGCAAGTCACTTTGCAGAAACATGTATTCTGAATGGTTTTAATTAGATGCTCTTTGGATTCCTCCTTACTCAATATACTTCTAAATATAATAGAAAGGGAAGTTCTATATACGTTTTGCTGATCTAGGTGTGGGCAAGGATCATATCTGTCTGCTTTTTTATTTTTATTTAACAATTGATCTTTACAACTCAGGAGAATAAAATTACTCTTTAAACTTGTTTGACGTTGCTTTTTATTTTTATGTTTATTTTTCACTTGGAAGTAGCAACTTGAAAGTGTTAGGGGAAGCTTAAGCCTTCAAGTAAAATGATGGATGACTTCAGGAAATACAGCTTGCTATACTGTAAGTTACTGGAATTTTTACTCAATTACACAGGACACTAGGAAAAAAAAGTTCTGCTGTTCCATATTTATTCAGCCATGATTAATCTAGTGCTGAATAATAATTTTTAATTTCCATTTCTGGAATATATTTATTAATTTACCTCCTGCCAATATATGGCTTGGGTTGCCACTATTTAGAATTTATTTCTGTTCTTCCTAAGTAGCATTTGCATAATGGAGCGATGAGGTCCATTCACTAGCAGTTGGTTGTGGGGTGTTGGACAGAGTGACTGGGCTGTAATTAGTGGCATCTGGCCTCTGGTTTCATTAGCATGCAAATGGAACTTGGAGAGGCCATGCAGGCTGGCAATTTCACAACAGTCACTACAATGCATATCTGCTTCTATAAGCATATCAGTAGAATTGCTATTTATAAAATAATAAATTGTGTAAGTCTGAATGCATTTGTGTCTTGGAAGTTAAGGAATTTGGGGGGGGTCAGAGAAGAAAACAGGATTGTAATAGTCCCAATCTTTCCATTTTGTAGGCTATTAAAACTGAAACTGAAGCTATTTTTCTGCCTGGTCTGTCTCCTTGTCCCCAGTTCAGTGTTTACTTATCTCCATGTCCTATTTACTTTCTTAATCACTCAGTTTCATCTTCATAAAGTACATGGGGTTTTGTTTCATTTTCTTTCTCTTTTTATTTAACTGTATTTCTTTATTTTTGTTTCTTGCGAGGGACTGAACTCAAGGTCTTCACACTGATCTTACATTGCCATCCTTTAAAAAAATCTTTTTCATGAGACCACATCTTGCTAAATTGCTAAATTTTCCAGTTTGCCTCAAACTTGCAATCAAACTTCCTACCTCAGCCACACAGAGCTCTAGGATCACAGGCCAGTGTCACAAAGCCCTCCTGTTTTTTCTTTATTTTTCTTTATTTTTTTTAATCAAGGAATTACCTTCTTTGAATGGGCACAGCTCAGTATTCCCAGTTTCACCACATACAGACTCTTCTCCATGGTCAGATTATTGATAACGATGGATCACAACTGAAGCCAGATCTTGAAAACCTGGTACATGCCAAGAATAATTCTATCTTTCATTACTCTCTTCAGCAATCCCACGTATTTGAATTCTTAAAATCTTAATTTTTCAGTTTAAACAGCACCAAGAAAACTTACAGAAAAGAAAAAGAAATGAAGCTCAGGACTAGATCCTGTACCTTGCCTGAAGACTTACAGCTCATAGGGTCTGCATGAGAGTCCTTCTGTCCATAGAACCGAGAGATGATAAAAGAAATAAAGATAGGTAGAAAGAGGATAAGGAAGCTCCACTTTTCAATCTCCCCTATTACCTTTAAATTTGATGACAAATCCCTGCTCAGTTCTGCACACAGGCGCACTAGTCACTCAGGGAGTGTCTGTATCACAAGGTTTTCAGAAAGGCTTGAAAACCTTTCTCATCTCTCTTGCAGACTGAAATCTCCAGTATAATAGTAATTAATGGATTCTCAGTTGCCTCCTTCCACAATGTCTAGTTCAGACTCTCCTGGAACAGTGCTCATAGGTCTTCAAATCTACAATATCTCAATGCTAAGAGTAGCAGAGCTGGCAGACCACCCCACAAAGGTGATGAGATAAGGCTCCCTCAAGCAGGAGAAATTATCCCAGGACACGGAACTAAATTGGCCCTCAGACTGCAGGATTTTTCTGAAAATATGGACAACAAAATTGACATAATGATCAATTATGATGGACCCTGGTCCATCTCAGCTAATCCTTAAAATCCGGCCTCATACTTTTGTGTGTGGGCCTAAATGAATCCTGCATCAGAGTGAATGTCCTTTTTACTATGCTGGAGTCAGATCCTAATATGTGTTACTGTTTGATTCTGTCTAATAAGCCTATCTATGCTTTGTACTGAAATTCTTTTTCTGGGACATGCATCAAAATCTTACATGGCAGACTGACTTAAGGTCCTAATCTTGTCATTGCGGTACTTTCTTGGACCCCACCTTGTGACAGAACAATATTCTCTTAACCACTTTTATCTACCACCTCACATGAAAGATAAAAAGTAAATCCAAGCCCTGAAGATGCCCTAGACATCTCCAAAATAGTGTAAGGCTCACAATTGATAAAATTTGTCACAGTAACAACATTTGTATTCTATTTATTTTGACTTATAACTAGATGTTTGATATTTGCACATTAGGGTGATTTCACTCCTTCCTTGTCATGTCACAGATTGGGAATATTATTTCCAAAGAAAGGAGTGGAGAAACCCATTTTCATGTGATGTTCATGGGTGTTACATGGCGATGGTGTTTCTTGGTTTATTAAGTTTGGGGAACTTGTACTAAGCACACTAGAAATCTTTCCCTACAGCAGCACTTCTAAGTCTTCTATCTAATATTATGCTTCACTTCCAAGAAAACTGGGAAATCATCTTTTTTGCCTTGAATATCTTATTTGTCAGCAAGAAAGCAGCTATAGAGATATCAGGCTGAAGACAGGAAATACTCTGTTCCTAGCGTCCCCATTGATCTTGGGCAATAAATTACAATTTAACTATGTAGCTTTTCAAAGGTCTCTGAAATATCTTCTTACTGAATCGTATGTATTATTTACATTTTTTCATTCATATCCAGTCACTGAAATGCAAATGAGTAGTATTTGTCTCAAATTGTCACCATGATGATTAAAGAAAGAAAATGCATGCAAAGTATACAGCCTATTGCCTAATAAAAAGCAACTCTTCATAAAAGTTTGTTTAATTCAAATATAAATCAATTTTTAGAATTTAATATTGTGTGCTTTTCTTTACCTGATATGACTAATTTAGAAAAACTACAGTTTGATTGACAGGGAAAAAACTGAGAACTATCATCCTTAGTAATCAGCAGTAATAAGTAGTGGATTAATAGCAAGGGTCTCTTTCTGTTGCTATCAATTACACACATTATTAATGGATGGAGAAAAATCTGCCAAGGCATAGATTGTTAACAGGAATTGACACCTCAGTTATTGCTAGTGTCAGAAATTAATTTTCCAGAGTGCAAATACGCCACATTAAAATGCATGTTGCAATGGTTTACGATGTGGGAGAGAAGACCTTTTTTTTTTGGAAAGTGCCTCAGAAAGAAAGCTAAGGGAGTGATACAAAAAATGTCTGAGAGAGAAGGTATGGAAATTATCCACACAATGGTTACTGACGCATGCCAACAACTATCTTATGAAATAAAGATTTTAGATGGCCAATCTTAACTTTTGCAAGCTTGTTAAATAAAATGTAGAATAATCCGATTATTGTAGCAATTAAAATAATGTATATTTATATTGTTAAATCTTAGAAAAATAAAACAGCATTTTATCGTTGAATTTTGACAATAACATGGGGGAAATAGAAGATGTAATTGAGAATGAGTTTTTAAATTACCCAAGTTAAACTGCTATTATGATTTATATCTAGATACCATTCCCCCTGGTAGTCTGATGCACTCATAAATGTAGCTGTAGGGATTGGATCACGGGGGTGTGATACTCTTCATGGGTTAGTTCACTAAGGGGTTTATTGCTAAATGTGTTGCAAGATGGAGCCTGGCTAGAGATAGGGGGTGACTGGGGGAATGGCCTGGAAAGGTTTATCTTCTTCCCTCCTTCTTTGATGGCTCTTTCAACTTCTTGCCTGCTTTGCCATGTCCAAGACTCCTTTGCCGTGCTCCTCTGCCATACCACTGTGCCGTGGTCCCAGCTGACTATGAACTGAACCTCTTTAAACTGTGAGCCAAGATAAACCTTTCCTCCTCTGTGTTGTCAGTGTTGGGTAGTGTGTCTCAGTAATGACAAAGCAACTAAGACTATTGCATTTAATAATGAAAGAAATAATTGTTGAACACACTTCCAGATGGATAAGTGTTTTTCACTATATCCTACTTCTCCCTAAAATCCTTAAGTCTTAGTAGGAAGAGTTGACAGCGTGTAATGGCAGAGGGGATAGGAAAGGAACCTTTAAAATAGTGTAAGGGAAATGGTTTAAACAAAACATTTAGTACTTCCTCAGGGTGCATCTGAGTGCAACACTCTTTTATTCTATGTATTGGAATGCCAGGTTCCTTTCCTTATCCAGGGAGTTCAATGATACTAGCCGATCATAAAAGCACTTTATGTTTTTTACTCTGCTATTCCAGCATACTGCATGTGTTGTACTTAACAACCAGCATCAATGAAGTGTGTGCTTGTGATGACTCTATTTTTACCAGCTATGGCTAAGTCTTTGCTTTATTTTCAAACTCCAGTGCTATCAGAAAGGATCTTACTGCGGTTTAATTTTTCCCTAAGTTTCACACGAGGCTGTGTTCATTCATAGATGCAACAAAGTGAGAGCATATATTTCACTTGTGAAGATTTTGGAATCACTTCAAGATTCTAATTACACACAGTCTTCAAAAACACCTTAAAGAAAATACATTTTTATCCCCAATAAATGATAACATATAGAAGCAATGGTCATAGAGTATTTTTCTCATGTTGAACTCCCAAATACTCATTTCTTGCACTTGTGGCCCAGGCCCCAAGAATGCTGTCTCCTCTTGTACAATGTAATCACTCACATTTACTATATAACCAACCCCTTTGCTAGACATTATACATGATTTAGCTCATTTAATTCTTATACATATTCTATGACAACAAGATTTCTTATGTTATAGATAATGGAAATGAGGAATCAAAAAACTTAGGGAATTTATCTTAGTGGTCTTGTCATCAGGGGATTGGTCGGAGGAGCTCCCCAAGGCTGACAAAAGGAACCTGATACACCCTTTTGCATAGTAAGTTTGCAGGTTCACTGACTCCCCTTGAGTAAAAAGAATTTTCAGGAATTGCCAGAAAGAGGCACAAGAAGGGTTTATTAGGCAGAGATTTTAGGGCTCACTCTAGAGTGCACTGTGGATGCTCAGATAAATAAGACATTATCTCCTCAGGCAAGATTTATGCTTCTCTTGAAGGGGTGGGAATCCTGGGAGAGAGGACCAGCCCAGTTATAGGCCCAGATTTTATTTTTAGCTTTTTTTGTTTTTTGTAATTTAAATACTTTTTTGGGATTTTTTTTTTCAACCTATTTGTTTATCTTATGATCTGGCTACAGCTCTTTTTCTTTCTAATTAAACCAATTTATAGACTCCCAGTATTCCTGAAAAAGTTTGAGTACAAAGGAGCCTAAATTTAACCAAATGCATGCTGATATGGGTTACATTGGGTAACTTTGGCTAAATCCTGGAAGTTGCAGTCTTCTCAAAAGTACAATTTTAAATTATGATTTCCTTGTCTCCTTTTACTCACATTTTATTTCCTCTTTCCCACATCAGTCTTGTTTAGAAGGTCCAACATATGAAAATAAAAGGACAATTACAACAAAAAGAACATTGAAAGAGCTTTTCTTTTTCGGGAAGCATTTAGAAAGCAAGACTTAAGCCTGTCTCCAGTGGCTGACTGAACTGTGAAGTTTGGTCATTTCTACCTGTCTAGCTGTGAACACAGACATCTGAGAAAACTGCTGCTTTATAAGTATTTCCATTTTATTTACACATTCTTTTCTTTGTCTTTTGTCACTCTTGTAGGCCCCTTCCTTCTAGCATTCAATAACCCATTATTTTTTTGGGGGGTACTGGGGATCGAACTCAATAACCCATTAAAAATTCCTACTTTTCCTGCCTTGGAACCCAGTTACAAGGTTATCTGAACCAGTGTCTTCAACATTAGATTTGTGTGAACTGGTGCCCTCTACCCTGCAATGCCTAAAATCCCCAATAAACCTCTTTTACAATTCTGCTTTTGAGTTGATTAACAAACAGCACTCATATTTCTAAGCATTAAACTTTTACTAACCCTAAATACTGCAGAAAGTATGGCTGTTGATATGAGTTAGAATAATAACTTTATACGGGGAAAATATTTATATATATATATATATATGGAATATAAATATATATATATATGGGAAATATAAGTATATATGGCGAAGATAACAATTCCTGCACACTATTGGTGAGAATACAAATTAGTACAGCTACTGTAGGGAACAATATAAAAGTTTATCCAAAACATTAAAAATATATAACTATTGTGCGACCCAGGTGTCCTACTCTTGGATATAGATTCAAAGTAAATTAAATCAGAATACAAAAGAAGTAAGAGGCATACACATATTTACTCTGGTACCAGTTGCCTGACTCAGCTGTAGGGCAATAAAATCCAATGAAGTTGCTAGTCAACAGATGAATGAATAAAGAAAAAATGTATAAAATTTAATCACAAAGATGCCTAAAATGTACCAATAAAGTAAAATTAAAAAAAGAATAAAATACTTTAATTGTAGCAAAATGGACCAAACTGGTTAATATCATGTTAAGCACAATAAGACAGAAAGGGAAAGAAAAGTATGACCTGCTATATATATCTCATATATGGAAACTAAGGAATGAAAAAAAATTGACAGGAAAGTAAACAAGTGAGTACAGTAAGTCCCTGAGTTACAAACTTGTTCCATTCTGTGACAGTGTTTGTAATTTGGATCTGTTCATAAGTCAGGCAAAGTGAGTGAGGCAAAACTGTATACCTTTGACACAAATAGACAGTGTAAAGCATAACAAATGAGCACACATAACAAATACAGTAAGCTCTGACTGTACTACACTACTGCACTCTACTGCACCATACAGTAAGTATACAGACACATAGCTGTGACAATGTCCAGCAGATATGTGAACTACTTCCATGATTTGTTTGCATCTAGGAATGTTCAATTCATTTTTATCTGATAAAGTTTGTGACTGGAATATTAGTAAGTTGGCAACTTACTGTGTTACCCTGGGAACTAAGAGGGGTGGTGGGGAGGGAAGGAAGATAGAAGAAGGATAAGTAGACATGTTCAGTGTGTGATGCATGCACGTATGGAAATATCACAAGAAATCCCATTCATTTTCACATTTAATATGCATAATACAGTAATACCTCAGTTTACAAATGCTTCTGTTTAGGAATAATTTGGTTTGCAAACAGAAGCTTTTGGAAAAATTTTGCTTCTGTTTGAAACACTAAAATCTGCTGGAAGAGAGAATAAGTGGAATGCTTGAGGACCTAGGAGTAGGCAAAGACTTCATGAACAAAACCAAGACTGCATGGGAAATACTACAAAGAATCAACACCCAAGATCTCATCTTCTTGAAAAACTTATGCATAACAAAGGAAATCACCAACAGAGCAAAAAGACAAACCCACAGAAAATATGGGAAAATATTTTAGCCAGTGGTTCCTCAGACAAAGGACTAATATCTAGAACATATAAAGAATTGAAAAAATCAGTCCACCCAAACTTAAAGACCTAGTTTTAAAATGGGCATCTGAGATGAATACACACTTCTCAGAGGAAGAAGTAGAAACAGCGAATAAGTACATGAAAAAATATTCAACATCACTGGTCATTCTAGAGATATAAATTAAAACAACCCTGAGATTCCACCTCACTTCAGTAAGAATGGCTGCCATCAGGAAATCATCCAGCAACAAATGGGGTGGGGCTGTGGGAAACCTTCTCATCTGTTGGTGGGAGTGTAGACTGGTACAACCTTTATGGAAATCAGTGTGGAGTTACTTAAAAAAGCTAGGGGTATAAAGGTACAAGATCCCAATGATGAATGTAACTGTACTGTATACCTAAAATGTACCAATAAACTCAATGAGGAAAAACAAACAAACAAACAAAAAACTAGGGGTAGAGGTCTCATTTGATCCAGCTATTCCCCTTTTGGGTATCTTCCCAAAAGAATTAAGAGCATCATACAACAGCGATTTATGTGCACCCATCTTTATAGCTACACAGTTTGTAATGCCTAAATCTTGGAAACAACCCAAATGCCCATCAGCTCATGAATGGACAAAAAAGATGTAGGTTTTTAAAAAATATATAATGGAGTACTATTCAGCCACGAAGAAGGACAGCCATGAGACATTTCTAGATAAATGGATGCACCTTGAGAACAAACTCTTAAGTGAAATAAATCAGACACACATGTGTAAATATTGAATTGTCTCTCCTGTATGAGAAAGTGAAAGTGAAAATAAATACCAAAAATAAAAATACTGTGAAATAAGAAATTGTTCAAAATTTTACAGAATGAGAACTTTGCAAATACTTAAAATGTTTTATGCCAAAAAGGTATAGTATTATTAGCAAATGAGCTAAGAGCTTAGCAAATGAAAAATCTATTTTTTTAGATCCTGATGTGTAACATATTTACCATTGTTATTCTCTAAGTATTTTTGTTATGAAAAATTGTTTTCATAGAATTGCTTTTATATATTATTTATGAATGTCTATTATATTAAAATTTTAAAAAATTGGATTCTGTTTGTGAACTTCTCATCTGATGACAAATACAACCACAGCCATCTTCCTGACAAACACAACTGTGACCATCTTGCTCAGAATCATGAAATTGTGAAAAGAGGCACCATAGTATTAATATTAATATGAGAAATGCCTACAGGTGGGGGGTGCTGTCACACGTTCTCTGACCAGAGTTTTCTGATTTAATGTGAGATCAGTAGGGTTAGTGATTCTATCAATATGTATCTCCCATTCTTCCCTCTGAGTTTCAGGATCAGACTGTGAGTAGGAACCAACCTACAAGTTGTGCTTGACCCTGAACAAGGTGTGACAAAGATGAGAAATAAAGAGACACCAGAACAGGTTCAAATCTTTAGGGTCAGCTCAAAGAGGTATTACTTACATATTTCTGCTTGATTTTGTTGCCTTTTGTTCCCTGCCTCTACAGTGAGCACAAGGGTAAGTCTCTCCACTGGAATATAAGACTTTTCATGAGGGAGCTGAGAGACTTTAGTCAGCATTCGTCTATTTGCCACAAGCTGTTCATGAATCTATGCAGCAGTTCAGCCACAGGAAAGAACTCCTGCTCAAATGCACAGAATTTTGTGCTTAATGTACTGCTTCATTTCAATACTTTATGTTTTAGAATAGTTTATGCTACAGCAACACATTCAACATTGTACTGTGAACTCATGAAAACCACGTGGCTTCAGTTTTTTCTCCTGCATTTGGTAGACAAAATCAACTTTGAGTTATAATTATATTAACAAATTAATATTTGCAGCATGCATTACAGAGTAGATTTCTAGTAAACATATTATTTGTTTGGGGGTACCAGGGATTAAACTCTCGACTTTGTCTTTTCAAAGCAAGCAGTGGAACCACTAAGCTAAATTCCCAGCCCACTAGTAAACATTTTAACGTGAATGGATAAGTGTTTAGTATTTTCAAAACCCTTTCCCCCAAAATTGCATTGTAGACACAGTCTGGATTATTGCGAGTTTTTCCTCTCCCCTACACTGAAGAACAAGATGCCTTTGGGCTCTTCCAGAATAGATTGTTCTACTCCTGTGACGGGTACCTGAGAGGTTGATTGAAGAACAATGCCATATTAGGAGTCGTAGGGGTTTGGGGAAAGCCAGCAAGCATTTTCTATTGAGATACAGATAAAAGAGCCTTTCTTAGAGAAAAGGTAGTAGCTAAGTGCTTTGTAAAAATAACAAAGCAGGATCATTAGTCTAAAGAAAAAATAGCACTGTCAGAAATTTAATGTATTACAACTTTTTAAGGTAAGAAGTCAAATTCATCGTCCCAAACTCACGAGGTACTTTTCTTTTGAGATAAGTTTATAATAGTAATACTGTAATTTTTATCAGCTCTCTTTAGAGTCTCTCTCTCTCTCTCTCTCTCTCTCTCTCTCTCGGTTGAATTTTAGATCTTTTTGATTAATGGCATTAATCTTTTATCAGATACAGATGATATATGACGTACTACAAGGGTAAAAGGCTTACATTTTGTTCATAGTCAAAGTAAATTAGAGCAAGAAAAAACTGGGTGTTACTGAAAGCGCTACTGAATTCCTCCTGTGCTAAGTAACAGAAAGAAAGATTGTGTTGGTAGAACATTGGCAGAGATCCAGTGTGAGAATTTAAGACAATTGTAGTAATAAATTGAGATTTCATATCTCAGATATTACTCCTATAATACATGTCATTTAACTAGTTATCCTAAGTTTCATCATTTGTAGCATAGTATGAAACACAGTAAGTAATTTCCAAAATTACTAAAATTGATAATCTTGCATTCATTTCCCTTGTCCTTTTCCTCATTCATTGAGTTTCTCTCATTCAAGGGCTGATAGGCTATGCATGAGGGCTTACCCAAGCTGTCTAGGGTTGAAATAGGGAGCCATGGTCAAGAACACAGACACGAGAGTTTTGGAGCTCAAAGTAACTTCCACTCCAACCTTACTTATGTGTTTTAAAATTTGAAGTACAATCATGGTATTTTTAATTTTTTTGTCCAATACTGGTGCAGAACAGATGATGACAGATCATGATAAAGTTACAAGCTTAAGTATATGTTGAAGAAAATCAATGCCTTAAGAAAGATGCATAAGCAGTAGACTCCGGCAATGTGCTTGTATTGAAAAATAGGGAAGTACGGATAGGTGCACAGGGACCAACTCATTATAAGCGCTACAAGAAATCTTACTAGGTGGAGTGTTTCTCTGGGAGAGCTTGTAAAATAAGCAAAAATATGAAGGACAGAGTATAAAAAGGTGTTCTATAGAAGAAAGACAACTCTAGTCGTTAACTCATTACTGAAGATGTCTTTAGTTGTGACTCACTTGGAGATATACTCAATAAAATAGTTGTTAAAGTGAAGGGAAGTGAAAGAAGAAAAAGGAAAAGTAACTCATGAGGTTGGGAGACAAAGAATTTGATGTTTTACTTATCTTTAACAGGTGCGATATATGATTTCTAAAAATAGTGTTTTTCTATAATAGTGTCTGGGTCTGAACGTTGTCTGGATTACTGTGAGTGAATGACGGTTGTGCTGACATTGCCTTTAATACTTACCACATGATTTTGCCTCACCCTTTTTCTAAGTGGAGGTGCTAGGCTCTTAATACTATGAAGGATATCTCATGGATATTGTGAGTAGTTTTTGCAAATACAATGCAGTGCAGATGCGAAAACAAACTGAATAGTAATTGAAGAATAGGTCTTGGGCTCGGTATGTAAGCAGCGATATTATCAGTTAACAATATCTCCCTCATGAGACAAGTGGGACAGGACCTAAATGTTTTGTTGCTGTTGTTTTTCCCATGGGTGGAGAAGGGCTATGGAATTGTCTTGTACTGTATTTTCTTCTCTCTTTGGACCATGCTAGGGCATCTTCCCTGACATTCTACTTCTAATATCCTTCTGTTTTACTCTACATTTTTCATGCATTTTTCTGTTTTTACCATTTTAGTTTTGTTTTCTTATCACCATTTCATCCATTTGTTCATAGTCTGTGTTGAGAGCTGAAAAACAGGAAACCATATCACTGTGATATAGTGCCATTCAAAGTGCTTGAATACATCCCTACCTCCATTTCCTCTTCTCTGGAACATCCTCAGGAACTTTGATAACCTCATAAGTCGCTGAATGAAAGACCAGAGAAAGCCAGCAAGGGCCACACATGCTATGCAAGAATCAGAAGAATTTTTGAAGCCAACTGCTTCCTTTTCTCTCTGGGTCTGTCTGACTGTCCTAATACAGGAAAAATTAACATTTTGCTGTTGTTCTGACCCATAAGACATATACAAAATCCTTTATAGCCCCCTCTTTTACTCAAGGAGTTAACTAGTTATATGAGATTTAATACTATTTTCTGACAGAAAGATCATAGACAGTGATTCTGGTAATTTGGGTTCTTATTTTGAGATAGCTCCATTATACTGACTATTGGAAAATGCAATGACATTTGTCTTATTTACTCCACTATGAGGCTGCTTGTTTTATTGACACAGTGGATATTAAATTGTTTGGTATAATGTTATTCATTTTTTGTTATGAATATGGGTACTAAGTTTGCACTTATGCCTCCCTTCCAAAAATGGTTTTATGTAGCTTATGCATATTGACTAAAATAAGAAAAAAAACTACTATTTAAATAAAAAGGAAAAGGGAAATTTAAAAAAAGTTACTTTATCTTGCTTCTTTCTAAAACTTTTACCATCTATCAGGAATTATGCAGATGACATGGCTTAACCTCTAAGAATTTAATATTTGGAGATGTGTTTTGCAAAAGAATTGATAGTAACCAATCTAGAACATCCAGTAACTTGTAAATACTGCCATTTAATGAATGATTGTTTTCCTCACTAATTATTTAGTTTGCTATATGCCCCCTGGAGACATGGATGGGAAGGTAAATGAAAATTATCCTCTAACAGTGATAAAAGGTAATTAACATGTTGTATTATTTTCTACCTTTTTCAGGAAAAAAAATATCATGGCCTTAATAATATGGCTCAAAGTTAATCTCCACCTCTTCTCCACTTTGTTGTACAATTTTCCAAGTTTATCAAATCAAACTTAGTTGCTTTACATGATCCAAAAATATCTATCACAATATGAAGTCTGTGAAGAGATATGGTAAGAATTTTCCATTTCTCATGTCTTTTCTGATTCTCTAAACAAGGAATTTTCTCATCCAAGAATCAGCTCCTCTATCTCTTATTTTTTAAAATAAAACTTCCCCATCACTTTAGAATTATCTATGTGGGGGACCGACAGAGGTGAGAACAAATCACGCTTCTGAGAGTAAAGGTTGTATAATAGACACGTGGCTTGATTTCCCTTTTCAAGTACAGTGTGAAGACAGTGTCCATTCATCCATGATGACAGGGGTCACTGAAAATTCGAGAATTTGCTCCCATTCCTTTAGGGGACACTACCATGAACTGCTTTATTAGGAGGAATTTCTTTCCTATTTGACAGCTTGATAACATTCCTCAGCATACTTTGGCACACTAGTCCCCCAAATATGCCAAGATAATCCTACTAGCTCCTCATCATTTGTGATCAGTGACCCAAAGATCAGTGTGGATTGTTTGAAATTCATTATTAAACCTTTTGTCAATGAAATCTCAAATTTATTCTTTGCATTTTGGAATTACTCCCAAATAGCCACTCTTACCATAGAAGTGTTCATTTAGATGTAAGTGAAACCGATTCTGGACTGTTACTGGAGTAGCACGTTTAATTCAGTGACACAGTTGAGAGGAATGAGCAGAATCCATCTCTTGTCACATTACTGCCCTCAACAGATTTTCTTCCCGAAATGACAGAAGTGAATACATTTGAGACTTGAGAAACTGTCCTTAAAATGTAACACCCTGTTCCTTCTCTCCTACTCCTACCTCTGTGAACTTTGCAAGGTCTTTTGAGTCCCTTACATGAGAAGATACTTCAACACAAAACAGATTTCTCATGATTAGATTATCTCTGAGAGAACACCTGAAAGGTCACTCAGTCTTTTATCTCTGAAACAACTAACCTTCTTTGGAAGTAAATGAAATAAGTCTCTTTGCTGCTGTTTTGTTTCAAAAAATAGGAAGAGGCAGAACAATAGGAACATTATGCAGAGTGCTTCTGAAAGAGAACTTTTATAATTTGGTAATTTAAAAAATCAGTGGGTTGCAGAGGAGACACAGCATCCTCTCTTAAACTTTCAGCAATAACAGAAGTGTCATCTGAGCACACAATTTAATCACCTTTTTTACAAGCTTTACCAGGTCTGTGCAGACTTGAGTACTTGGGGCTGAGTGATATATTCTTTATCAATCTCATTTTCCACAGGAGGGAGTTCATACAGAGACAGAAGTTGAGCAGTACACCCAAGGTCATGCCCTAAGTGATCGGTAGAGACATGGGATCTAAGTTTTTAGTTGGACTCCATGCTTCTGTTTACATACAAGGATGATGTGGATCACATTGTGCATCACGAAGTTACTTCTGCACCTTTCCTGCCTATCACAGCCGCAGGGATTTGGCCAAGTAATTGTGGAAGTACTCTTTCACAAGAAGCAGGACTCTTTAGCGGTAGAAAATGAGTCTGAGTTGATCTGAATGTGCACAGATTATTGCAGTCACTCATTCTGATGGTTGCTTTAGGGGTGAGCATATAACCGAGTTACAATCAGTGAGAATTAAATGCAAATGAAATCGAGAGCTTTCCTCCCCGAAGAAAATTGCAGAGTGTCATAGTCTTTCAACCTACCTTGCATGGTGGTATTGGATCCTTAGATTAGTAATAACTATCTGCATCTACGTGGTAACCAGCAGAGAGATGTAAACGGTGTGGGTTCCTTGGATATATTCATGAGCTAATATAACAAACCCAGAGACAGCTGCCTTCATAGCTGTCTTCATAGCTTAAAACTTCACAGCTAAAACCACTAGGCCTATTTATGTACCATTTGAAGTCTTACTAATAGTTGAGGCTGGAGTACAAATGGCAAACAGAGAGAGTATCTTGCATGTTTACCAAGAAAATGGGGAACTTCAAGGGTAAAGGACACCTTGAATGAGATGTTGATTTACATGAAGGCTGAGCAGGAGAAAACTGATGTCCTCCTGCAGCCACAACTGAGAGCAAGTTTAAACAGACGGAATAAATGCCGTGCTGCTTCGTGCTGCATGACGGTCCCTGCCTGGAGAAGCAGTCATACGCAATATGGATTTTAATAATTTTAGAGATACCTGGAGCTGCTCTGGTAATTTGCTATAAAATAAAGCAAGAGGAAACAACCCCAAAGTCTAGCCCCAGAAAGTTTAGATATGGGCTGGAGATTGAAAATTGGCCTATAAGCTAAATCTGATCTGCTGAACAGTTTTGTAAATAATTTTATCACAACAAACACTTTTATTTGCCTATAGATTGTGTATTTCAATGGCACAATGGTGTAGCTGAAACTGAGATCATATGACTCACAGGGTCCAAAGTATTTACCACTCACAGGAAATATTTTCCGACTCATCATCTGGGGATATAGAGCGTTTTTAGATATACAATGGATATGGGAAGATGAAAAGAAAAGACCAAGAAGAACTTAGCACTTGAGTGGAGAAAGCTATACCTTCTAACCCTGAACATCACCAGAATGCTCTACGTATATGTCAGTCATCTATGCCGGGGCTGCACACTGCAATATGCGTTTCTGCCAACACAACGTTATAAAAGAACAATTTCATAGCTCCGCTAATAATTTATGAATGGAAATATGAAATGCTGAACATCTGGCTAAATATTGGCTGAAGCACTTAAATAACTTAATGCAGTACATATGCAGAACAGCTCACACATTCATGAGAATGTGGTGCATGGGGTGACTAGGGGATTCAGTGCTCAGGTGGAGGAGAAAGAGCAAGGGCTGTTGATAGAAAAGATGATGTGTTTTATCCCATAGATTGTTTCTGGTCCAAGCCTGCGTGATGTTTTACTATTGCTCATGAATACGATAACGCGTATTCTACATCTAAACTTGTATTTTGAAAACTTAGCATCATCAAAAATACAACAGAGACATAGATGTATCATGACAATGAAATGCCTCTGTACAAAGAAAATTATGCGCTTCATTTTCATAACATCTTCTTTGAAAGTTAAGATTCATGTAATGAATTCATAAAGGGGATTTGGTGTGAGAGAACTCAGGAGCTGCTTTTCTTCATGTAATAATTGACTGGCAATGCCCTAGGTGTTCTCTTCCTTTCTTACAGCCTTATCTATGATGTTGCCAAGAAGTAGAAAGTCTAATGCAGGTTGCTTCATGGCTTGAATTTACCCTGAGAGGTTGGAGACACCACACTGACAGTTGTCAGGACCATGCCTCTCCCTGAGTGACCTTAGAGGAGGATAGAGTGCTTGCTTGCACTTCAGTACCCCATCAGTTAAATCCATGAATTACAACCCAGTAAAAGAAAGAGGGTTCCAGTGGAAGTTTAGTTTTAGGGTTAAATTTTCCAGATGTAGCACATGCTTACAAAATGTTTTTCTATATCACTATCTAGACTTCCTGTTTCTTTCTGTAGCTGAATAATGTCTGATGGCCTTCTATGACACATTGCGAATGTAATCTCTCCAAGTGACTCTGTCTTCACTGGTCCTAGTGAACTTAATACATTGAGTTTACACGGGGCCTTGAGCATCTTCCAGAAACACATTGAAAAAAATCGTTGGATAAAATTGGATAGTATATATGGCATCTTCTCATATTTAATCTTATTTGGAAATGCAAAGGTATATTTGTATAAAATAGATTATTGCCTTCTCTTTATTCCAGATGTCATTTTAAAAAATAAAATACCCAGCAGGGGGGTGGTGGTGCATACCTGTAATCTCAGCACTGGGGAGGCTGAAGCAGGAGGATCACTGTGAGTTCAAGACCAGCCTGAGCTACATAGTGAGTTCCAGGTCCTGTCTCAAACAACAAAACAAAAAATACACAAAAACAAAAAACCCATTTACACTGAAGTTGTGCAAATGACATGACTGGAAATGGCTAATTATATTTTGCCCAGATTATCTAAAAGGGAAAAGTTGATTTAAAAGTTTTTGTTATTATAAATTTATTTTTGTAACATTGTTAGTTTATTAATTAATGTTATTAGTTAGTAGTGAGTAGTACTCCAAAAGCTAACATTTGGAATGTGTGTGTTTGTATGCCTACATGTAATATGTGCAACATACTGTATAAAATAGTTCACAAAAATTCTGATGCTAATTATTATGCATAAGTGGAGTTATTTGACTTATGTTTTATTAAATCTGTAAATTAGATGTAGATTTTCATTTTCTTTTTAGAGGAACAGATGAAAAACATAGATCTGATACTCCACCACTATTAACACAACTGAATGGCCTTAATTTCTCAATAGAATCATTCAATATTCATTTTTTAATTTTTGCATTTACACATAATATCCCTCTAGAGATCTCTAACAGATTCTACTGCTGCAGTTTTAATGAGAACTATCAAAGGTTACTATAAGATGATGATTTATACTTAATTCATAGATTTCCCCAGACATTTGTGCAATTCAGTACTGTTTAGATTCTTTTTGAGATTTATTGTCACATCTTTAATCATTATTAGCATAACCCTTCCATTCTTAAAGTTAGTATTGTGAAAATTAATATGGAAAAGTATGGTATCTTTAGGGAATGTAATAATTTTTCTTCCAAGAAAACACTGAAAATTGTTTTGTGGGGCAGGGGATTTAGCTCGGTGGCCTGCCTTGCAAGCGCAAGGACCCGAGTTTAATCCCCAGTACCAAAAAAAAACAAAAAACAAAAAATTGTTTTGTATCCATCTGATATTTAAAAGGTGGTCTGATCAATTTTTTATATCTAACCAAAGAATATTGATGTTTTTTCTCCCCAAATTTATTATTTTTTTCATTATGTGCATGATTCAGAATAAAATATATTAAGTATTGAGGTAGAAATAGCTGTCACACACATTGATTTTGCAGTGTGTGAATAAAAAATTGATATGAGAAGAAAAACCCAAATTAAAATATGTGCTAACATATCAAGTAAGTTACTTTTAGGGTTAAATTTTCCAAATGTAGCATGTTTTCTTAAGTCATTTTGTAGTCATTTTGAAATGGCATGCCTTATTTAAAAAGAAAAATAAGATCCAAACTGTATAATTGATTAAGTGAAATAGGAAGAAAGGGGCTAGAGGTATAAGGGAAGTGGAAAGGATAGGAAAAGGAAATAATGGAAAAGAAAAAATTTGAGAAAGGAAAAATGGAAACAAAGTCTTTGTAAATAGGGGAGGGTGGAAGGGGTGAAGGGTGGGCAGGAGTAAGGGGAAAAAATGAGAACCAAGATCTGTCATGTAAAGGTACAAGATCCCAATGATGAATGTAACTGTACTGTGTACTTTAAAAGTACCAATAAACTCAATGAGATTAAAAAAAAGGAAAAAAATTTCTCATCTGTAAGTAATAATATGAACAGATATTCAATGAAGATCAACAAAATAGGTACAAATATGGCAAACAGACATAAGGGAATTTTACTGGACTTTTTGGCTTAATTATAGGAGGCATTCAAGTTCATCACATAAAATGTAATGAAATAAAGCAAAAATAATTTTTATGCCACTATAATCTTATTAATGACAGAATTTTTATATGAATAAAACGCAATACTTCAGTATACTCTTCTAACAGAGAGGACACACTTTGACCCAAAACCCAGTGTCCTCATTAGCTTTTGATTTATACCTCAGTTGGTTAGTCCTTCTCACCAAGTTTATTTGTATGTCTCACAATTTTTATTTTATTACGAGAAGTGTGATTTATCCATTGTAGGTAATGAATTTTGTTGTATTGTTGTAAAAGGCCTGAACTTATTTAGACAGTCAATTAATTTTCATGGGGATCATTTTAATTGTTTCATACCTTTAAAAACTTTTAAAGAGTATCTTTGGGAATGTCTGCAATAGAGTTATTTAACTTCCTTCTTTAAAATGTAGCCTATCTCATATATCTACCTAACTTCTCTTGTACTCAGAGATGTCTTTTTAGTCTAATTGATGACAACTTGAACAATTCTTGGACCTTTTTGAGTCCTGAGATTTTGTTAACTGATAAGTCCCCTAGCAATTATTCTTTAAAAGTTGTTTTATCGTAGAACTGTGTTTTACTCGATGCATCTACAGGAGATATTGAGTCAAAGACAAAAGACTCCTTTTACAATATCTGGATCTCTTTGTGAGGTTTCCTTTTTTATAATGCAATAGATACCCTTATGCACAATTTCACTTTCCATAGTTTCAATTACCCACAGTAACCATGATCTGAAAAAGATTGAGGAAAATCCCAGAAATAAATAATTCATATGGTTAAGATGACTTTTATCATAACATATTGTTATGGTCATTCTGACATGTCATTATTGATCTATTACTACATCTAATTTACAAATAAGTTTTACTATAGATATGTACATACAGGAAGAATCACTGTGTACATAAGAGTGCTGTACTCTGTGTGGCTCCAGGTATCAGCTGGCAGGGGTGTCTTGAAACATGTCTCATCTATAAGGCTACTACTGTATTCTATTCTATATATTTCACAAATTTCAAATCCTCCAAAAAATACCTCCAGCCCCCCTTGAAACCAGCAGTGCCAATGACCTTTGCTTGGGTTCCCTTTCTTTCCAGTGAAGTCTAGAAATATTATATCCAGGCATAACACTTGTGGTGTTACAACTTGCCTCAATTATTTCTTTTGCTTCACAGATCACAATTCTGTGATGAGCCTTATTTAATATCCAGAACAAGCTGTCTGTTGTGTTTTCTTCAGTTTTACACACCAAGAGGGCTGTTCCATACTTCGATATTTCAGAATGCTACCAAATATTTATTTCATGCTACTACTTTTCTAAAATTTACAAGAAGATATTCTAAAATGCAAGCTTAAATTCCTTTTTCTCATTAACATATGGACTTAAAAGTAACAGCTCTGCT
The DNA here is from genome assembly GCF_012274545.1 of Fukomys damarensis. Lineage (NCBI taxonomy): Eukaryota > Metazoa > Chordata > Mammalia > Rodentia > Bathyergidae > Fukomys > Fukomys damarensis. Next base: position 27,676,854 of record NW_022900944.1, read on the forward strand.
ACTGCTGTTGCTCATCCTTCTTATTATTACGGACATTATTTTGCATGAATGGGCCTGTAAGACAGAATGTATAGTCGATGAATGTTATCAAACAGTAACTTACTGATTAAATTATTCAAATGCTTATCTATTCCTATGTTTCCTTTAGATCTACAAGTTTTATAAAGTGTGTCAATGTCAGTGTATCCTCATTCTCATTTTGAGTGAATCTGTGGACCAGAAGCTAAGAGGGCATAGTGTGGGGAACCCATACAATGCAAAAATAAAACGGTGCCCTGATATGTTTATGTCCTAGGTTGCGATCCCATGGAATAGGAAAAGGCAGGGCTTAGTATTGTCTTTAGTTTACGGGAGAAATCAGATAAGTGTGACAAATGCTACTACTGAAAATGTGAAGGGAGAAAATACCTCATTTCTTTGGGTGATTAGAGAAGTCTTCACAAATTAGGCTGTTCATGAGGTTGCACAAAAAAAATTCAGGTATGTGTATCTGAGAACAAGGAAGAAATGAAATAAAAGCACCGTGGCAAGATAAAACATGTGAAGGCTGGTAAATTGTTAGCAAGTTAATCTGATCAAAGTGCATGGAGATGCTCAGGAGCGAGTGATCAGAGGTGAGAAGGGAATCATACACAGGAGACTATGAAATATAAGTCTCCTGGTCTCACTCTCTAAGCATAGAACAAAATGAAAGACTTGAAGCTGAACCAGATCAAGAACTTTTAGATTTGTATCTCAAAGTTTTCTAATTAGATATGATTTCCACTTTATCCTAATTGGACAAATATGTTTAAAATGACACTAAGTTTCTGATATTCTATCATTCAAACTATGAACTTTTATACCTCAAATGCATAAATTGCTTTAGGAGTAGGTTTTCCTAGGCATCTTCATTCAAAATTGACTTACATGCATTTTTTATGTTAAATATCCTGAAATGCTAATAGACAGTGTGCTGGAATAAAACATATTTTTATAATAAAAATTCTTAAAATGCAAATGACTAGTGCATTAGAGAAAAAATGTCTGTGGCTACAATAAGCTTTACTAAATATAAAGGTATATTTTGTCTTGTTGCCTTATTTCACTGGTCAGATTACAGAACTTGATGAAAGATTTTATAAAAATTGAAATAACTTTCCCTTTCTTATGATTTTGTGCCATACTTTCTAATTTCTCGTGTTGGATGTCAAACTGGTAACTTTTGGGGCATAACAAATTACACAAATGCTTAATGCTTTAATATTGCAACTGTTAATTAGCTCAGAATCTGCAAGTCAGCTGGGATGTTTGTTTGTTTCGCAACAATAGAATTATTATCATCAGGCCTCAATGCATCAATGGGTGGCTATGGATCAACTAGCTCTAGGCAGGATTTCTGACACAGCTTAGTGTATCCAGTCATCTCAAGCCTTGGCAAAGAAAACGGGACTCTGGCTCAGTCTTTTATCCTACAGAAAGTCTCCTGGGAAAGACAGCATTCAAGAAAATGAGTGGAAGTGTGGAAGGCCTCACAGAGTCACTGGTGTGACCTTACATTTGCTTTGTTTTTTGAGAAAAATTAGGGCATAACTATCTCTGATTCTATCAGTGAAGCAAGAGGCATCATTCTTGATAGGGGAAACAGAAAATGCACATTGTGAAAGGGCTTGGATAGAGAAAGTGAAATAAATGTGGCTCTTTTTCCAAATAATCTATCAAAGAGGTTATTTTTAAAGAAAACAAATATATAGCTTTACATCTATTATAGGTATCTAGTATAATAAATTGGATTTGTATTCTTCCTTAATATATCACAGTTTTTTTTTCAACTGATGACAACAGCATTAATGTTTCTCAGACTCCAAGCACCTCATAAAGTATAAAGTTATACTGATTTTTTATTTCTTGCTCCCTGCAGGCAATGAGATAGATCCTGTTTTCTTCTCATAATTATAATGCAATTTACTGAGATTGTTTTCCACCCCCAAACTTCCCCCTCTTTAAACATGGTCAGATGCCAATTAATTATCGTAATCTTCGCTTTCCCCTTACATCAAACTGAGTTCTAAATTGACATCATTTTTAGCTGGATGGTTGGAGCTATTCCCTCAGAAAATAAGGCTTGGGTTAATCTAAGTCACTTGATTGCTCTCTTTTCCAATAATCCAGATGGCTTTATTCTGTATTCCTCTGGTAAAATGGAGGTTTGCTTACTGGCCATGGAGGGACAGCAATATTAAGATCAACTCATTTTGAGTTTTAGTGGTTTTATGTGATAATTATGCTTCTATCTATTAGTGTTTCTAGCCAACCAGATCTGTCTCCCCAAAGTTATAAAGTCAGTGAACCACAGAACAGTGATCTATCATATTCATCTGGAGAAGCTACACTTTTGTCTATTATTTGTTCACATAAGAATGGAAAGAGAGGTTTTAAAGGAAGGAATACTATTTGCTATCTCTATGGAGACCTATCAATCACCACATCAGAGAGTCATGTTTTTATTAAATAACTAAGAAAACTTGAATTTCATTATGCAGCTTTTTTCAAAACCAATTCTATTTAAACAATTGTGAAAGAGGCTAACATTTCCTTCTTTTGCCAGATAAAGCAAATTATTTTAGAGTTAATGAGTTAAGGATTAGCGCTGCTCCTTAATTGGAATCTCAGAAAACTAAACTTCAAAATAATTTGTAGGACGTTTAGAAATCATATGATTGGCTAGCACACTAACTTGCAGTTATTTATATAAACCTTCATGGTTATTTGGGAGATTTTATGGGCAAATGGAAGGGTACTAGAGGATTTTGTTGTAGAATATTGTATTATGCACTGATTTCATTAATACTTATAGAAAATGTATTAAGAAGTAGGAATAGAGCCATGGGAGAAATATAATCTTGCACTTTAAGAAGGTTAACTTAGTATTGATTTAGCAGATTCAGAAAAGCAAACAAATATGTAAATTCAAGTGGTAATAAGTGTTTTAGAATAAAGTAGACCCAAAGTAATAGCTTTCATGCAATTGTGGGTGAGCCTAGAACCTATTTTAAATATGACAATTGGATAATTATATAAAGAAAATGAAGAAACAAGTCATATAGATATCTGGAAATATTTTATCTAGCTCTAGATATGGCTTTATGTTTTGAATATCATAGGAAATGGGGCAGAAATTCAGACACACTTGAATTCCTGATCTCATATTACTTCATTATTTTACTTTGGTAAATTTTTCAAGATCTCTGAATATCTTGATCTTAGTTAGCTATTAGCTGTGAAACCAAATACGGTACCCAAACTTTCTGCATTAAAACAATACTCATATATTTAACTTGGCAAGTCTTTGTGTTGGCAACTTCCATTGGCCTCTGATCAGCAGGGCTTCTGGTTCAGCAGGGCCCTAGGGTTAGCTGTGGCCCTATAGGGGGCGCAATAGATCTTGACTGAATTCTCTCTGCTCAGAGGGATCTCAGCGAGAGAGCTGAGCTCTCCGAACCTGGACCTTGACTCAGACCTGTTTGGATGGTACAGGCAATGTCTCCAGAAGAGAATAGAAGCAAGGAAGGGCATTTGACACTCAGTACTTTTTGCAGTTTACTTCTGTTGATACTAATGGAAAAAGTCATAACTTGGGCCCTGCTGGAAAAGACAGAGAAAAAGACCCACTTTTTGAGCAGACAGGATGCCAACTCAGTAGGAAAAGCAAGTGGATAAAGTAGGAAAATGCTTACACCTATTTCTTCAGTAGAGCAGGATTTAATTTTGAGTTTTGGTTTTCTATTTGTCTTTGTTTCTTTATTTAAACAGGGCTAACAATACCTGCCTCTTGGAGTTTCAACTGAAATTATTTAATGTAAATAATTAGCTCAAATTTTTTTTTCTCAAAGGCAAAGCAAAATTAGAGTATGCTGTTTATTTTTTAATATTGTTATAGAAGGTCACTTTGGTATATGTGTAGAATTCCCTTACCTGAGAATAGGTTATGCAATTATTGTCATAATTATAAGCTTATTAGGTTAGGATAATAGTGGTATATTTGCAAAAGTTTTTCAAATTTATTTTTTTAAATAGAAACAAGATAAATACTACCAAAGTTTATCATCTAAAATAAAATTAATCTGGAGATTTCTGATGTTTTTTTCAATATATTAGGAATCATCATTTGTATTTGTTAATTTCAGTATATTTAAAGAGAAGGTTACTGAGTAGCTGTAATAATCTAGACAATAGAGCTCTGAGCAAACAGACATAGCCTAGTTAATATGAAGTTCACTGTTTGGCCTTTCATGTAACAGCTGGTTGATAATGCTTTCTCATGAGGGTTATTTCCCTCAAACCTTATAGTAATCAATAATATATAAATATTAATACTTTCAGTAAAAAATGAAAAAATTGAAAAGTGGCCAAACACAATTTATCCTCTGCTATGGAATCCAGCATTACCTCCTGAAAGCTGGCAATTTGATCAAATCGAATTTTACACACGCACATACACACACACACACACACACACACACACACACACACACCTCTTACGTGGAAAGGAATCCACCAATAGAGCTTGAGCTAAAAACCTAAAGGAAACAATTTGTAAAAGCCTTGTGAAAATAGAGTCAACAACAGTCTGTGCATCCCTGGGGTGGAACCAGAACTTTAGTCCTTGTTAACTTGTATCAGCCACATAAGGGCTTGTTGGAGTCCTCATTTATTTTAATTATTAACAGTTCTAAGATGAGTCCTGAAAAGAGTATTGGATCTTCTCCCCTTTTTCTTTCTGCCTTGGATATCATAAAAAGAAAAATAGCTTTGATTTGGAGTCAGGCACAACATGAATTTTGTAATATTTCCTAGATTGTTGAGATACTGAGCAAACTATTCAGAGATTCTGTTTCTTGTTCTAAAATTGGGAGATATTAAAATTATTGATGAATTTAGTTTCATTTAGTGACCCACTCATAGTTTTAGTGATCGGGAAGATATTGTTCTTATTAGAGTCAATTTTCATATCACATCAACATAACCAAGTCATTTCTGAATTTAGGATTGGTACATTTAAAAGAAGAGAAGAAAACTAACTCTCTAACTCTCTCTGTCCCTCTCTCTGTTTTTATATCTTTCTGTGTCTGCTTGCCTTTCTGTCTCCTCCCTCCTTCTCTGTCTTTGCCTACACACATAAAAAAAATTCATATGCAGACTCATCACAGTACCATGGAGGTGGTCTTCTATAGATTAGGAAGAGAGGTCTTACAAGAAACCAACCATGATCATAACCTGATCTTGAAATTAAATATTATTAATTCATGAAAAAATAGTTTCTGTTGGTAAATCATCATCCAATATTTGCTAATTTTAATGGTAGGTTTTTAATACTAGTACCAATATATTCCATGTAACTTATCTATTAAAGTATATCAATAAATACATTGTCTTTTTTACTACCATGAATACAGAAGTTCTGGCTTTATTCTGATGCACAGTGAAGGCTCTATAATGTAGAGGGCATCCTGAGAGGATAGGTGCTATTACTCACAGTGCAATGTACAACTTACATCAATGACCACAACAAGATGCAATATGTCTAAACGTTAGAATTTGTAGGCTAATATATTAAAAGGTAAACCTTGATCACTGCCATTGTCAGTGACTCATTTAACTAACTTTCTTTTCTTCCTGACAATTTTAAGTTCCTTGATATAGAAGTCTTGGTTTCCAGAGTAAAATAGTGTGGTAATAAACTTAAAGATAGAGTAGCCACCTGGTCACTTTGGATTCCTCAAGCCAGTAAACATGACTGAAAGAAAAGTAGTTATCAAGTTGGTGGGCAAAAATGGTCTTGATCATCACAAGTAGGTCTGCAGGTACATTATAGTGGGACTCAGTGTTGTATCAGAGATTGTGCATGAACCTAGTAATTACATATACACACTCCTTTATAAGTTGTGGTGAATAGGAGAGAACAAAATACGATAAGCAAGTGGATTAGGGAAATGAAAGAGCTGAATTGTAATAGACGGTGTGGGAGTACCAAGAAGATGTCTCTGTGGGCCCGTGGTACCTGTCCTTCATTTCTTTGGATGATACTTTTGTGGACTCATAGCCCTTCTCTTTTCTGGAAAGTTGCCTTAAATTATTTAAGCCTTATAGCCCAGAATGCCACATCCTATCTTCAGGAGTGGGATCTCTCCTATTACTAACCAATAAGGACTACACGCAGGGAGACGACACTCACACTCTCCATGCTCCAGAGATGCCCATGGAGCACTGGCTACTCCTCAGGGCTGAGACTTCTTTTGAACTTACATCTTTGCTTAACTTTTTTCATGTCCTAGTCCTCTTCTTCTGTTTCTAAGAGTTCCTCCCAAGAATATTCTTTGTGTGTGTGGGGGGGGGGTACCAGAGGATGTGTGTAAAAGCATCTCTCACTAAGTAAATTTTTGTGAATTTCTGCTTAAGTAAACCATTGCACTAGATCTTTAATAGTATTTTATTATTTACAGATACAGTACAAATTAAGAGACACAGTATTGCTCTATCATTATTGAGACAATTTAAAGGTGTATGCGAATACAAATATTGCAAGCTTGGAATAAAAATGTTCTCCTGTGAACATTAAAATTTATTAAAAATCAAAATAGATTTTTCCCTCTTTAGAGGATTTAAACTTGTAGAACTGGCTATTGCAAATCTTTTTTTTTTTTTTTTTGCTGGTAAAATTGTGGATTAGACAAGACACTTTGTGAGGAAGACAGTAAATACATTCAAATTTGGGCATACAGTTAATTAAACTCAGCCAAAATACTCTGTAGCCGAGTACGCTGCTCTGCCAAATCCTCAAGGCTCTGCTCTGTCATGACTCAAACCAAGTTCTCTTTCTATTTTTCAGTTTGTAGACTGGGAAGGTTCTCATCAAAAATATCTATGGCCAAAAGAGGGTCTGCAGGTGCAGGGTGTGCTTTATCTATTGATGTGTGTGTGTGTGTGTGTGTGTGTGTGTGTGTGTGTGTGTGTGTTCCAACAAGTCCCCCTACTGATTTGCGATGAGAGCAAAAACTTGACTTGCCTTGAGGATGATTCCCAACCAGAGAGCTGTGACCCTGATATAACGTTTCTACCACTGTGTCTTGTAAAGAATATGGCAATTCACTTTCTTCAAATCTGGAGCTATCCAGCCTGAGTGTTCAGTGGTGTCTAGTTTTGGACAGAAACGCTGGAGCTACTATCACGTTCTATCTCCTTGTTTTGAATGTCACTGTATTACTTTAGACTTTTGCTCTGAGTTATTCCTTTTTAAATAACAGAATTGGTAACAAAAATCATAATAGCATCATCATTGGACCCATCATTACACCCCAGACTTGGGCAAAGTATAGTCTATTTATTTTCTCTTGTGATCCTTACAACAGGGCCCTAATCAGTTTGCTGCAATTATGGACAGGTTAGGAAACCAGCTCTTGGAGAGAATGGTGCAGTCCCTAAGACAACGGTAATTGTGTCACTGATATTAATACTAAGCACCTGACATCAGAGTCTTTTTTTTTTTTAAATTCTTCACTGTCTTTTTTCTCCTATTTCTTAAGTAGCTCAAAATAACTCATAATTATAGTATTTATAAATAAATGTCAGGACCTGTCCATATTTTATTTAGATTATATCTCTTTACTCATTTTGATTATATTTATTATCTTTAGGATCCCCTCCAACTCACTTTTTCCTGCTCTTCTATGATTCTCAATCTTCTAATATTGTTGAGTGTTTAACATGCATCACATACTGTGGTGGGTGATGAGAGTATGAATAGGAGTAACTTACTTTAGTCACTTTCGAAGAGTGCAGATACTGATTGCATTGTCTTTCCTGGTCTCAATCATGCTTTGATTTTACCATGTGAAGGTAGGATAGGTTTAATTGCCAAATATTTCCATATCAAATGATGTCAAAGGAATTCTCTTGCATTTTTTAAACTTATATTAAAGAAAGTCAGCAATTTTCACAGGCCAACCACCTCAGAATTGTCAATGTTGAGAAAAATAAAACATATTTTGAAATGGAAGTTTGGCACCATTAAAAGGATAAGACCTGTCCTCAGTTTTAAGTCATATTTATAGAAGGTATACTCTAATCTTCATTGTTAAAGGAGGAAATAAAATATTAGAATTAAAGCACACAATAATGTAGACCAAATATACCAAAATAGCATATAGAAAATATTCTGTCCAAAAAATTCAGAATACAACTTCTTAGCAGTGGTTCATGGTACTTCTCCAAAATAGGTCATATTTTAACACTTAAGCCAAATGTTAATACAAACAAAAAATATTGCCATAATTTGTTACTTATCATTAGGTAATAATGGGATAAATCTAAAATTCAACAGCACAAGAAACTTCAGAATTTATACACAATCACGGAGATTGAACAATAAATTTTTTAATAATGACTCATTGAGAAAATTTGGGAAATGGGAATAATAAATTCCTAAGAATCCAATGAAAATGAAAACATAACATACTAGAATCTAGTATGAAATGTATCTAGTCTGTCTAGTAAGGACAGAGTGAAGACAGTTCTAAATAAGGAAATTTGTGGCTATGAATTCTTATTTTTTTCAATTAAGATTGCAAACATACATGACAACAAGAAATGAAGATACATATTCAAATATACATATATATGACAGCAAAGAAAGGATATGAAATAGATACAAATTTATACAACACAGACTGATAATCAAAATACACTATTAGTTTGATGTGATCTTCAAACATTATGTGTTCTTTCTATGAGTTCTTGTATTAAATACGCAGGCACGCTGAGCATGTTGGCACACTCCTTTAATTCCAGAACTCCAGAGGCTGAGGCAGAAGTATTGCCATAAGTTTCAGGCCAGCCTGGGATAAATAAGAGTTCAGGGCCAGCCTGAACTACAAAGGGAGACCTTGTCTCAAATGAACAAACAAACAAACCAGAAAGACTTCAAATAAAGAATGCAGTGATCTTAGAAAATCACGAAAAAGTCAAATTTAAAAATAATTAGAAGGAATGAAATAACATAGATTGAGGCCATAATTAATGAAATAGGAAATGAAGAAAAATTAATAGGATGAAGGCTTGGTTTTAGTGATGTATGTTTGTAATCCAATATTCTAGAAGACTGAGGCAGGAGGTCACAAAGTCTAGTAAGACTGGGTGAATTATCAACTTATGGGGACACTGTCTTGAAATTAAAAAAAAAACTGCTGGGGAGATAGGTCAGTGTGAAGGCCCCAGGTTCAATCCCCAGTGCTGGAAACAAACAAAATTCAGTAAGAACAGAAGAAAAAAAATACAAATATTGTCATTTCTGAACAGATACAAACATTCTCAGTAAAATATTTGAGAAGCAAATTTGCCCATAGAATAAACAGCATTCACCACGATTAATTTGGCTTTAATTCAGGAATAAAAGGATGTTTCAATTCATGCACATCAACAAACAATATACCTCAGAAATAAAGTCTAAAAATCACAAGAGTATCTCAATGGAAGCAGAAAAATTCCTTCACCAAATATAGTATCTTTTAGTGATATGAGCACCGAATGAAGAAAACTTGAGTGTTCACTCTAAAATTAGGAATAAGACAAGGATCTCTTCACTCTCACTACTCTTTTTTTTGGTACTGGGGATCAAACTCGGGTCCTTGCACTTGCAAAGCAGGCCACCGTCACTACTCTTATTTAATGTACTACTTAAATTTTTAGCCAAAGCAATTGGTCAAGCAAGAGAAACAAAAGGAATACAAGTAGGAAATGAAGAAGTCGAACTATCTCTATTTGCAGATGATAGGATGTTATAATGAGAAACCTTAAATATTTTTCTAAAAGACTTTTAGACCTGATAAGCAAATTCAGCAGCATAGTAGGATACACAACCAACATAAAAATAGCAGTAGCTTTTGTAAACACTAATAGTGAACCCACTGAGAAAGAAATCAAGAAACTATTCCCTTCAAAATAATATCAGGAAAAAAAAATCTAGAAATAAATTTAACCATGAATTTGAAAAACCTCTACAAGGAAAATTATAAAACATCAAAGAAAGAAATTGAAAAAGATACCATAGGATTGAAAACCTTCCATGTTCACGGACTGGCTGAATTGCTATTGTTAAAAATACTTAACACTTCTTGAAGTGACATACAAATTCAGTGTAATCTCCATTAAGATATCAGTGAAATTCTACACACAACTAGAAATAATCCTAAAATTTACGTGGAAGCACTAAATCCCTGCAGAGCCAAAGTGATCTTGAATACAAAGAGCAATGGCAGAATATGCTGATAGCTAATTTCTATATATAATATAGTGAAAAAGTAAGAAAATGAGCGTCATACTGGCATAAAAAGATATGTAGACAAATGGAACAGAATAGATGATCCCAAATGAATACGTGTATGCGCAGCTATCTGATCTTCCACAGAGGTACAAAAATGTGTGTTAGAGAAAAAAGCCTCTCTAGCAAATGGAGATGAGAAGAGTAGAAAACCACAAGTAAAAGACGGAGGAAACAAAATCCCAATCTCATTTTGTACAAAATACAATTGAAAATGGATCAGACCTATAAGTAGAACCTGGAACATTGAAACCACTAAAAGAACAGTAGAAACAACTCAAGATATAGGTGTAGGCAATGGCTTCCTGAATAGGCCTCTGATACCTCAAGAAGTAATAGCAGGAATAGCTAAATAAGATCTAATCAAATTAAAAAGCTTCTTCAGGAGAAAGGAAGCAATTAACACAGTGAAGAGACCGCTTGTATATGAGAGAAAATCTTTGCCAGCCACTTTTCTGAGAGAATATTAATATACAGAATGTGTAAAGAACTCAAAAACAACAACAAAAGAACAGGTAATACTATACACAAATTGGCAAATTAACTGAACAGGTATTTTTAACAAAAAGTACAAATGACCAAGCATCATTTGAAAAGTTCAACATTTTAGTCATTAGAGAAATACAAATCAAGCTACAATGAGATTACATCGCACCCCAATCAGTGTGGCTGTTATCAAGATACAACAAATAATAAATGCTGAGAAGGCTCCGGGAGAACAGGGACACTTAAAAGCAGTCAGACAGAATGTTAATCAGTACAGCAACTATGGAAATCAATACGGAGTTCGCTGAAAAAGCTAAAAGCAAATGTCCTATGCGGTCTAACTATACTACTATTTATTACACACTAGAATGAATTAAAGTTAGCATTCTCTATAGATGCTTATGTACCTATGATTACTACAGCATAATTCAAAATAACCGGCTTATGGAATCAGCTTAGGTACTCACTGATGGAGTAATGGATAAAGAAAATGTATACATACACATTGGCGTATTATTCAGCCATTAAGAAGAATGATATATGCCATGTATTGAAAAATGGATGAAACTTGAGGTCATCACATTGACAGACTCAGAAAGATCATTGGTGCATGTTTTCTCTCATATATGGAATCTAGAAAGACTAACCTTACGTGTAAGTAGAAGGGAAGCTATTAAGACGTGGAATGGGGTGAGAGAGTGAAAAGGAAGTTCCAAAAATGGGTGTCTGCAATGAATAGACACTTCCCAGATGAAAAAACACAAACAGTAAATAAATATATGAAAAAATGTTCATAATTTGAGAGATTCAAATTAAAACAAAACTGAGATTCTACCACACCCCAGAAAGAACGGCTGCTAAGAAATCAACCAGTAACAAATGCTGGCAGGGCTGTGGGGAAAAAGGAGCCCTTCTCCACTGTTTGTAAGAGTGCAGACTGGTGCAACCACTGTGGAAATCAGTGTGGAGATTTCTCAAAAACCTAAAGCTAGAGTTCCTTTTGACCTACTTATTTGTGTTCTTGGTATCTTCCCCAAAATATTGAAAATATCATATCACAACAATATAGTCACACCCATTTTTATAGTGGCAAAATTTGTAATAGCTAAACCTTGCAAACAGCCCAATGGATGAATGGATAAAGAAGTGGATTTTTAAAAAATACAATGGGGTACTACTCAGCCATAAAAAGGGTAAACTTGAGGCATTACTAGGTGAATGGATGCACCTTGAGACCATACTCTTCAGTGAAATAAATCAGACACACATGTGTAAATATAACATTTGTTTCTCTAGTGTGAGAAGCTGAAAGTATAAAAAAGGACCAAAATATGTAATAGATAGTGTGAAATAGGAAGAAAATGTTCAAATGGGAAGGGGAGCTAGGAAGGGCAGAGGAGGGAAGGAAGGGTGGGAAAAGAAAAAAAGGAAAGAAAAAATGGAAAGAAAGCTTTTGCAAATAAGGAGGGGAAGAAGGGTTGAAGGGAGGAGAGGGGAATGTGAAAAATAGAAGAACCAAGAAACACCATGTGTAGGTACAAATTTCCTATGATGAATGTGATCATTATCTGAATCTAAAATGTACCAAAACAATGAATTCATTAAAAAGTAAATGTCACAGCAATACTCAATATCCAGCAAAAAGAATATCAACCAATAAAAATTATTCAAAAACACCACTGTCTTCATCTGAGAATAAGATGGTCAGGGATAGTTCTCTAGACACATTTAAACAGATATTGGAGGGAACTGTAGCTGCGAAAAGCAATACTCTCTTCCAGGTTCAGAACCAACCCCACCCTTCATAAACCTCCCTGATGTGGATTCTCAGCAGTCAATGACTCTCTGCCACATCCTTTCTTTGTGGTCAGTGCCTGTCAGGAATGCTCAGCTATTTTAAGGCCATTGTTTTCATGGTGATCTCTACATTGAGAGATGATAAAACCAAACTGCCTTTTAGTGTTTGTCTTCTGCTGAATGAGACAAGGCATTTCGAATTTGCAGATGTGGATGGATGAGTTTCAATGTTAAGCCTTTTCCGTTTCTCTTTAATAGAGTCAAAGGGTCACACCTTAAATTTTCATGTTTTCCTCCCCCTCTTTCTATATTGCTACAACCTTACTTAACTATTTCTATAATTTAAAAAGAACAATGTGGATTCTTTTCCTCCAGTGTACTGTTTCCAGTTCGCACAGAAGTTCCTGTGCCCTTGCCTACATTTAGATTTGATTAAACCAGGGAAGAGAACAGGAGAGGAATTGTATGGTGTCAGTCGGGGCTTTCTCCTAGTGCTCTCTCAACAGCCCTGTGGAAAACAAAAAGAACCAAAGCCCACAGCCTCTCCATTCAGGGGAAACTGCCAGCAGTTTCTTACCTCCCTGGTTATTTTTGCAAAGTTGTGAGCATTTAGTTCTGACTTTTCCCCTGCGACTATTTAATTCCTCTCCGTGTGGCAAAGCCTTCAGTGCACGCGGAGGGCTGAAACCCATACAGCGGAAGCATCGGATTGCAGAGATCTCCCAGAGATTCATTATTAGCTCCTTCTCTGGGAGCTGTGCTCTCTCCTGAGCCCCTGCAGATCCTGTTTTAACCACAGACAAAATTGCAAAGAGCTGATGTTCTCGGGGTCTTAGGGGGTAAGGAACTTTTCTTTATAAATGTCAGATTTTTAGTCAGTTTGTTTTAAAAAGCAGTGTATAGGATGTATTGAAGAACACAGGTGAAGATCATTCTTACTGGAGATTATCTGTTCTGTTAGCAATTCTTTTATGGCACTTTGGAGTTTCACACAAAGTAGTGCTTCTTTTCTCCCAAAAATTTTATAATGATAATAGCCTAATTTCACTCTCCTAACTTTACTCAGCAAACCGTACTCTTTGGTATGCTACTTTACTAAGTTTTAAAAAGCTTTATCTGTCTAAATAAATGGTCACAGGGGCTGCTGTTGTCCTCATTTTATAGAATTTCAGAGAATTTAACTGATTTTCCAAGGGCACAGAGCTAATCTGTAGCTGAGAAAGTGCTCTGTGGAAACATGAATTACCCTTAGGATGTGCCCTTTGGCAAACAGGTAGTTATCAGTCCAAAAATGGCTTTTATGTAGGATGTGCTCTCTTGATGTCTCTATACGGGCACGGCTACATTGAAAACTCAGACCTTCCAGACCACTGTGCATTCATATACTGTTTATGCACTTTGGACTCCACTTTAGGGTGGAACTGCTTTTAAAGATCCTTTTGGATGTTCACAGAGCACAAATGAGTGAACTTTCCAGAAAAGAGCACTGAGAAACAGCTAAATTGAGAGAGAGAGAGAGAGAGCGAGAGAGAGAGAGAGAGAGAGAGGAGAGCCCTACCAAGGAAGACTTTAACAGTGTGCAAAAGTGCCTGTGGTTTCCAGTTTGCATGTGGGGATTTCTTTTCTGATATGACTTTAGAAGGCTTGCTCCTGGGCCAGGGATTTAGCTCAGTGGTTCTGTCTTGAAACAAGAACCAAGATATATCATGTCAAGGTACAAGTTCCCAATGATAACTGTAACTGCATTGTTTGCTTTGAATGTACCGATAACCTTTTTAAAAAGCAATAATTAAAAAAAAAGACAGTAATACGAGCTTTCCCTCATCCTAAGAGGGAGAGTGATGATGGAGCACAGAGACAATGCTGACTATTTGAAAGTATTTTGCCCCTAGAAAGTAGCACATTTTGTGTTATAAGAGCATTTGCAGATCCCCTTAATGTATACTATTCTAGTATTTCTAACTCAATGCTTCTTTTTTTGGTGTTGGAAATGGAACTGACCCCAAAGTCTGAACAGTCTCTTAGGTCAACCTTAAAAATTACTTATATGTAATAAATATAATTCTTAAAGTATTAAGGACTTTCCAGGAAAGAGCCATGCATTGCAAAATCATAGTGATAGTGTGAATGAGTGATAAAGCCTTCATAACACAAGAAGAGTTTTTTCACCTAGGCACGCATGGTAATTTTCAAGTCATTTTGTGTGAAAGAGGCAGAAGTTCATATTACAACTACAGTGAACACTATGTGTACTTTCCCTTAAGTAATCTTTCAAATTTTATTATGAAACAAAATGATTATAATGTTTATTTTCTATATTATGGCTTTAAATCTCCGACGATCAACTTTTATTTTCAATTTAATAAAATTACGTGAAAGAATTGTGATAGCTGATATAGGTTATGTCATCTTCTTTAAGTATTACAGTTAAAATTTTAGTATTGAGATTGAGCAAAAGCCGTAATGCATTTGCAACTTCTGACACCTCAAGTAATCTGTTTATGATACACACGTTTGGGTATACTCTGCATTATTAAAACCCTGCTCCTTCTTCCTATTAGTCAGCACGCAGTAGTAATGATAACTTAGAACGTGATTTTGCCACATTTTTCCATCATTCATATATCAGAAACGCTTGAACGTGGTTACTTACCATTATTAAACATTACGCCCCCTGAAGTGGAAGGCTGGGCAGTGAGGAACACCCATCTTTGAAAACTGGAAGAACTATGAATTCAAATTCAAAGATTGCTCTATATGAGGCTTTCCTAGCCAACTATTCTTTCTCTTGCTTTAAAAATGCTTAGAAATTGAAAAATATTTTTCCATCATTTTATACTCTCTACCAAGCGATGCTATAATTTTTTTGAATTTCTCATAGTAGTTTTCCTTATATTTATTCTTTTTTTTTGGTACCGGGGATTGAACTCCGGTCCTTGTGCTTGCAAGGCAGGCCACCGAACCGCTGAGCTAAATCCCTGGCCCTTTTTTCTTTTCTTTCTTTTTTTTTTTTTCTCCCTATATTTATTCTGTATAAGCACATTTTCTAGACACTGCTGGGAGATCGAGCAAATGTTAAAAATACCTCAGTAAAATTTAGATAGTGCCCTTTTTTATTTTTTCTTTCCTTTATTCTTTTTTCTTTGAGTACTAGATATTGAATCAGGTTTTTCACTGAATTTAAAACCTCAGACCTTGTTTGTTTTTTATTTGAAGACAGGGTTTTGCTAAGTTTCTAAACTAATCAGTGTGGATTCAAATTCGTGAACCCCTTCCCTGGAGTGCTGGAGTGCTGGGATTATAGGTGTGCACAAACAAAATCTGTGGAGTGGCCCCCTTTTAAAATAAGGAAATTATTTCATAATTTATAGACTTTTCTACTGTTGTCATATTTAAAATGTTTCCACCATAAGTAATTTGACATTTTGGCTTTAGATACATTTAGCCCTCATAAACCAAAGGATCACAAACATTACTGAATGTTTTTCAAATGTAAGAGTTTTCCCTGTCTTTGTCTCTTTATCATATTTATGCCTGAGTCTCATAATAGGCTCATAAGAGCTACTGAATACTCAGCATCTTTCAGAGTCTCCTTTAATGCAGCTGAGAAAATGCTCTCTTCACTTTACACAGTGGTGTAATTTCAAATTACATAACATCTTCTAATGTTTACTTTTTACTTGGGATGATTATAAGATGGAGTTTGTTCAATGACAAGACTCTGGATAAGTTAAGAGAACCTGCTCTGGAATTGTTAAATGGGTAGGTGAGACTCTCATGACAATATTTCCCACTTGAGAAGTCCTAGACCTAGTTATTTCTGCAATTTAGAAAGTTAGTTAGTAGAAAACTATGTTTTTGCTCTAATTAAACAAACAAATGACAACTTAATACACAAATGAATGTCTGTTATTCTCTATTCTCTCGTACCATTTCCCATTTTTTCCCCATTTTTTAAAAAAAACAAACCTGTTGTCAGGTTTAAATTAGCTTTCCTGGTTCAAATCAGCAGACTTAATTTGCAATTGAAATCCATCCAATTAAACAATAGATTGCCTGGAATTAATGGTAATTGAACAATCTAAATTAAATGGGAGAAATTGTGGACAAGTGAAGAGGAAAATGAACATGGCACAATTTGAGCTTGCAAAGTCCCATACATTAACAGGATGATGGAAACATGCTACATGAGACGCTGCTTTCTTGCCTTCAGACACATTTATAAAAGCCTTTGAAGGATCTGATACTGACCAAGTACCTTGGCAAACATCGAGAGAACTAGAATTAAAGTAGCTACTAATGCACTGCATTTGTAATGGATTTATTTCTCTTGGTTAATAGAATGTGGCGAAATATCCCTATGTTACCATCAACCACACAGATGTGACAAGAAAAGAATTTTCCATTGTTTATATTGTTATATCGCTCCATCAAAGAGTCTAAGTTTCCTTTCTCAGGCATGGTGCAAGAGCTAAGACTCCAGAAAATAAGCACATTGGTGAAGCTTATATTGATTTGTTGCCATAGGGAAAGAATTATAGAAATGCAATCTGGTTCTTACCTAGGAACTGCTAGGTCTTTGGGGAGCTAGCTCAGAGAAACCTGACTTTTGAAAAACAGGGTCTTTGGCCAGAGAAATGTGGTTCTTACGAAGAGGATCAGCAAGAACAGACTTTTGATTACATGCAGACAAAGATAAATCCTCATGCCAAATTTGGTTTGCAAACCTTGATGATGCAAAGAACACACCAGAAAAGTATAAGAAGTTTTATTATTTATGTAACCAAGATGACTTGGAAGAGTATAGTGGGCCACTCAAGCCAGTTAGAAATGGCTTGCAAAGGAGAGCAAAGATAGAAGACTGGTAGGAGCTATTGCTGCAGATAGAAGGTGGGATTACCTAGAAGAAGGGACTCTGGTGCGGGGAGGGGCCACTGTGACCAAAATCTGCTGCTGGGGCCAGAGGACCCGGGGTTATTTTCATCAGCTTGTCTAAACATGGAACCAAGGCAAAGAGGAAGGTATCAACATTGAAAGCTCTCATCAGTGAAGCACTTTTTTAAATGAGTGGAGTATTTTTAAAAGCTGATGTTAACTCCTCATTGCAACTACTGAGAATTGAGAACAAACAGCGTCAAAGTAGATTTTCTTCCTAATTTGCTCCTGATCCTGCAAATTGAGTAGACCTACTGACAAGGTTTAATCCGAGCAGTTCATTCCTGCAATAGTAAAAACCTAATAGCTCCAAGCAAAATGTCAGAGGCTCCTCCACTAACATTGCTTCCTGCCCCCTAATGTCCTGTTTGTCTGTTGCCAATTCACTTATTGTCCCTGAATCTAGGCTGTTGGCGCTGAATCTCTATGAGAAACACCTGGTGGCAAACCCGACTTGACGACATTCCGAAATCGGTGTCACTACTTGGCCCCCATGTGCTTTCAGAAGATTCAGCTACTCTGATCAATTCTATATTACCTCTGCCACCCTCAATCATGGAATGTGAGAAATTATTTCAGAACATATATAAAGTAAAAGATCTGTGTCCAAATTATACAAGGATCTCAGAAATCTCAATAAGAAAATATGCAACAAACGTTAAAAAAAAATGAAGGTAAACTATTTGAAAAGATACTTCTCAAAATACGGGATATAATAACAAATAAACCCATGAGAAGATAATTAACATCATTAATCATCAGGGACAGACACATTAAGATCATTATATAATACTATTTCACACCTAATAAAATGGAGAACATAGAAAAGGAATAACCATACTAAGTGTGAGAGAGAGCACTGAGGACTCTCACACGGAGTTAGCTCAAATATAAGGCTATAGATTACTTTGTAAAAGAGCGCGACATTCTCCAAAAGTTCAACATCTGGATTTCATGTGATCAAGCACTGGCCTCCTATATAATTACTCCTTCCCATTGAAAGCCTTTGTTATTATACAGACTTGTTCATGAACATTCATGGAGGCTGATTTGTAATAATCTCAAACTGGAAATAGCATTTATGTTTTTAAAAAAATCACATCAGTGGATGAATAAAGGGAGATACATTTTATACAATGGAATACAATCGAATGGTTGGGTGACTGGTACACACATAACACACTAATCTGAAAATATTTGTGCTGACTGATATAACTGGACAAAATTGGAAATATGTCTTTGATACGATTGTATTTTTATAAAACACAGAAAAGGCAAAGAAATTTATAATGATAGAAAACTGATTCCAAATAGAACAAAGAAAATTTGTGAGTGACAGATATATTTATTATCTTGATTGTGGTGAGAATTTCAAAAATGTGAACATAGCCTAAGCCTTGTCAAACGATGTCCTATTTGTATATATTAATATAAATCATTTAAGCCTTAGTAATGTTAAAGTTGTTGCTGGTTTAACAGTATGGAGAGAAACTCAAGGGCAAAAAAACATGATAGTAGATATCATATGAGCTTAAAAATTAGCTGGGATACCCTGAGCAAGTCACTTATCCATTTAATTATAATTTGTTAAGACTTCTCAAATGTGCTGCTTTATAAAATACCTCATTTTGGACATTATTCTTGTCCTTTCCAATATTTTAAACAATAAAATATTTTTAACTTTTAAAATTATGAGAAAGATATTAAATAAAGGATATTTCAAGACCACTTTTGCTGACTTTATTACCATAATATTAATCTCTGTAAAAATACAACGTTTTTGAGAAGCCTTCCAACTCAATGATTAAGGCAAACATCTCCTGAATGATACAAAGGACTAATGAAAATTGAGTAATAATGGAGTGACAGAAATTTCATCTACATAAGGCAAGCAAATTTGAGGAGCTTCCTTGAACCTGAGTTGAACCTGAGCCACACTCCAATTCCAGTTTTGTACTGTATTGATTCAAAGATTTCAGAAACTCTCCCACAAAGTTTCTTAAGAGCCTAAGAAAATTATCTACCCAGCACTGAGGCACCATTGTCTTACATCTGTCCTTGTTTTGTGTATGTGTGTGTGTGTGTGTGTGTGTGTGTGTGTGTGTGTGTGTGATACACCATGGATATTAAGAATTACTTAATGAACTATAGAAAGAAGTAGGCTTTATGAAAAGTAATTCATTTGTAGTAATGAAAGGATGTGTTTCTTAGTGCTCATGGCAAAACGCGGAGATATTAAGTAGATTGTTAGAGGGCATATAAACAAAATTTAAACATAGACATAAGACAAATTACAACAGTGGGCTGCACGGAATGAGAAATAATCTTAATAGGTGGAATGTGTTGTGCTACGTGTGTCACATGATTCTGTGATAATTACAATTCCATATTGCACTGGAGGTACTTCTTTTCTATAAAACTGTCTACAATAGATCATTCCAAAACATTTTGATGCATATATTTCCCTTCTAAGCTTGCCTATTAAGGCCACAAGTAATGAAATTGAAAACCTACACATGAGGAAATCTTTTAATTATGCACAGTAATACAAACACTAAACAAATGAATGGATTTTAAAAAAGCAATTTAGAAACACTATGCGTTACCTTTACAAAGTTAAATTTGAGAGTGTGTTTTCCTGGAGGAGTTCCTCACTCTTTGGTTTAGTGGTAATGATGTTTCACTGTTTTCTCTTACCCCTTACTTTCTTTTGATAAAAAGTACATGTAAATTTCTCAAGTATCCTCTAGTCTATAGGATAATTATAATGGCTACAGTTATGTATCATATATGAGGTAGGGATTTTAGAGTAGAAATAGTATATCACTTTCCAGTTTCACTACTGCTATGATATCTATATTTTGGAAAAAAAATTAATAGGTTTTGTGAAAATGGACTACCATAAATGGAAAATTAAAATATAATTTGAGGGAATTAAATAGAACTCCCAACATCTTAACAAAAATATGTGCAATAGGAACTTTACAGACAGGAGAATATTTGTGAATTAATATTGATAATTGAAGCATATTAATTATTTGAAGTAGCATTTAGTCATATAGTCTTCTCAAAAATATTTTAAAATTAATTTTATTGGTACATTGTAGGTATACAACATAATCACATTCATCATTGGAATTTTGCACATTTACTTAATAAATCTTGGTTCTTATTTTTTCCCTATTCCCCTGCCCTCCCTTCAATCCCTCCACTGCTCCCTATTTACAAAGGCTTTGTTTCTGTTTAGACATTTCCTCATATTAATTCCATACCCTTCTTTACTTTCCCCTCCCCCTCCCCCTTCCTCTTCCCCGTTGCTCCTTTTCTTCCTATTTCACATTAAGTATTGTACATTTGAGTCCTCATATACACTTTCAGTTTCTCATAACAGAAAATCTATTTGGTATTTACAAACGTGTGTTCTATTTATTTTACTTAAGAGTATGGCCTCAATATGCATTCATTTAGCTATAAATGTCTCTAATTTATCATTCTTTATGGCTGGGTAGCACTCCATTATATATATATGTGTGTATATATACATACATACTATATATATACATATATATATGAATCAACCAGGAGAAAACACACTGCTTTACACATCACATTTATGTTGATGAGGTTTTTGTGTTAGTCTGGGTTTTCAAAAAGTTACAAACTCTGCTGCTATGAATATGGGTGCACATATATTGCCTTGGTATGATTATGTTAATTGTTTTGCTAAGAAACCAAGCAGGGGAATAACTGGGTCAAAAAAAAAAAACAACTCTTTGCTTCATTGATTATTTTTTTTTTTGTTATTGTTCTCCTAGTCTCTATTGTATTGATTTCTGCTCTGATCTTTATAATTTCCTCCCCTGTATGAGCTTTGGGTTTGTCCTGCTCTTCTGGTTTTAGAAGCTTGAGATTCAGCAACAGGTTGTTTAATTGAGCTCAGTTTTCCTAATATGAGTATTCATTGCTATGAATTTCTCTCATAAGACTGCTTTCATTGTGTCCCATAGATTCCAATATTTTGTATTGCCAATGTCATTTAATTATAGAAGTTATCTGATTTCTTCTTTAATTTCCTCTGTGACTCATTGGTTATTCAGAAGTAGGTTGTTCGATTCCATGTGTTTATGAAATACAGTTTCTTTTGCTATTGATCTCCAAGTTTATCACACTATGGTCTGATAATATAGAGGGGATAACTTCACTTCCTTTGCACTTACTTAAACATGTACTATGAGCAAGTATGTGGTCTATTTTGGAGAATGACCCATGGACAGCTGCAAAGAATGTGTATTCTGATTTTTTGGGATGGAGCACTCTGTAAAAATTTGTTAAATTTGTTTGTTTAAGAGTTTTATTGAGTTCTAGTATTTTTTTATTTTTTGTCTGGTTGATCTATCTGTTTGTGACTGTTGGTTATTGAGGTCCCCCACTACTATTGTACTAGTGCTTATTTGATTTTTCATATCTGTTAGCATTTGTTTTATATAGTTGAGAGCACTAGTGTTTGGTGCATATATATGTCTATGCGATTGTCATCTCTTCCTCTTGGACTGTTCCCTTTATAAGGATGTAGTGTTCTCTCTCTCTCTCTCTCGGTGGTACTGGGGATCAAACTTGTTTGCGAAGCAGGTGGCAGAACCACTGAGCTAAATCCCTAGCCTATTCTTTATCTCTCTTAATCAGTGTTGGTTTGACATCTATTCCATCTACGAGGAGGATAGCTACTTCTGCTTTTTCAGATTCCTGTCATATGGAGTATTGCTTTTCACCCTTTAACTTTCAGTTTATGATTTTTTTTAACTAAGTGTGTTTCTTGTATGCAGCATATTGTTGGATATTGCTCCTTGACCCATTCTGCTTGTCAATTTCTTTTGATTGGTGAGTTGAGACCATTAACATTGAAGACTATAACTCATATGTATTGATTATCCTTGTCATGACTTTTTCTTTTTGTTGGATTCTCTCCCTTTGCATTTAATTTCTTTTTGTGCCTGATTAATTTATTCTACTGGACTTCCTGGGGTTTTGATTATCATTGTCTTTTTCTAGGATATTGTTTAAAATTTTTGGAGAGCTGGTTTGAT
The DNA here is from genome assembly GCF_012274545.1 of Fukomys damarensis. NCBI lineage: Eukaryota > Metazoa > Chordata > Mammalia > Rodentia > Bathyergidae > Fukomys > Fukomys damarensis. The sequence goes on from NW_022900944.1 coordinate 27,699,510, forward strand.
ATTCATGAAGTTCCTAAGGTGCTCTTTGTCATGAGAGTATCTTATTTATCCATAAATTGGGATATTTTCTGCTATTACTTCTGTGAATAGTTTTTTATGTTATCTGCATTCTCTATTTCTTCATTGACTCTGATCAGTCTTATATTGTTCTTCTTGGCATTGTCTAGCAGCTGCTGGATTGATTTCTCATGGTTCCTTACCATTTTTAAGAAATTTTTCTTTTCCTGATCACTAATTGCAGTCCTATCTTCTATATCTGTAATTCTATCCTCACATTGGTTAATTCTGCTGTGTAAACTTTCAATGGGGTTTTTAATCTTCTGGAAATCTGTTTGCATCTGTTTTATGGATTCTATTTGTCTCCTGTGTTGGAATTCCATCATGTTCCTCAGTTCCTCTATGTTTTCATCTGTGTCTGCTCTAGATTTATTAATCATATCTTGCACTATGGTCACATCTCTGTTGTTATCTGAGAAATTATTTCTAATTTTATTTTTTCCACATCCTCTTTCATTGTCATTTCAGAGGGTCCAGGTGGTTGAGTGTCAGATTGTTCCACCTTGTTTACCTTTGGTGTTGCCTTAGGTGATCTGGAAATCTGGTTTTGGGACTTGTTACTTGTCTTCTCATTTCAAACAATGCAGCCTGCTGTGCCTTTTTGGAGGCAATTTTTTGCTTACCAAGGGGTCTTCAATTCTCAGCAAGCCACCTCATGACTTTTTTTTCTACTGCTCACCAGTGTACCAATTCCTGGGTTCAGAATGGTGGTCTTCTGGATTCCTGAGCTGACCTGTTGGCTGGGTGGGCTTGTGGCTGGGACCTGTGCATACTTGGTATGTTATCTAGGTGTGCCTCTGACTAGGGCCCCTACATAGCTGTTGTATGGGAGGGCCTTTGGCTGGGGGCTGTGTACCTCAGTTCCTGGTGTCTGAGCAGGTTTCTGGCTAGAGTCTCTGTACATTTACTGATGGCATTAGGGCAGGAAACTGTATTCCAGGTGGGCCTTTGGCTTTGGCCTGTATGCCCAAGCCACTGGATTTGGTCTGAGGCCCTGGATGGATCTGCACTGCTCTGGTCCACAACACTGTTCCCTGGGGTCTGCTTGCACTTACTGATGGTATCAGGGCAGGCCTCAAAGCTATTTTTTACAGAAGTTCTCTATTTCTGTTCCAATGCTATTTACATACTCTAAAACTCCTTTTTATTTTGAAACAAAAATAATCCATACATATTTTTTTAAGGCATCATGTTGGAAGGCAAGCAAAAAGGAAGGACTCAGACGGAGACCCTGAGAGGACCCAGGCAAAATGCACACTATCAGAGAGGAAGCAGACCCTCAACAGATACTGGGCCGCTGAGCCCTGACTTGGACTCCTCATTTTCCCAGTCTATATTATTTTACTAGAACTCCACAATCAGACTAAAGACACTCATCCAAGGAATAGTAACTCTCTAAGACTCAGTTTCTTCATGTCTAAAAATTGGGATGATGATAGGACCTGTCTGAGGATTCTATGAGATCAAGGTATGAAAACTGACTAGCACATGTCCTGGCAGAGCAGTCACTCGACATGTGACGGCCTTTGGACAGGGTCCTCAGTGCTATCTCCATCATCCAATGTCTTAGCTCATTTATTGACAGTTTTCACACATGCTACATCTTTTCTCTATTCCCTCTGACTCCTGGAATAATGTCAGAGTGTGGGTGGTGAGTGGTACCCTTTTATTTTTCCTGAGGGGGTTGATGAGCTTTAAGTCTACATATGCACTGCTGCAGATATCAGTCATTGTTCAGGTATGGGTCAACAGACAGCAGACGGCAGGGAGCGCTGGGGGAGATCTGGAAAAATCAATACAGTAATTGCAGTTTTTTCACTAGGGAGAGTTTCTAGGTGGCCAGAGAGGCAAAGGGAAACAGCTAGAGCCCAGAGTTTTCTGTGAGAGGAAGAGACAAAATCTGGAAGTGGGAGATATCAAGGCAGAGAGAATTTGAGCAGAAAATGTGAGAAAAAGGTACACAGAGGGCTCCAGAGATTTGTGATTGATTTACTCTTATAAAATTAAATATAAAACTCAACAGGATTACACTGAATGTAAATAGGCTACAAATATGAACAACATTTAAAAATATAATAAAACCCAAGCAGCAAAAGTGAAAGGTAGAAAAATGCTGCTCATAATTAGGAGAAATGGTGATCAGACCTACACAGACATACATAAGGGAATTTCCAAGGAGGAAAAGAAATGAAATAGAAATATATTAACTACATTTAAAATTTACCAAATTTTTAAGAAAAATTAGTGCCCAGACCCAAGATGCTCAATAAACATGAAGAAGCAGACCTACCTAGAACAAAATACTGTACAGCATAGCTAATTTGCATATCATTTCAAAACTAGAACAGTAGCAAAAAGCACGATTTAATAAAATAAAAATATTTAGAAAGCAAATTAAATATTATATGAACAGGAATAAATATAGAAACACCAGGGAACTTTCATAATATGCCATGTAAGCCAGAAGATACAATGAAGATTAAACTTTTAACAACAGCAAAAATTTGTAAGCTTATTTCTCTATGAACAACAAAATGTTCAGAAGTAATGCTGATATAGTTTTACCCAAAATACAAAATCTGAGTTTACCAAATAATAATAATAATAATAATAATAATAATAATAATAATAATAATAATAATAGTAATAATAATAATACAATAAAAATCAAAGGGAGTCCTATCCTTAAGCAAGAAAGAAAATCATTCCAGATAAAAATTCAAGCATAACTAGTGAAGCAACCATGAATAAAAGCCAAGTAGACTGTGGATTCTTCTCAAGGAGGAACTGAATTCTGTGAAGTTTGTCTAGTGGTAAACTTACTGATATTAGAAAAAGTATGAATTGGGAACACCTTAAACAAGAGATGCTGCAATCAAACTTTTGGGGGAAAATATGTAATTATGTCTTCTCCCATGGACCTATTGCACCTTGCATAAAACTTGGTGTTTCTGAGACCATATTGTCATATGTTTAGTAAATATCAAAATCTTGGCTAAGAAGTTTATACTGGGAGGTGAACAGCACACTCATCAACCTTAAAGATTTCTTCCCTGTTCTTTCAGCTAATTGAAAGATTTATTCTACAAAAGTTGTATAAGAGGGAAGATCAACAAAATTGCATACCAAACAAAATACTAAAATTAATGATCAAGAGTTGCTGCTGAAAAGTAAATAAAAAGGAATTATAAGCTAAATTATTTTAAATAAAACATCAAAAAATATAATTGAAGGGCTGGGGATTTAGCTCAGTGGTAATGCCACCTGCCTCACATCAGCAAGGACCCAAGTTTAATCCCCAGTACCAAAAACAAACAAACAAATAAAATAAAATTGATAGCTATATTAATTTATTTTCCCTGTAATTTTTGTAATTTTAGTTTGAATTCAGAAATCTATATTTAATATGAGTCTCTCATATTATGTGTCAATAGTGCTTTGCTTACTTTTAAATTTCATTTTAATGAAAGCAAATGGTGTACTTTAAAAACTTTCTTTCAGTATATATGCAAACATGTTTATCTATATGGGCAGTATCCACAATCTGTCCTATTTCATCCTGCTGTTACATTTTCAAGAAAAATATTTTGTTAGATCTTATCAATATAAACGATGGTCACTAATGAGTGTTAAATATTATGAAAATCATATTTTATCATATTTCATTGCATAAAACTTAATCATCAGACATAATTTTAATTTAAAAATAGTATTTATTTTGACTTTTATATAATAATTTCCAAATTTTCTGAGAATAAAATGGGACTTAACTATGAAATGCTTTCTTTCTACTTTTATAATAAAATCGTATAAACCAGAATATTTTTAAAGTATACAGGACCAATGTCTACTTATTTTTAAAATTTATTCAAAGAAAAATTAAAAATCTTGAAGGAAATATGTACATTTTTACAGTCTGATAGAGCATAAATTGTCTGACAATAAAGTAAAGGTTACTTAAATAATGAAACACTAAATGAAAGGAATAAAATCCAGTACTAGCAGGTATAAATAATATACTTTAACATGAAACTCTGTAATTTTAACAAGATGTCAAAAGATAAGATTTTATATACCAAATATTTATGATTGTATAAACATGCCTGGAATTCTTTATCAGTGTATATAAAATAGTAACATTCCTACACTTGATCTTACCCAAAAGGCTAAGAAGCAATTATAGAAACACTCTGAGATGATTTTTTTTCTGTGCATCTTTTAACTCCTGTGTGTTCTAAATTTTCTTTTAAGGTAATTTATTTTTATTTTTTTATTTTTCCTCCCTGAGGTCCAATTTATTTTTTGAAGTTTCTGTAAATGTTTATTTATGTGTTTTTATTTAGTTTACTTTATAAATACATGTGTTGCATATCATGATCATTTATTTTTGTCATAATGAATATAAATAGCTATATGAGTGTAAAACAGAGGGACATATACTTCTTCAGCAAATCTGTAAGGGAGAGGAATGAAGAAAAATGGAGCCCTGTCCCTTTTATATCTTCTCATTTATTTCTTAGGGATCTAAGTAAGAAAGGCCACCAGGATGGATCCTCACTCTTTCTGAACACAGACACTTGAATATTTCTCTTCCTGTTCTGGTTCTACTCATCGTTATCCAGCCTCAGCTTCCTGAGACACCATTTCTGATTACTGCTGAACTGTATCCTGACCTTCTCTTGGATAATCTTTCTGCCATAGTGTAAGTATCTACTCACAATCGGCATTTTATGGGGGATGGAAGTAAACGTGTGCATGAAATGGGGAATTTCTCCTTTGCCCTTTGCAGGCAAATCATTAGATTAAGTAGGAGAGAAATCTCACGAATTTATGAATTTAATAGGGGCAGAATCAAAACAGAGAAAAATCAGAGGAATATGATTATGCATTATGTAGCACAACATTATTCAGGAATTTATATACTCTGTTTTCTATAGGGCCAAGGGATAATGGGGAACATCGCGTATCTCAGTCACTTTTCTTGTTACTGAGACACAATCCTCAATACCAGCAACATAAATGAGAGAAGGAATGGTTTATTTTGGATCATGTTTCAGTCTATAGCAGAAGGACAAGGAAGACAGGAAGTAGACAGTGAAAGGAGGAGCTGTGGAGGAAGATAAACCCTTCCAGGCCAAACTCTCAGAGAAAAGCCTCTTCCAACCAGACCCCGCTTCCTAACAGCAAGTCAGCTGTACACTGATAATTCAATCACCTTCCAAAAGCCCCACCTGCCTATGCATGCATGAGGCTCCTAGGGGGCATGTAAATGTAAATCATAGCATCATTAAACTAATAGATTATTTTTAGAGAACTCAGTGAGCTTAGAGAAAATTCCAAGTCTATTAGGCCAGCAGAAAAGACAGCAAATTGTAAATGAAAATGATTTTCTAGGGGTTGCAGTAGAGGACAATGGTGTGTAACAAGCCTGTCCAGGTGTGTGCTACACTTCAGTCTTTCTTCCTACAGTACAAATCTGTTAAGGGAGTTTCAGGGAGGGGACTAGAATTGATTTTATTCTTCCGTGGGTCCGAACTGTAAGAAAATAAGGTAATTTTTCAAAAAGGCTCTCCCTCCCCTTCTTGGGGGTGGGTAGGACAAAGTTAGAGGATAGTTGATTCTGAGCTTACTTGAAGACCTTTTTAACTTCCCTGAGATCAAATTTCTCAGCATGCTCCAAAATGCTGCCTTTGGTGGGTATCCTCTGAGCTCTGGGTTCCATCGTCAGCTAATGGTTGATCATCAGACTGGGAAATATAGAAAACTTTGTAATCAGTTAATCAGAGACCTGTGACAATTAAGTGCATGGGGAGAAGGAGAGAGAGACTGAGAGAGGGACAGAAAGACAGAGACAAAGTAAAGTTTAGCACCTAAAGAGCCACTTTGAGATTAACCACCATAGTGGTTCTCAACAGGCCTGAGGTGGATAGATTAGTTGACAGTAATTACTTCTTATGATGTTGTATTTAACTTCATTGTTCATGATATATGCTTGGATTTATTATAATTGATAATTAAGGCACAATGTTGTTCGCAATTTATTGAATTTCTCTGTGCTTCCTTGTGCAATAGAAAAACCGGAGGATTTTCAGTCCCCGCTTTTCAACACTAAGAGTATTACTTTTTGCTGGGCTCTCTGCCGTGCAGGTAAATGGCTATGGTTAGAAATTTTGCTGACAAATCAGCATTGGAACTGTTGAACTATCCCTAGGTTCTCTTTCTATCAAGGAAACTAACTCTCCCAGAAAGAAAGTAACTCTTCCAAGGTTAAACAAGTAAATTTCTGATTTGTTCTAGCTCTTTTGATTTTTTTTTATTCCATCGTCTAGTAGTATCATTAACAACCTACGTCGACTACTAAGCAGTGTGACAGGCATTTCAAAGCCATTTTAGTCACTTTTGGGTTTTTCTTTCTATATGACTAAAATGGCCGCATGGACATTAAAACAGTTTAGTGTTATTGCTCTCCTCCAAAGTCTTTGATTTATTTTTGACTTGTCACTTATAGCTACCATTAACATTTCCAGATGCAGGGCCGGGGATTTAGCTCAGTGGTTCCACCCACCTGCCTCACAAGCACAAGGACCCTAGTTCTATCCCTGGTGCCAAAAAAAAAAAAAAAAAAAACCCCAAAAA
>NW_022900944.1:27706391-27725916 GCF_012274545.1 Fukomys damarensis
AAAAAAAAAAAAAAAAAAATCCCCAAAAAACATTTCCAGATGCTATGAAAATAAAAAAGTATGCAAAATAGTTCACATTAATGATGACCTATGTATACTTTTAAGAATACCATCCTTTAGAAACACAAACTTCTTCACAGAGGGAGAAATTGGAATCTGTGAAACCTCTATGTTAGGGTTACAATGTATTTTTCCCAAATCACATCAAAATATTCTCAGCATTTGATTTGCGTAAGTATTTAATTAGTTCTGAAAAACCTGATAGATAAAAATGGCTAGCACATGGACTTTTCTGACAGATAATCTATTATCTACAGAAATCTGTATTGATGTCCCTGCAGCTACTGGGATGATGAACCATTTACAATATCTAAAGTCTATATGCCTTCCCAGGAGCAGATGGTGGCGGGTGCCCCAGTTGAGAAAATTTCTAGCCCTCCATGACATTTATTTTTTAAAATGGTAATTTTTTATGCTTGTGTGAAAGAATTTTCGTGTTTTAGGTGAGATTGAGAAATATACTAATTTTAGACCACAGTTAATTTGGTTGCTATTTGAGGAACTGATGTATTATTTTAAAATGTTTTTTAGATCAAATAGAAATGTACGTTAGTGAAGGAAAGCAGAGGTGATTTCCAGAGATTAGCCCCTTGTCCTTCATAGCTATTAAGTGAGTTAAGTTGACTTGCCTGAACTTCTGCTTATCTCTACATAGGTAGGAATTAGACGAACTTAGAAAATTTCTCTATTTCAATAAACTTTTACACCTGAGGAGAACATCACACGTTTTTCTTATGGGAAGAGAAAGGAACACAGATGCATATTAAAAAAAAAAAAAGTTCATACGGAGAATTTACGTGGTTTCTGTGAACACATAATTTATGAAATATATTTGAATATGTTCAATAAGAAAAGCCACACCTGAGATCAATGCTTTAATGAGAATTGTGTCAAAAAGTTTCAGCTAAGAATGGCCCCACAAAGTAGTGACATTTCTATGTCGATCTTATGGTACCTGAGTTATCTGAGTAGTTAAAGAGTGAGAGAGTTTATTCATCACACTTGGGAGGAGTCTAGTTATGACTGTCGACAGAAAGATTTTTTTTTTTTCTGGGGACTGTGACTACTGCAGGAATAATTTGTAGCCCGTGAGATTTCTTGCAGCAAATAACACATGGAAGAGTTGGCCTGGACATTTCTTAGCAGGGAAACAAGAGGAAGATTTACCACTTTTACAACTTTGCTGTGTCCAGCACGCTATGCTCCACACATGTATTATTTCATTTTCCAGAATCACTGACAATGCAACAATAGTAATATTATTGTAATGATATTAGTAATGAATGGTTTGTAGGCAATTTTTCCTGGGCCCCACTAAAATAAAGTATATGCTCAATACTCATAATATCTTTATGAGATAATCTGAATTAGATCTTAAGGAAAGTCATAGTTAAGAACTTTTCACCAAGAAAATAGAATTTGCGAATGATAGAGCAAGAATTGGAAGGAGATTTTTTGCACATAGAATTTGCATTCATAACCATAAGATACAATGCCTCCCTGCTCGACAATATTATCTCCCTATTAAAGTAGTGGAATTGAAGTTCATAGATGGTATATAACACTCTCAGCATCACGAAATTCAGTAACTGAAGAGTTGGAATTTGAGCTCAAAACTCTTGGCCATCAAGCCTGTTTTATTTTCTCAATACTACATTATTTGCCAACAATGAAAGTGAACCTCAGCAGACAGCTTGATAAGCATATGCTCAAGGAGAAACATCATTTCAAGGAAAATTCCTAATGTCCATCGGTTTCTTTCTGTTTCTCTCCCCTTTTATTCCCTTTTCCCCCTTTCTTTCTGTCCCTGGCCTGTATTCCCATGTTGTCATTCTCGTATCCAAGCCAACCTAACTTTTGAAGCTTTTTTTTTTAAAAAAAATGTTCTTTTACTCTCAGCTGTAATAGCCTCATCACTGCCTTATTGCTGATATCTCAACAAACCGGGTCACCTTCCCTGTGATCCTGCCTCCTGTAGAGCACTTGCTGCCTTTCACTTTAAAGGCCAACTTTCCTTACAAGTTTTTCTAATCAACTCAGCTATAATTGTGTTCTTTTGTCACTTTATCTTTAAAGCTTGTTATTTACCTAATTCTTTTCCTTAGTATGTAGATCTTTGCACCGTATGTCTGTGCTTTTTTTTCCTTTCTAATTTAATTTAACTATAAACTAAATCATTACCCTGTTTATCTACATTGGAATGAAAATTACCCAAAGCACACTACCTTACAGAACCTAGATATTATCTACATTTTTCAAAGTTCTTTCTTTACCTGGTCATAGCTTTTGACAGGGCTGAATACCTCCTGGAAGCCCAACATGTTTATATTTAGAGGACATCCCCAACTTCCAAGTGTTCAGCATCCAGACAAAGACATCTTGAAATCACCTTCAGAAGGAATCTGAGTGCCTTGCCTATTTGATAACTGTTGGTATATCATTACTATAACATGCATGTTTTTATTCGCTCCAAAATGTATGTTGAAACCTAATGCAAAACCACCATATGAGGCATTGAGAAAGTCATTATGCAATGAAGCTGGAATTCTCAAAAGTAGGATTTGGACTCCAGCACAAGAAGCACAAGGGAGATTTTAATTGCCTTTTTAGCCATATGTGGACATACAGAAGGGTCTTCTATGAGGCCTCTTCTCAATTTACAAGTTTTCCACTCTTTGACTTCTCAGCCCACAAAGCTGTGAACAATACATTTCTGTCATTTTTTAATTTACACACTTTTGGGTAGTTTTCCCACAATATCTTGAACAGACCAAGATAATGAAAAAAAGGATAATCTTATCTGACTTACGCACAAACATGGGCATGGGCACAGGCACACACACAAACACATAAAACACAAGCACCCCTAAAGTACTTCAGAGGGCATTAAAACACTCAAAATTTCTATCACAATCCTAACAAGCTGAAAAGAATCTGCCCTCCAGGTCTTTCACAAACACCGATCATGATAAACCTTGAAACATGAAGAAGAGCTTACAGTCTGAATTCAAAAGCCAGTAGTTCATGAGTTTTAACTTTTCTATAAATTTTATGTAGCGGATGAGTCACTGATCTTGATTACTGTAAGCTATATGTATAAATACTTAAACAATCACTAAAATCCAGCACGTTCACACAAAATTGCACATCCATCCACAGACATATTTTACTTACTCTTTGAAGCTACCACAGACAGTTTCAGATTGTTTCTCTACTTCCAAGACATTACTTTTTACTATTGATTAAGAGTAATCATGGGGATGAGAATGTGAGTTCAAACAACCATTTCTGTAAAATGGGTTTTCCATACTATTCCTTTCAAAATTTTATAGTGTTGCATAAAGGATTTTAATATAGTTGACACTATTCAACACATTTTGACCAAGATAAGTACCCTTATATAAAAAGGTGATAATTCTAATTGTGCCATCTGAGTTTCTAGAATCACTTTTTCCTTAAAGGAAACTGACATGTTTTCTAGTTCCACCTAAATGGACCTAGAGAAAAATTAGTATAATCAATAAAATACTTCAGAGATCTCCAGAAACATGCCCACACATCATTGAAATTGTTGTTTTCACACAATCTTGATATTGGACACGGTTTTATTCACTGATGTAAAGTGTGTGTTTGTGGGTGTGTGAAGACTGGACAGATTAGAAGTCTAGTTAAGTCTTTATCCATATATACTCCACTGAAGGAATGACAAAAATGTGTTTGTCCATTCTATTCTTGGCTTCGAGAGATATAGTTCATTAGGGAAATAGAGGCATTTTAATATATGTGCTTTTGCTAGACTGTTCAGAATAAACTAACAAAGAAAATATCTGGAGAATAAGGCCAAAGCGTGTAATTTCTGTAGCCACAGGAGATCTTTTCATTAACTTCCTCTTTGGTTCTTAATAGTTTCTCAGATGCGTCTGGGGACTGGTATAATGATTATCTCTAGAAAATCACCCTGTCTCTTTATCAATACACAGAACTATAATTTGGGTAAAGAGGAAGCTGCTTTATGTTATGATAAAGTCATTGCTGAGATAATGTTACATTGCAATAAAATTAGATTCGAACCCTCTTTTAAAATTTTGAGTTCTGACATTTCAAAATTCACTGAAACCCTATTAGTTCTTCACAACTCTTGCTTACCTGCAAGCACCCATGAGCACTTAGGAAGAGCCAGTGCCGCCTTCTGCTACGGGTGCTAATGGAGTATAAAACAGACTCATTTTAGCTTGTTGCCTTGCCTACTCTTTCTGCCACAAATATTAGACACACAGACATTATGTCTCTCAAAACACGAATTAGGCCATCTTTCTTCTGCCATGTTTTCTTCCCAAGTCTCTCACAACAAATTCACATACAAACAGCAGAAACCCTCACACCATCACCACCACCACCACCACGAGCAGCATTGACCTTCCACATTGATTTTTTCCCCAGTAAGTTTATTGGTACATTTAAAGCAAACAGTACAGTTACATTCATCATTGGGATCTTGTACCTGTACATGATGTGTCTTGGTTCTTGTTTACTCCCCATGCCCCTGCCCTCCCTTCACCCTCTTCACCCTTCCCTAATTACAAAGACTTTGCTTCCATTTTTGTTGCGACTTACCTGATCCAATTTTTTCTCTTAAACAAATTTGAAACACAGAAGCCACATTGAATTTTATGTTGAAACTATATCCATATTTTCTCTATGCTGTAAAGATGAGAAGTTATATAGTTCAACTCTTACACATTTTTCTAGTACCTCTGGGGTATGATCATTCTCACCTTGTCCAAACATTGAATTTTCTTCCATTTGTATACAATTTCCATGCTCCTTTCTTTTTTTCCTCATTGAGTTTATTGGTACATTTTGGGTATACAGTATAGTTACATTCATCATTGGGATCTTGTACCTTTACAGGACAGGTCTTGGTTCTCATTTTTTTCCCCTTGTCCCTGCTCTCCCTTCACCCCCTCCTCCCTTCCCTATGTACAAATACTTTGTTACCATTTTTTCATTTTCTTATTTTTTTCATTTTCTCTTACTACCTTTCCCCTACCCTTCCCATTTCCCCTACACCTTTATCCCTTTTCTTCCTATTTCATATTGTCAATTATATCATTAGGACTTTATGTACCACTATAGTTTTTCACAGCAGAGAAACTATTTGGTATGTACACGTGTGTGACTTATTTATTTCACTCAGGACTATATCCTCAATATGCATCCATTTTCCTACGAATGACTCTAATTTCTCATTCTTTATGGCTGAGTAGTATTCCATTTTATAGAAAAACCACATCTTCATTATCCAGTCCATGCTCATTTCTTTCCTGGGAAAATTTCACATTCCATTTCCTCTTTCGAAACAATTTCATCTGTACTATTCACTTGAATAATTATCACGTACTTTTCTCACTTCTCATTCATTGATATATTAATATTGATATTTCGTGGAAATCAGCCAGTTGAACCCTTACACTTTCATTGCTTAACTATACTCAACTTTCTATTTGTATCTATCTTACCTGCCATCTTAATAAGGCCCCTTATGTAATCACTTACATCCTGAAACACCAATAGATTGTTTTTATTGTTTCCTTAGAAATTTTACGTAGTACTTTTACTTGATTCAGATGTGTCTCTCCATCAAGACTCTAAAATGGATGGCTCATTCTACATTCAAAGTTTGCCATTTAGCAGATCATTAACAACAAATTTTGAAATATTATAGAACATTATTGTAAGCAAGTATATTTCCAAAGTGTTAAACATATTAATTTGTCTTATCTAAAAAATAATGGCTTTGTAAATATCTGTATCTCATTTTTCAGCTGACTGATAAAACACCAAGCCCAACATCATCTGGCAAAGAATATAACCCATCTTTTTACCACATCCATTACTGTACAACACAGCCAATTCAGTACTATATCTCATATCTATTACCTGAGTTTCTGCAATTGACAATCTTTATCTAATCATGCACCCATGAAAAATTCTCTACACATTAAAACATGTCACAAACTAACACACAAATTGTAGTTTTATCATATTTAATTCAGCCATATAAATCTTCCTAAACTCCTCTTAACATTTCTAATTTTTTAACCTAATCATCTATAATCCTATGCTTCAAATCAGCATAGCTTGCACCAGACTATCTTGTGCACTGAATTTATAAACTGAGTAAAATTTAAACTTATATACTCACACACATAATTATTTTATGGCACTATAAAATGAAAATAAGGAAGAATAGGTCAAAGGGTAGGAAAACTTTGAAAAAAAGAAGAAAATGAATGTCTAATAATTTCACTAATATGCTTTTCTGCTGAAGGAGTCACCTTTTTCTGGATGCCTTTAATTCAACCAGAAAATTTTAACAATAGAGATTGAAGACTAAGAGAATGAAGTTTGAAGGTCTTGAGATAACTGAAAATTAAGTGGATTACATTTATTATAAGTCACTTTAATAATATGTAATAACTTTATTATGTAAAACATTATTATTACAAAGTAGAAATCCACATGATCTTATCCAAAATCTGAGTAATACTCCTTAAATTATTGAATGACATTGAATCATGCCTTGTTAGAGAAAACAGAGAATGGAGCAGAAAAATTATTAGAAGGAAAAAATCCTAAATGTCTCAAATTTGATGAAAAATATAAACAAAAAATAAAAGTAAAAATTTCAGGAAGCAGCAAATAGGACAAATAAAATGGAAACTATTTAGCCATATCATGGTGAAAAATGATGAAAATCTAGACAGTGATAAAATATAAAATGTATAGAATTTTTATAAAAGATCATTGAGAAAATGCTCATGACATTGGCTTAAGCTAGATCCTCTTAAAAATTACATTAAAAGCCTGACCCATAAACAAACAAAAATTAATGAATAAATTGAATGTCAGGAAAATTAAGTCCTTGCTAAATGAAGATGTCAAGATGGTAAACAACTTACAGTAAGAAAGTACTTGTAAATCACTTATCATTCAAAAATACTAATTTCCATTGTACTTAAAAGTATTTATGTTCAACTGTAAGAAAAATATTTATGCTCAACTGTAAGAAAACAAGCAAACAAAACATCCAGAAAATGGGCTTTAGACTTGTTAAGTACATTATCAAAGGGATTATAAAAGTGGCAAATAATGCTATTAAATTATGCTCAATATTCTCATCCATTAGGAAAATTCAGATTAGATCCACAGTGATATAGTGCTAGACATTACTTATTTGAATGTGAAAATAAAAATAATTCATTCATAATACTAGTCGGTAGTGAGGATACAAAGATACGTCCTCGTACATTGCTTGGGGATATTGGTTCCATCTTGCTGGAGTTGATATTGAAGAAAGAGAAAATGAACGATACATGCAGAGCGTTGAACTGACACTGGGTATTAAAATCCAGTCTCAAAAGGCTGCATACTACCCGTTTCCATTTATGTGATCCTTTCACCATCACAAAGTCACAGAAATTAGGATATATGATTAATTTTCGGAGGGTCATCTGACATCCTGCCACAATTTACATAAAAGAAAGTACATTAAAAAGTTTATGAAGGGCCGGGGATTTAGCTCAGTGGTTCCACCGCCTGCCTTGCAAGCACAAGGGCCCGAGTTTGATCCCTGGCACAAAAAAAAAAAAAAAAAAAAGAAAAAGTTTATAAAAAAAAAAAAAAAAAAGAGAAAGTTTATGAAATGTGAATAAGATCAGCTCATATCACATCAATCTATTTCCTGGTTTTGCTAATGCATTTTGACATGTAAGGTGCCACATGACATTTCAGGAATCCGAGTGATTAGTACGTGGGGATAACTGAACTAATTTGCAACTACTCAAGAATCTATAATTATTAAAATACAAAAAGTTCTGAAAAAGAACTAGAGGAAACATGCATTGCACGGAGGAAAGTTGCAGAAACACATGATCATTGATGGATGTAAGGGGGAGCTAGGAGATAATTGAATTATATCTTCAGAAAGAAAGGAGACAAAAGAGTATAAACACAGGAGTCTATACATATCTTAAATATCCTTCAAGGGTGAAAGCAGAATAATGATGCTCTGAAATAAACAAAAGCAGATTATTTATTGTTTAGCAGGTCTTTATCTAGCAAAAGGTAAAAGAGAAAGGGTACAACGTGGAAACCCAGGCTTATAGGAAACAAGGGGGGACAAGAAGCATTAATATGTAACTAAATTAGTTATGAATTTCTATATTTTCAATCATTAAATGGCATAGAATTGTTTAAAATAACAATAAGTCCTTGGACCTGGCAATTGCAATGCACTTAACTACAATAAAGATGGCAGACAAAGAATAAATGATAGCTGGAAAAATAAGTATAATTAACAAAATTATACGTGACATATATGTGATGTAACACAATATAAAGTTTTATTAAAAATGTCATAAGGAGTAGAACATATAAGTTCTATTCTCAGAGCAATGAATATAAAAAGTCAACAAAGTTGAGCTAAAGGGCCAAAGGGGGAATTAGAAGAAAAAACTAGAATGGCAAACACACAAATGTTAAATAGTCCATTTAAAAGGCAGACATCATCAGATTGGACTTTTTTTTCATTGGGTTTATTGGTACTTTTTAGGTATACAGTACAGTTACATTCATCACTGTGATCTTGTACCTTTACGTGATAGGTCTTGGTTCTCATTTTTCCCCATACCCTCCCCTGCCTTCACCCACTCCATGTTCCCCTATTTAAAAAGACTTTGTTTCCATTTTTTTCCTTTTTTCAGTTTTTCTTTTCCCTTATTTCCTTTCCCTTACCCTTCACTTTTCCCCTACACCTTTAACCCTTCTCTTCCTATTTCACATTATCAGTTACACAATTTGGATTTTATTTACACTTTTATTATACCAGAGAAATTATTCAATATTTACACATGTGTGTCCTATTTATTTTACTTAAGAGCGTGGCCTCAATATGCATCCATTTTCCTATGAATGACTATAGTTTCTCATTCTTTATGGCTGAGTAGTATTCCAATTTATAGAAAAAAACACATCTTTATCCAGTCTCTAATTAATGGTCAATTGGGCTGTTTAGATTCGAGATTGGACTTTTTAAAAATTTCATTTTATTGGTACATTTTAGGTATACAATATAATGACATTTCATCACTGGAGATTTGAACCTTTACATAATGTATCTTGAGTCTTATTTTTTCCCCATTTGCCTGCCCTCCTGTGAACCTCTCTACTCCTCTCGATTTACAAAATCTTCGTTTCTATTTTTTCCATTCCCTTCTTACCTTTCCCCTCCCCCTCCAATTTCTCCTTCCTCTTTGCAGATTATACTTTTTAAAAATCAATATTCAACTATGTATCAATGAGCTATCCATGAGAGATGTACTTTAAACATTAAGGTAGATAGATAGCTCAAAAGTAAAAAAAAACATGCATAGATTGTGAACAATAAACATTATTGTTCAGGAACAGCTATACTGATTTCAGAGAAGTTAGTCTTCAAGACATGGTATTTATGGACAGACAATGGAGAATGTTCTAAATGATAAAATTAAGTATTGTTCCTAAAATGATCAGAAAAAAACAAATTATCGAACATTCGCAAATGCAGAATAACAGAGTTTAACATGTAGAAAATGCTAAGAAAATGAAATATCGCAATACGTATGTGGAGATATTCGCAGCCGTTCCTCAGTAACTGATTGAGCAGCTTAGTCTATTTATCTGCCCCACTTTCCAGGTGGTTCCCTGTGCTACATCCCCATATGGTCCCATGGGAGAGGAACCAAAAGATGAACGCTGTCTCTTCATCCGATAGAGGTGGATGAAAAAAAAAATGGCAGGACTGTTTTGCTCTAGACCATTTCTCAGGCCTAGAACCATTGTCTCAGGCACTAGACTCATCACGAGAGCAATGCCTTCATGGTCTAATCATTTCCTTTTAGCCACACTTCTTAGGGATAAAGTTTCATCACGAATTTTGGAGAGGACATAAACATTCAAAGCATAAGATAATGGGGCAAAAACAATCAGAAAATATCCATATCAAATGTGTTTACCTAATCATTGCGTCACCCAGTAATGAAGATGCATATTATATCAAATGCAAAGACTATTAACAAAATTATGCTTTTTGGGAAGACATGTACCTGTCTGGAAAAATTTTTTTTCAGCTTTAATTGAGTTTATTGGTACATTTTAGGGATACAGTACAGTTACATTCATTGTTGGGATCTTGTACCTCTGGAAATTTTAATATATCATAATTTTAGAGTATGCTATCTGATAAAAATTGAATTCAGTTAGCAATATGTGGTGATATGAAAAAGAAGCCCAAAGTATTTGAAAAGCAAATTTTAGTTCCTTCTAAATAAATCATGAGATCATAAAGAATAATGAAATATTAGAAAAAATATTTTGCTGTCCTGGGAACTGAACCAATAATCTTCACACTGTGCTACATTCCAAGCTTCTTTCTTATTTTGAGACAGGATCTTGCTAGGTCTCTAAGTTGTCCAGGCTGGGTTTGAAACTGCAATACTCCTGCCTCATCTTTACAGAGGGTGTGAATTACAGGTGTATACCACTGTGTCTGAAGGGAAATGAATTTAATAGAATAATACTAAAAAGAAGATATGTTACAATTTGTGGAATGCAGTTAAGAAGTGAGTATGCAGAGGGAAAGTTAGAGATTACATGGTCAGAATAGAAAAGGACAAATGTTTAAAATTTGTTTCTATTTTATGAACCAAGAAATAAATGAGCAGATTAAAACTAAAATCAGTAGAAGGAAGAAAATAAAAGATAATAATATAAACTAAGGATAATTAATGATATATAAAATTAACAAAGCCAAAATATGAATATTTGAAATAATGTTTTTATTTGCCCTTTACGTGTCTCAATAAAATACAAACAAAACACCCACAGATGTTACAATATTAGGAATAATGAATGGTGTTTTGATAGATTCTAAAGATATTAAAATGATAAACACTATATAAAATAACTTTACTATAAAAATTTAATTGTACATACATACTTAAAATGGTCACATTTCTTAAAATCCATAATTTAAATGTAACGGTAAAAGTAAATGGAAAAATCATTATAGCACTATATTTATTAAAGAAATTGAACACGTATAAAATTTTGTTCAATAAAGAGATCTCTAGGTCCTAATATTTTGTGGTAAGTTGTAACTACTCAATGAAAAACTACAACTAATCTTATAAATGAGCTTCAAAAAATGTATAAAGAAAATAATTTACCAATGAACTTATATGACCATAATACTAAAGTCAACATATTTCAAAAATATTAGAACATAAAATTATGAAGTAGTATGTCATGTACAGAGACATTTCCTTAGCAAAATACTAGTGCATCAAATTGAGCAATCTATTAAAATGACAGTATATCACGATCAAGTGCAGTTTATTAAAAAAAAGCAAGGTAGGTTTAATATCTGGAAATCAATGAATTTAACTCATCATATTAAGGATTTAGAATAAAAAAACAACATACAGAAAGCTCAAAGGGTGAACCAATATCAGTTTACAAAATATAACAGCCATTATTGATTTTAAAAGAACTAATATAGGAATAAAAGAATCTTCCTCAATCTGACAAATGCCACTGCTTTGGTTTGGGTCAAAGTCCCATGCATTAAGAACTTTCTTCCAGTTCCGTGGTACTGCTAATTTGTAATCATAATTTTGTTAATAGTCTATTGCATTTTGATATAATATGCATCTTCTTTACTGGGTGAAGCAATGATTAGGTAATGCAGTAGAACATTTAGTGCCTAGTGGGAGGAAGTTACATCATAGAAGAGGTGTAACCCAAGAAGCTACTGGGACTCAGTCCTGTCCCTTCCTGTCTATTTCTTGTCTTCGGGCTGCCATGTGGTGACACACTCCCCTACATGAGGTATTGTATTAAAATAGGCCATAACATAACATAATAAGGCCAGATAACCATGAATTCATACATGTGAATCCATGAGTCAAAAGAAACCTTTCCTCTAATTATCTCAGCTATTTTATCACAGTGTCAGACAGTGCTAGTTAACACAAAATTAGTTCCAAGAAATGGGATTATTAGCCTGCTTTCCATCACATGACAGAAATAAGTGAGCCAATCAAATTGTGAGGAGGATAATTTTATTCTGGATCACTATTTCAGGGATTTCAGACCATGGTTGTTTGGTGCCATTGCTTTCAGATTGTGGTGGTGCAGTGTATGTGTGACACTGCACATATATGACAAAGTGACCTGCTCCCTTCACAGGGGCTGGAAAGTAATGAAAGAAAAGAAGAGATTGGGTTCCAAATATCACCCTGAAGGACTTGCTGCAATGACCTAGCTTCTTCCTACTAGGGCTTACCTCATAAATGTTCCACCACAGCCCAGCAGTGCCACCGGTTGGGGGTCAAGGTTTTTGCATATGATATTTTGTGAACATTTAAGACTCAAACAGTAACAAAGGAGTATACATGTCCACTCTTCAAATATTTCACTTGAGAAGAGAGCCCTGGGGTACACTGTTCCCACAGGGCTGCCTTGGGAATTGTTTCTCTAGGGTTTATTTCTCCGTGTCCAGCCGTCAAGGTGTTCAGAGGTCACTGCAGCCTAGATGAAAGCATCCTCTATAGATCTGTGGGTAACCTTGGAGTAACCCAAATGATCCTGGTTTTGGAAGCAAAAAGAATGCAAGTGGTATAGACTCAAGGAGAATGTAACTAAGATTTCAAAGTATACCCTGAGGTTTTCCAAAATAGAAGATAATAAACCCATGATAACGGAAAATATAGATGCTTGTAGTGGTTGTAGACATTGGTGTGGATTTATGCTCCAGGGATGTAGCAGCGTAGAACTCCTTCAACTTCTAAAAGTTCTACAGCCTAAAGCAAACAAAATTTGAGGTAGTAAAGTGGAGTTTGAAGGAGAATAGGCAGCGTGAAGGTCAATATTTGATACCAATTGAGATGCATAATATTGAACTTTTGAAGAGACAATGTTAAAACTATTAGACACTACAGGCAAGGGGCAGGAGTGGACAAATATATAGAATAGTCCCTGTGTAATTTTGTAACCTATATAGTTTATCCATTACTTCTTACAACTACTAAAAGCATAAAGATTCATTGGTGAATGCCCAAGTTCAAGTCATAGAATAAGCAAAAAATAATAGTTCATTTTCAGTACAGCCTAAATGTTTTCTTTAAATTTTATTGGTAAATACATCATGCATGATGGGGTTTTTGGAAGCACTATATCATTTCAATTCAGCTTTTAAACAGTGTATAGTTTGATGTATCATAGAACCTAATAAAAATGCTAAACCAGGCCATTAAATATTTATGTGCCGTTTGTATATTGTGTTGGGAAGGGACTTTAATTAGTTTGCAGCATAACATAGAATCTGCATTTCCATAAAGAGAAATTTTAAGATGGATGTTCTAGCCATAACTTCCTACTAGAATGCTTTTGGGTTCAACTCAAAATGATTCAAACAATATTACAAAAGAAAGAAAAAACATGAAGCAAAGGCAGAAGATATGAAGTGAAGATTGCTCAATCAAAAGAGTGTGTCACACTATAATTAAGGCTTATGTGGTGAAATGTAAATTAGAGAAAGTTGAGGATATTCAGTGCAGTGATAAAATAAGCTTTTTGTCTACTTGAAAGCAAAACAGAAAAAAAACCCTTAATTGTTTTACTCCTGATGATTTGGGCATGTTCTTATTTAATCTAATGTCTATCAGTACTTTCAAAGGGCTACTTGGAGAGCAGGAAAGGACTTCAGAGTCACAGTGGGCTGGGCTCTGCAGCCTCTTATCTGTGCAAACTTGTGCAGGTTATTTTATGAGTCTTGTCTTTTAATATATCAATGAAAATATAGAAATGGTTTACATATAGCCTTGGCAATAAGAGTGAATTAGAGAGGCTAAGATTTAATTCAGAATTACTTCTTGGTTTATCATAGATATTTTGCATTTTTCTTCTCATCCTTGTCCCAAGGTCATGCTGAATATGTTTTTTTTTTCATTACTTTTACTGGTACATTTTAGGTATACAGTATGATGACATTCATCATTGGGTACTTTGTACCTTTACATGATATTTCTTGGTTTTTATTTTTTCCCCACTCCCCTGGCCTCACTTCAACCCCTAGTTAAAAAGACTTCATTTCTATTATTTCTTTTTCTCATATTTAATCCTTTCCCTTTTTCCTTCTTATTCCTCTTATATATTTTCAAATAATATACTTCTTCCAGGCCTTCCTGCCTCTCAGGACTAAAATTTCCTCTGCATGGCCACAATTTAACACTGGGCACTAAAACTCGGCTTACCAAATGGTTATTTGTGGGATAATTGGTAACAATGTAAACTCTTCTAACTTATGAGGCTGTACACAATTTTGAAAATTTATTTTTCTATATTATTATTTTTTTCTCATTGAGTCGATTGGTACTTTTAAAGTATACAGTACAGTTTCATTTATCACTGGGATCTTGTACCTTTACCTGACAGGTCTTGCTTCTCATTTTGTCCCCATTCTCCCTGCCCTCCCTTCAGCCCCCCTTGAAACAAAGACTTTGTTTCCACTTTTTATGTATTAAATCCTAGTCCACTAGCTATTGTCAAAATTCCAAGTGCATCTCTAAGCTTACATTTCCCTTTTTCTACGAAACGTCTTTGCTTTAGCTAGTAGAGAGTACCTATAGTAACACTGCGTACTAAGAACATCATCTGAACATTAAGTTCTTACTTGTATTTCACCTCCGCAAAGTAACCCTCACTTCATTCTCGTTGGATTACTTATTTTACGCTTCTATAACTCATGACTTTATTGATGAAAAAAGGGACTCTAAACATTACCTGACATCTAAAGCAATTCCAATGAGTGTTGTTATTGTTAGAGTTGTTAAGAACATTTTTACATCTCCAGCATCATTTACCCCATACTTTTTTCCATGACTATATCATTCACAATGATAACTCTCTCATGAATTGTGCTACTTTAGCTGATATGATATTGCAGGTCTCTAACTTGTGTGGTATTTGTTTATTCCTTGATCTCCAAGTAAAACATATTACTTAAAATATGATCTAGCAGCTATAATTACTTCTGAATTTTCTGAAAGATTATGAATGTAGTATAGAAACCTCACAATGATGTGTGTATATAATATAGATTGATGATTTTGTTTGTTCTATTGATTTTACAGTATTATGATATAGATTTTATTTAATTAAAATAGCATCATTTCTGATATTTTTTCTCAATCTGCTCTGAAGAATTCTTTTATTTCACATCCCCTTCTCCACACATATGTGCTTATAGAAAGGGAGATTGTTAAGAAATATAATTAATCAATTCATTTAGAATCTGAGCACAATTCTAATACTTTGATCTCATTTTGTAGCATCTATGCAATATTGAAAAAATTATATTTGAACAATGAATGTTTCTCCAGTGAGTTATTTTTCTGATCATTTTGGCTTCTTTCCAACTATACGTTTCTGTAATACTTGCTATTTTTTAAAAAGTCATTAATCCTTTCATTCATATTATACTATTATTCCCAATATCTTTAAATTTTACAACTCAGTACTATTATGATAACATTTATTAATGATAAATTTCTTAGTCTCTTCAGACTGTGTAATTTTAAACAATGGAGTTGTTGATATTTTTGAAGGTTGAGAAATCTGAAACCAAGGTATCAGTAGATTTGGTGTCTATTGAGAGCTTTCTGCTTCAGAGTTGGCATGTTCTATGGGTCCTAAAAAGACAGAAGGGA
Organism: Fukomys damarensis; assembly: GCF_012274545.1. NCBI lineage: Eukaryota > Metazoa > Chordata > Mammalia > Rodentia > Bathyergidae > Fukomys > Fukomys damarensis. The sequence goes on from NW_022900944.1 coordinate 27,722,261, forward strand.
CAAACTTCCACAGGCCAATTTTATGAGGGCACTAATTCCACTGATGAGACTTCCATGCTCATGACCTAAGTCACCACCTAAAGACCCAAACACTTAATACAAACACACTGAGAATTAGAACTTCCAGATAAATATCTCATTATTGTAATCAGAGTAAATTAAAAAAACTATAACTTGAGACAACTCAACATGGCATATATCAGACATTAAATGTGGTGTTAAAATTTAGGTGATCTTAATTACTTACAAATCCTTAGTAGCTATTCATTTTATCCCTATATTCAAGGAGGCATATCAAAGGTGTTGAGATAAAAATTCAATAAAGAATAAAATTACACTTAAAATAAACAACTATGCATTTGATGTTGAGTTGTAATATACTGTGAAATTGTCAGCAGTATTTTAAAGAAACACATACTGAACATCTACTGCGAAAAGACAGGAGTAAGAATCTTGTGATCTTAGGGATTTTTCAAATGTGAAAATAAGACCAGGGTTAGGAGATGTAATAAAAACTTCTACACTTTTAAAAGGAGAGGAATATTCCAAGAAAATAATATTGCTACATTATCTTCAAAATCATCTATTTCTTTCTAAGGCCTTACATATATGGTTTGATAATAGGAAATTTGATGAATATGTAATGCAGAACAAAAAACCCATGATAGTAATATTTCCTTGATTTAAGCAGTTTTAATCCATAAGTCTATGACAGCATTATGATAGAATATATAAGGTAATTAATAAACTTTGTATCTCCCTTCTTTTGTTTCTTCCTTCCTTCCCTCCTCTCTTCTTACCTCAGTAAAATTATTTATGCTTTGTGAGATTGAAAAAAAGTCAAGTACCATTAAGTCAAATACATTTTGATAGAACTTTTGTTAACTACACCATAGCAGCTACCGATTTTTATATTTGATAATATTTAAAAGATCGCATATATTAATATGAACCTCATGTTTGATCAAACAACAAAAACCAAGAATTGACAATTTTCAAAGCTCTGTTTACTCTATCTCATAATGTAATGTAGGGTTAATATTTCCCACTTTACTTGTCTATGGGATATTCATGCATATTCAAGGGTCAACAGTTATCCTTAAGATCAGATACAGTTATCAGTTTGTTTTATAAAAGTAGAGGGCCATAGCTGAAAAATTAAAGTATACAGAGCGAAATGATAAGCATCATATACATTAATATGGTCATACTAGATAAAATATTATGTACTAGGGGTATAAATAATGTGTACTATGAGGAATGCACATGACAGGTAGGCAGTGGGCTATGAAACTCTGTTAGACAGACAGAAAATATACACAAAAATATCTTTGGAGAAAACAAGTTATAATTGACATAATACTTCTTTATCCAGAATATAGCAGTCATTGATCATTGAGTTGGAACACAGTCAAGTACATTATGAAGAAAACACTGCAACCAGTTAGGCAACATAAGGTATTTGTTATACCCAGCCATATTTTATTCTTACATTCAGAAAACTGGCAAAATGTTTACCTTTATTACCTAACATGAAGGGAGGTATTTTTACAACAATAATTTGTGCATAGATTTTAGGATCAGCTCTGATTAATTACACCGGTTTTCTGTTAGGTCATAGGTTACTTAAATTCCCTAAGTCTCATTTACCTAATTTGTAAAATGTTTTAAAAATAACATATTCATGAGAATAGAGTGGATGAAATAAAATCATACTTGCAAAATATTAAATTCTTCCTTTTCCTTATAAACATTTTTTGTGTACTTGGCAAGATCCACCTAGTAGCCCAAGGTTGATCATTGATATATTTCCATGAATGAATGAAAGCCATGTGTATATCATTGGTTACTTGGTAGAAATTTCCCAATCTTCCTCTGTCATATTTCTCTACTCATCTTTCACCTTATCTGAACTATAAAAGTTTTGTGTATCCAATTTGGAAAAAAGCATTTTGTTAAGCACACAAGATGAGTAAGAAGGTGCTATGAAGTTGTACAAACAGGACGGACTAGAAAGTTCTTCATCCTCCCCATCTCTTGCAACTTAACTGCACATTTCGTTAGAACAAACACTTCGCTCTCCTCTGAATATGCTCTTTGCCGCTTTTCTTGGTATATATCAAATGCCATATACTACATTTAGTGTTGCTTTCCTAAGTCATCATAATTTATAGGCAGATCCACTGTTACGCCTTTTCAGTTGTACCAGTTCACTGAACAGCCTGTTGTAGAACCTTAGATGATGAAAGCCTTCTGAACTTCCCTATCTTTATTGCAGGATGAATTTAATCATGACACAAATTTCATGAATCTTTGTAGATTAAAAATGCTAATTTGCGTTGAGTGCTTGTCATAGTAATTTAATTTAAAGAGTTAAGTCACTGAATCTGAATTAAATTTGAAGAGTTAAGAACTATGACTGATACACACACACACACACACACACACACATATATAACCACTTTAAATATTATAAAAAGTTGTTAATGCTATGACCACTGTATTTATATGTTTTCTCCTCCGATATTTTATTGTTTTATTTATCTCTTTTCTCAACATCTTACAAATCATCTCTTAATAAGTGTATCTGCTTCAATAGTTAGTAAATTCCCTAAAGGAAGTATCCGTGTTTAATTTATCCTTTTACCTATGGTCCCTCATCAAATGGGGCATAATAGGTATTCAGAAATTTATAAAAAGCCTGAATAAGTGAATTATAATATTTTTGTGAAGAAAAAGCAATGCATTAAGTTACTACACTTAATATAGTAAAAAGATCAATTCTTCTAATTTATTTTTCATACTTTTGCAAAAACAATATACAATTTGTAAATAGAACTGTGGTTACAGTCAGGCATCTGGAACCTTATGGAGAAATAAAATAATTAAGATGATTATTTTCCTTACAGGCTTATACAACATCTGCTAAAATTAACTTGATCTACAGAGCAGGTAAAACCTTATAAACATTGAAATTTCACTAGCAAGATACCTTTCAAGTGTATTTATAGATATTTTTCTTAACAGCAAAATTTGCTGTTTGTATTTGAGACTGATTTCTTTATTTTACTATTGTTTGTCTGTCACAGTTTAGCAGCCTAAGAAATCTTCAAACGATATTATGAAGTTTTGAGTCAATTCATGGAATTACAATGAATTTATCAGAGTGTCTATGGGATAAATACCTTAGGAGTAATTTTTCAAATATTTATAATGTTAATAAAATACTTTGTTTCCAAAAATCACATTCAATCAAGCTATGTATTTTATGGAACTGCAGTTGATATATTCTTAGGACATATAGGTTAAATCTTCAATAAATGTTCTTATAAATTGAGGTAAATGCAAACAATCAATCAGTGTTGCTGTGAAAATGATGGACAAAGTACAAGAAAATAGTACAACATACTTCCTATGACATGGAAAGCACTACATATTGTTAATTTAGTATTCTTGCCCTTTTTAGCACTTATTTTAAATTTAATATAAATTTTTAAAAATTTGAATTAATATCAGGAAAAAATAAAGGAATAAACAATATAAGTACTGCAAAAAAAAGTAGAGAGAGGCTGGATTATAGATACTTAGGGATTTTGAGGACCAAAATTTATTTGTATCAATAAGTAGAGCTATAGTTTGCTTGCTGTCATATATAT
>NW_022900944.1:27726001-27728740 GCF_012274545.1 Fukomys damarensis
ATATATATATATACCTAAAGTCCTCATCATTGGAATAAATAATTCACTTTTTCCAGTATGTAAGCATGTTGCCAGTAAACATCATGCATGAAACAGAATATGGACTTTCTCCAGACATCAGACCCCAGACATAATCTGCACATTTGTCTTGAGTGTGGGATGTCTCAGCCTCTAGAACCAGACAAATAAATTTTTGCTGTTTATAAGATACCCAGTTTATTATATTTTATTACAGCTCTTCAGATTATGGGGTGCTGCTGTGAGAAATATTTAGAAGTGTGTAAATGTTTTAGAACTGGGTAATGGAGAAGGCTATAAAATGTTGAAGTGCATACTCAAAAAAAGTCTAAATTACCATGAACAGACTTTAAGGGTGATTCTGGTAAAGGCCAACAAGAAAAGAGGGACACTATATACAAAGCTTCAATTGTCTTACAGAATACCTAAGTGGTTTTGAACAGAATATTATTTAAACACAGATGATAAAAGTATTCTAATGAGATCTCAGTCAGAAATAAGAAGCTTTCTAGTGAAACTTGGATGCAAGGGTATCTGTCTACTAAAACTGATGAAATTTGGCCAAATTGTATTCATGTCCTAGAAATTTGGAGATGGTAGAACTTGTAAGCTATGAAATAGGATATTTGACTAAAAACATTTATAAGCAAAATATTGAAGGTGGAATGTGGCTTCTCCTTAATACTTATAATAAAATGTGAGAAGAATGATTAACAGATAATTTTTATTCATGAGGGAAGTGGAAGTTAAAATTTTTCAAAATTTCCAGCCTATCTATATTAAAAGTAATGAAAAGTCATTCGGGACAGAGTGCCAAAGGTGTGGCTAAATGACTATCTGATAGGGAAATTATTAAACCATCTAAGCAAAAACCAGAACCTATTGACCAAAGTCATTATTGAAGAGTGGCCACAGATATTTTAAAGTTCATCACCACTGCTGATCCCATCACAGGTGTCAGTGTCAGATTCCGGGGACAGAGTGATTTTGAAAAGGAAATGCTGCATTTTTCTGTACCTCTTCAGTGTTACCATCTCTACATTCTGGCACAGATTTGCTTAACTGCCAGAGGTTTGAATCTAGTGGGCTCACGTATGGCCCGGGGCAAGATGATTATATCTGTGGAGGACACAAGTGGCAAACCTCAGCCTTCTGACTATAGTACCATCTCTGCCAGCTTGCAGGGTACACGGGCCATGAAGATGTGGCTACTTCTACCTGGATTCAAGAGATAGGGCCTCCTGGACCCTCTGGCATGGGACACTGGCAGAGTCCCACTATGATCATGTGACCACTAGAAAGCCCTCACTAGGGAAATATCTGGTGGAGAGATGAGAGTTAGGCTATCACTGCAAAATAGGATTGGCAGATCCACCAGCCTGGGAGAGATGCATCCACATAGCATCCGCCTGTAAGAATTGTGGCAGGATTCTGCCCAGGAAGACATGGAAGTGGCTTACCAAAGTCTTGTAGGTTCAGTATTTGCCACAGTACATCCAGAAAGTGGGACATTGAGCCAAAGTTCACTCTTGTGTCATAAGATTTAATGTTGCTTTTCTTCTAAGTTTTAGATTTTCTTAGAATCTGTTACTCCTTATTTCTAATCTTTTTTTCTTTTGTATTTTGCAGAGTGTGACTTTCCTAATCCTGCCTCACCACTGTAAATTAAAAGCATGTAAGTTATTTGATTTCACATATTCATAGCTGGAGATCCTCTTTCCTTAAGATGAAGTGTACCCTGAGTCTCACTTATATTTATTTCGATTATACAGAAGTGAGACTACAGATTTATATATTTTTTTTATTGAGTTTATTGGTACATTTAGGGATACAGTACAGTTACATTCATTGTTGGGATCATGTACCTTTACATGGCAAGTCTTGATTCTCATTTTTTTCCCCTTACCTACAGATTTATATTTTAAAAGTGATCTTAGAACTAGGTAAATTTTAGGAATGATTGGGATAGAAGGAATATAATTTACATGTGAAGTGGACCTGAAATTTGGACACTGAGGGCAGATTGCTAGAGTTTGAATGTTTGCATTCTCCCTAAATTTATACGTTGAAACTTACTCCCTACCCATAGTACTAGGAGGTAGAGCTTTTTGGGGGGCAATTACCTCATGAGTGGGATTAGTACTTTTATCAGTCAATGCCTACTAGAGAAGCAAATTTAATGCAAGATATACAAATATATAAGGATTTACAAGCTAGGTTTGCAATGACAGTTCCCAGAGTCAGGTGTGGAAGAATACAAAGTCTTGTCTGTGTCCTGGAGATTGGAAGGATTCAATCAGTCAAAGGTCTAGAATTCACTGTAGAAACCTATACAAGTCCATATCAGGAGATTGGAGGGTCTGTGATGGAAGTTTTGTGCTTGGAGCCAGGAGATGACATACAAGGTAAAGGTGAAGACTGAAGCTTCTCCAAAGAAACGAAGGTAAGCCTTCCTTCTTTGTTTGCTTTTTATTCCATTCAGGCAGCAGCCCTATTGGTTGGTGCAGCTCATACCCAGGATGGATCTTCTGTCTTTAGTAAATCTGTTCAGCCACACCCAGAAATATACTAACCCAATTTAGTTGGGCGTTTCTTACTCAAGTTGACACAATCACTTAACTATCACAGTACCCTTCCTTACAAGAGACTCCAGATAATTCCTTCCCTTTTTCATCACATAAAGACAGCAAAAAAAAAAAAAAAAAAAAAAAAAAAAAAACA
>NW_022900944.1:27729013-27809807 GCF_012274545.1 Fukomys damarensis
AAAAAAAAAAAAAAAAAAAAAAAAAAAAAAAAGACTGTTGTATGACTCAGGTTTCTGCCATTACCTCAAATGACTGAAATGATCAACTCAAAACAGTAATGATGTATTTTGGCTCATCTTTCTGGAACTTGCACTCCATGGTCAGTTGGCCCGCTGTTTTGGAGCTTGTGGTGGGGCAGATCATCATAGTGGAAGCAGTGGCAGAGGAAGCTGCTTACCTCATAGCATCCAGGAAGTCGCAGCACCTCCGGTTTCTGCCATTACCTCAAATGACTGAAATGATCAACTCAAAACAGTAATGATGTATTTTGGCTCATCTTTCTGGAACTTGCACTCCATGGTCAGTTGGCCCGCTGTTTTGGAGCTTGTGGTGGGGCAGATCATCATAGTGGAAGCAGTGGCAGAGGAAGCTGCTTACCTCATAGCATCCAGGAAGTCGCAGCACCTCCCGCATGGGCACATGTCAATGACTTAACTTCCTCCCTCTAGGCCCCGCCTATTAGAACTTTCATCACCACCCAGTTGCTCCCCTAATTGGGAATTAAGCCTCCAACTCATGGGCCAATTATCCGAACCAGAGAAACCATCTATGAGCCAGGAGGTGGTCTTTACCAAAAACTGAATTGTCCAGCTCTTTGATCTCAGATGTCCCAGCCTCTAGAATTGCGAGTAATAAATATCTGTTGGCTCTCAGCTACCTTCTCTAAGACATTTTGCTACACCACCCTGAAAAGGCTAAGATAATAATAACTATTTTTTTTAATCATAGGAGAGATGCCGTCCTACCTATCAGAGTTAGTAGATCCAAAAGCAGAAAAACTTGTTTCTATATCTAGGCCAATCACTATTTTACAGAGTTACAAAGGCTGAATTACTATATAATCTTCAGTTTCTTCATTATCAAAATGTATCTAATCTCATAAAATTACATGAATCAATTCAGTGTGGTTTATATTTGTTCAATTAAATTAATTAGCTGTTTTTAGGAAGCAACCAAATACACCAAAGGCTTTGTTAGATGAATTTTTGACTACAATTCAGAATCTTGGCATTTGGTTATAGATTATTCACGAACTTCCTTGAGATTTCTTCTTGATTCCTGTAAACCTAAGATTTTCTCATCTGTAACATGCAAAGCAATGTAAACATATGAAAACACATGCAAACCTATGAAATCCAAGGTTTCTGTTCTCTACCTACTACTCATTTCTTAAAAAGTTATATCATCTTATAAATTAAGATTTCTTGAAATTGCAGTATTTCCTTTAAAAAAAATTCCTTAAGGTTTCCTCAGTGTGCATTATTGGGAACATATATTGAATATTAAATCTTACTTAAACACAATTGAATTTGATAATCGTTTTCATATTTTATTTCAGTTTTATAATAGCAAATACCTAACTCATTCTTATTTTTATGGACTTTAAATTGTAAAGCAATTTTTGGCCCACAATAAAATTGAGCAGACCATACAGAGGGCTGTGATACATCCTCAGTCCTCATATCTGCATAGCCCCACCATCAACCTCCTTTATGACAATAATACATCTGCTACAATGAAAGAACCTTGGCTGACACTTCATTGCCACCTGGAGTTCACAGTTTAGCGTCACACGACTCGGTTTTTACTGAGAAAAATAAAGGTCAAGAGGGAATCCAGAAAAATTTCTAATAGATTCTGTAACTCACAGAGATCATTTTTGATTGAAACATTTCCTCTCAAACATTTCTCAACCCAAATAATGAACTTCCTCTGTTGAAAGAAAAATTGAGACTAGTTTAATTTAACAGTTTTTTGAGTGGGATTAGTATTTTAGAACCAGTCAGCATACTGGACCTTAGACAATTCAGAAAGCAGCCCCTTTCACTTAGTGTAGATGTGTACAGGTATTTTTATACAGCTGAGGGGAAAAACTGGCATATAGAAACAATCTGGTTGAAACAAGAAATATCGGGGGAGGGAGTAAGGGTTAAAACAAGGATTCCAATGTGTTATGAACATGTACCAACTTTCCGCTGTAAATGTACTCGCTATGTACTACAAATATACATTAAGAAATGAAGAAACAATGTGGTTCGCTGGTGTTGGCTTTTACCTTGTATGGAAATGGCCTATTCGATTGGCAGCTAGCTATCAACTGCTGTGATTGATTGAGACTCAGTTTCTGGATTATAACAGTATAGTCTTTAGGTTGAGTTTACACATCCAGCATAATTCACTATGAACAAAAAAGCACTTGGAGCCAAACTTATCACCTACATGCAGAACACGTTTTAGAAAACATTTCGTTAGGTTTAAGACTTCGGAATGGCGATGTGGAAGCATCAGCAACACGTGCACAGACTCGATATTGAATATTTACTAAAACTTTGAGGCTAATTACTTTTACTTTCCCGATAAACCAAAGTAAACTGAAACGTTATTTGCCATATAGCAAAGATTAAGGACATTTCCCTCCTAGAAATTGAAACCTAATGGATAAAATGCCCATTAAAATTTCTATGGCATTATAAAAATGAAATATGCTTGCTTTACTTAGGCAATAATAGAGCTACTTAACTAATGTATTCTTAATTATCACATATGATTGTGAAGAAAATGTTCCTGTATTTTGGAGTAGCTCTCATTTTTCATTTTTGATATTCCTAAATGCATGCAACTTTTTTCTTTAACACATCCAAGCAACACCTGGTTTAACACTGAACTGCATATAAGTTATTTGTGTATGGGTTCTTTTTTTTTTTTAATAGGGGACTAATGGAAAGTTGAAATACCTTATGATCAATTATATGTTCAAAAGTCCAAAGATACAAATTGCTATTAATCTCTATAATTTAGAGGATTGTGTAGAACTCAAAGCATTAAGGAAATTTAAAAGTTAAGTGTAGAAGATGAGAAGAGATTGAGGACTGTGATACAAAGGCAGCTATGTTCTGACTTAATACCAAAATGGCTTGCTGGATCTCTTATTAGCAATACTGAGTGTGTGTTGTTTTCCATGTATATGGGAAGTGACTTGGCTTTTCTAACTGTTGGGAAAAGCAAAGCATTGACAGTGTTTCAACCTCAGTGACAAATGTTCAGGAAACAATCACTGAGGGAAGTAAGAGACCTTGTACTGAGTCAGCAGTCCCAAGAACTACATTCCATCTAGAAGCTAGCCAGAACTAAGCTTCAAATATCCTTTTTAAAAAGTGATGATGGACTAAAAATAATACATTGAAATGGGTTCTTTCTTTGCATGACTGTTTATGGTGTTTGTAGAAGAAATTTATGAGACAGATTCTCTTTCCAATAAAATTTACTGATTACTTTATTCTTTGACAAAAGATGTGAACAGAACAATTTTGCAATTGCCTGAAAGTAATGCTGAATTTATGGCCTGGTCAGAATATAAAAGAAATGTTGCCATCCAGGACCTGTCAAAGTGACATAGTCAGCAAAACCTCTTTCCGAAGTACAAAGCAAATCAAGAAAAGCTGCCTCACTACAAGGCTCATTGTAAATGATGAAGAGACTTGGATGCAAAGAAGGAGGAATAAAGCAGAAGACAGTTTGTAGGTGGAAGTGGATAGAAGAAATGGAGTGGAGAGAGTAAAAGTTGGCTTCTGTATTGTGTCTGTTAACTGAAAGAGCAAATTCAAGTATGAAATCAAGTACCCAGAGGGAAATTGAGGTGAAAGACTATAAAATACTTCATTATGAATTGAATTGCATACCTCCAAAATTCACAAATTGAAGTCCTAACACTCACTTTTCCATAATGAACTTGTTTGAAAATAGGTTCATTGTGGATGTCATTAAATTAAAATGGAGGCATCCAGGTGCGTTGCAATATGACTGGTGTACTCGTGTAAAGTGGAATATGGCAACACAAACAGAAATGTAATAAGAAGCCACAGAAGGATGGAGTGATGTTCTAGGTCACTGGTGGCAGACCAATGGCATGTACGTCACAGCAGAATGCTTGTATCTTTGAAAGCTCTAAAAGGTTCACTGTCACTGTAAAGGAAAGATTACCAACAACTCATCACAAGATCGGTGAAAGCAATGAAGAAATAGTTTTCTTTTCCAGCTTTTTACACTTGACCTTAGCCAAAAGGCTGAGAAGTGATATTTTTCCAGCTTTGTAAAGGAACCAATCCTTAGATTCATGCATTTGGATATTTAGCCTAAAGAATTTTGAGACAATGTTTTTCTGTTTGAACCATCTAGTTTGTGGGGTTTTTTTTTGAAAGAATCTCGTCTACGGCCATACCACCCTGAATGCACTGATCTCATCTAAAAGAATTTCTACCAAAACATGTCCAGAATCTCCTGAGATAATTACATAAAAAGCCACCAATCAAAATCTCAAAAGTTTCCAAACTCCCCTTTTCATTTTAAATTTGTCAAAAAAATGTATTCATGAATCTAACCTTAAGGAATGTTTGTATTGGGCAGCTGTGGTGGTTTATGCCTAGAATCACAGTGCTCTGCAAGGCTGAGGCAGGAGAGTTCCAAATTTGAGGCCAGCCTAGAACATAATAAGACTCAATCACACAAATTACAAAAAGGAGCTATTTTCTTCTACAATATTCTGACAGCACTGATGTGTGAATTCCATAGTAACTCCATAGTTTCTGATAATAAATACTGTAGTTGTATTGCAGTTAATTTTCTAATATCTACTCTTTCTAAACACATGCAAGCCTCTTTATTTTCTTACAAAAATATATTTTATATCATCCCTGAAAATAAAACAAAACAAAAATGTCTACATCTACTCAACAGAGAAGGATTATTCCAAAACTTTACCCGGTTATGGAATATAATTAATTTAAAAGTACAGAGAAGAAAAGTTTGGAAAGCCATCTTCATGAAATATTTTCTCATCCTTACTTTAACAAAATATTTTAATTGATGCTACTGGTCAATGGCACTATATTATAACAATGAACAATACAATATCTAAAACTAAATTTAATATAGTCTAAATCTAGAAGCTGGCTGCATTTGAGCAGTTATTATAGAGAATAAATACTATGAAATAAATACTATAGCAATCAGATATACTACATGGAAAATAAATAAGCTGTACTTTGTTCTATACTAGAATTTCCCAAGATTGAGTTTTATTGTACTGTATAGAGTAATTGTTTTACTGAAAAAGATAATCTTCGTATTTTAAATGTTCTTAATTATTCTATATAGTCATTATATAAGATAAATATCTAATCCAAATTTCCACAAAGCAGGATACTCTTATGTAACATAAAGTAATATGTTCCAAGCAATTTATACAGCACAAATACCTGTATTATATACATCTCACTAAAGTCCTTGAGTCCATGCCTTTCCCATCAACACAACAAAAGTAAAAATTGCCCAAATGTGGAAATCACGTGCTTTTCCTGATGGCATAGGCACTCAACGAATTAAGTTTTGTTTTTTTTAAAGAGAGTCTCAGTAAGTTCCCTAGGTTGAACTTGAACTTTCAATTCTCCTGCCTTAGCCTCCCGAGCAGCTGAGATTACAGGAAGGTAACACTACACCCAGTCAAGGGGTTGGACTTTTAAATTAACATTCATGCATGTGAAAAATCATGCATATAGTTATATTTCATTTCATCATAAAAGTATTTTTATTTTTCAAACTATATGTAAGAAAAATTTAAGTATGGGATTAGAGATACAATTTTATTGTTATTAAATCACCCCCAATGTTTAGACTAGATTATAGACAATGGCTGCTACCATTTCATGATTATAGTCTTACAAATGTAATTTTTAAAAATATACAACCTTCAGTTATTTTGAAGGATAGTGCAAATGAATTCTGTGGGTTATGATTTGAAAACATTACTTGCAACATCATTCTTCCTCTCTCTGTTCATAATCTGAGTAACTAAATACGGTACCGGAAGTAAGCACATCTTCTAAGAGCCTTAAGGTGAACAGTTACATCTACTGAGAACAAACGACAGAAAAATGATTCCGTAACAATGTTCTCCACTTGTCTGAAAGCATGTTCTGCACTTAAATACATACCTATGGAAACAAATCCATGCGTTTTAGTGTTGTTGTTTCAGCTGCATCTCAAACACAAAACATTTACGCAAAGATCACCCGCCTGCTCAGTGAATCAGCAATGCCTCCTTTAAGGATAAGGTGCTGCAAGGAAGAGACTTGCCTGGAAGCAAACACTTAGAATTTTATATACAGAATTAAGACGTCCCTGAATCCAGCAAATTCCTTGAAAATATGTTGGGCTTTTATTGGAAAGTATCACTCTCTCCTAGCCAGCCATGAAAAGCTTTTCTGTGATAGGATCTACTCTGTAGTGGGTACAGCAGCACAAGGTGATCTTCACCTGCTATCTCATGCTGCCCGAGGATCTATCCTTTTATTTGTGGTTACTGGCACCGGATTCCCATCAGTGCCATTGGTAGTATTGGCGGCTGAGCCATTCACAGCAATATAGTCGACTTTGTTCTCCAGCGTCACCAAGCGTTGCAGGATGTCATCCAACAGGACAGCAACTGTGCTTTTCAGATCGGCATATCCTGCCAGAGAAGCACCATTCTCGACATCCACTGGGTTCTTATTTTCCTCTGCAAGAGCTTTATCGTATCTTTTGCTTAAATCTAGTATTTGTTCACGGAACTTGACACTGCTTTGATGTCTTGATTGCTGGACAGTGTAGTGCAGTAACATTACAAATGAGTCCAAACAGGAAACAAACTTGATTTTAAAGCAGCAACTGGAGATAAGCTTCCAAACAAAGGAAGGAAAAAAGAAAAAAAAAACCCAAAACTTCTCTTATATATATTCTTCACCTTCCGCGAGGTTGCTCCACTCTTACATTAACTCTATGGGCTTCTTGTCATGGTCGTTCCTCCGCGGGGCTCCGGAGCCCTACCAAAGCCGAGGTTAGGGCGTCAGCGGCATCTCGCCCTCCAGAAACAGCCTGAAGGTTGGGACAGAGAAAGGCGGAGGCTCTGGAGGCAGAACGAGGTTGTCTCCTGTGTAGATTGTATTCTCCCCGTCTCCAGCACTCTGCTTCCGTTCCACCCAAGCCTGTTTAAAATAGGTTTCTGCCTCTAACGTCTAGCAATGGTCCAAATAGAAAACATGCTTAATTTGTCAAAAAAACAATAAAATAAAATAAAATAAAAAATCAAATAGTCTATTTTAGCATGGTTTACAGCCAAACAGATATAAGATTAAAATTTTGCTGTGTCACAGTCAACATGCAAGTTGAGATTATCACAAAGATATTTGGTATTATAGATAAAGTAATTGTAGGGTCAACATAAAGTGGATATTCAATCAATGTTAGCTGACTATCTAGTGACAAAATGTAGAGGAAGAGTAATGTATGCATGCACACAGTTAATATCTCTCTTCACAAATATTTCTGTTCCCAAACAGTTGCTCTCAAACGAAGTGTTCAAAATTTTGCTTCCATTCACAGACTCCACATCCGGTGGCAATCACAACGATGGCCACCTTCCCTACACAAACGCAAACATGGCTCTCTTCCCCCACATTATAAGACAAATTAAATTCATGAATGGAAGGAGCCCTGTAGCAGTCACAGATTTGTATCGAATCCTGAAATCTGACTCGGGAAAGATGCTTCACCACTGTAAATCTTATTTCTTAATCTTGGTAAGAGATGTACTGGTGCATACTTTGAGTTTTGTTTGGTACATTATATGAGCTCAACAATTACATAAACTCATATGGGTCATGTCTTAGTTACCTTTCTCATTCCTGGGACAAAACACCTCATACCTACAAGTTAAAGGAGGAAAAGTTCATTCAGCTCACAGTTTGTAGAGGTTTCTGTCTGTTGTAGGCTGGCTCAAAGGCATAGTTTCATGACAACACGGCATTGCAAAGGAGAAACAGCGCATGGAGTGTCAGGCAGAAGGCAGAAAGCAGCAGTAGCAAATCTGCCTGCTTTTGTTATGTCCTTTTATATCCCATCCAGGTTATAAACCTATGGAATGGTAACAACCATAACCAGGGTGGGACTTTCAGAACTTTGCTAACCCATTTAGTTATCACACACCCTAAATGCTAATATCACACCACATAATCCGACATCACATACCCACCATCCAACTACATCACAAAAGCCCCTGGTAAGAGCACATGAGGCTTTGGGGAGACATCTAGATACAAACCATAACAGTTTAGTTTCCCCTCTCTTGATACAGAGAATTATTGGAGACTCCAGAGCTGTATATAACTTGTGTACTATTCCTTTCCAATAAATGCTTTTCTAAAGCCTCCTTACCTCACCGCTTTGCTGATTCATATCCTTCCTGTGAGTGTGAGTTTCAGTTCTGAGGGCAGAAATATCTTTAGAAATCTTTCCTCAGGCCTCATGTTCGGGATTAGCTAGAACAAATGTTTTACTTATCACCCAAACCCAGATTATACCCTTTACATGCACCATTACTTATTTAGCTATGTGGCAGTACCAAGCAGCTCCGAATAACAGAGCTGTGGAAGTGAGATCAACTGTAGTTCTTCCTCTCACACATTAAGACCTGTCTTAGTCCTCTCTTAGTCACTTCTCATTGCTGAGACAGAATGCCCAACACACATGACTTAGAGGAGGAAAAGTTACTTTTGGTTCACAGAATTAATTTTATTAATAATTTAGGGGTGTTCATTCAATGGCCTGCAGGATCAAATGCAGAGACATATGGTGGAAGGGCCTGTTACAGGGAAAAGCTGCTCACTTTGATGTCTAGGAACCAGAGAGAGAAGAGGGTGGCTGGGGGGCTGGGGAGGATACAGCCTTTCAGGATCAGCCCCCAGGGATCCCACTTTTCTGAACCGAAATCGCATTCAGCTCTAAGCATCATACTGCTACAATTCATTCACTTTCCAAACACCTTGCCTATGAGTGTATGACGCTCAATCAAGATAATAACCCACTCATTTTAAAAATCTATTTAAGTCATATAAGTATATACATATAGAGAAGTACAGATAGATAGATAACTTTTGTCTAAAAGTAAATCAAAACCAGAAATTATTGTGCCACAAAGCACAGTTCACCTCTGAACTACTCTACTTGCTTCCGTTAAGACTGCCTCATACTTTACTGTCCAGACTGAATTCTCCTTGTTTAACATTGCCCACAGTGTCCACTTACAACGCCAGGTTATGCCCACACATGACTGACAAATCACTTAAAGAGACAGAATATTCTCACCTAAATGCAAGAGCCAAATTACTAATGAAATGTTTCTGATTGGGTCAGCTTGTAGTATTAGTATTAGGTTTCTGATTCTAGTCCAATTAACTCAAGATGTAGGATTGGGATTCTCTTTTAATAAAAATTTCCAGTATCCCTCAGTCTTGAATATATAAATGGAGTAGGGCAGGGGTAAAATTGTATAAAATAGGATCTGGAAAGCCAATCAATCAAAGAGGTATCTGATATCCTTACTGTCTACGTGAAGGACCATGTCCTTAATATTAAGACAATTGGAGGAAGAGTTACTATGGCAACTCCTCTTTCTCATGAATAAAATGATGGATTTGTATCACTTTCCACTCATCTTGTAACTTTCTTGTCTGTGCTCAGGGCTATGGCTCTCAAATTATCGCTGTCATCTGCTTGGCTGCTAGGTGTCCAAAAGATTCTGAATTGACTGTTGGCATATATTTTTCTATTAAAATCAGCTTCTGAATTTTTTGTTGGAAAGCTCTTACAATGCTATTTGGCTTGTCAAGATATGCTTTGGATTACTATGACTAACTTCCATTGTATTTATTTTCCTTTTAGTGTTGTTTGTCTATGACATTTTGTGTCTATTTTTCCAACCACAAAATATCTTACATTATAGTCTATCCTTTGGAGACAGAGAAGAATCATTCAAATTTTGACAGCTCTCTTCCCTGAGTAACTTTTCAGAACACTTTTTTTCTGCTTTGACACAATCTATTGACATGCAAGAGGAAACAAGATTCCCCTATTTCCCGGAATACCCATACATTTCAGTGGCTTTTCTAGTTGATGGACCTTATGGCAGAGACCAAACCCTTTGTATGCTGACTGATCGGCATGAGCTGTTAACTTGCAAACTCAGCTCTGATGCTAGAAGGAAAGACAAACAGGGCTTTACTGGACTAATAAATATTCTATACAGCCTTAGACTAAGTGTAGTTACATCTGTGAAAGATTGATACTTATTCTGAACATAAATTAACTGTCCAAAGAAAATGAAAAAACATAGCTGTCTGTATAATTTACTAGCGGAACATCTTGCACAGTTTGAAAGTACCACATGACATGATTACCAGGAAAGCCATGTGGACAGTAATTTTAGATTCACAGGGAGGCTATAATTGCTTCTTACAGAAAGGAGTGGAAGTGTAAGTAGTATGACCTCAGGAGGAAACACTCTTTTGGAGGTTTCAGATATTTGCTCATCGAAACACAGGGTAACTGAAGTTTGGGAGAAAGTTAATCCCTTATATTTTAAATGAAAACTCGGATGTCACATATATGGATTGCTTGTGAGAAATGTATTTGTGAGTTAAATGAAGCATATGCTTGTAAAAAAATAATGACCTCTAGGAGACATTAGCCTTAGTGATATTTTACTGGTCTAGAAACAAAACAAAACAAAAAAGCCAATGTAAGTAAATTTACTGGCTCAAGAGCTAGCAGAGAATTTTATTAAACTGTAAATATTATTCTAATAATATGTTAAAATTAATATCAATGTGATAGATCCTTTGGGTTTTTCCTTCTAATCCAGTAACTCAGGAATGAAGCCTGCATTTTAAAATCACAGAGCCAAGACATGGCCTAATCAAAACTAAAATCTGGGCATCATAGCTCTTGTTAGAATGTTGCTTAATTTTCTCATTTTTAAAAGAAAAAAGTCATTAACAATGCCTAGAAAACTTCCTGACAAAACGTGGTACTCAATAAATGTTTGTGGAATGAAATTATGAATAACTGAATATTTATCATTATTAATGGAAAAGTCAAAGTTTAGAAAAGCCCAATACGCGATTCTCTTACTTGATCATTTATAATTTTGTAGGGCAATAGAAATCCATATATTTTGAGCTTTTACTTTGAGCCAATTATTCCAGTCACCAAACATGTAATCTGTACTTCATTTTCAGAATAGTCTTCTGATTTCCTGCTTTACAAATAAAGATATGCTTCTATAGTCATGTAACATGGCAAAAATACACTTGACACATGTGGAAAACATGTTGGATTCTATCTCAGTAGCTGGAAGTGGGTTTTTTTTTCCTTTTATTTTGGTTTTTAATCGTGATTTATCACAACCTTTTGAGAAAACACTAGAATGATCTTACAGGAATTCAAGACGACTTGAGCTGAAAATGAAGCTCTTTTTATTTCCCAATGGGAAAAAAAATGTGTTTAGTGGCTTAAAAAGAACAAAACTGAATGGTTAAGAAAGGATGAAAGATTTAAAAATCAATGTGAAAATTCTGAGGAAATGAGGCAAGACATTTCTACTGCAGGCTTGTGATTGCTGAGTAAACTGAATGTTGGCAGTCATGCAAATGATGCCCACACTCTTCATTTCCCCGAGGAACTGAACAGGAAGGTGGGCATTCATTCCCAAGTATTTTATTTTTAACATAAAGTTCACTTGAAAAGTACTTACTAAGTTTTATATATTTGTATATATAAGAATATTTTATTATATAATATTTTGTCATTGGTATAACTTTCCACAGAAAGGGTGCACTATTGGTTTGCAAAGATAAAGTGAGAATTCCATATTAAATATGTTCTACATGTAGAACATTTTCTTTTCTTCATAAAATAAGCTCTGCTTAATAGATACCTTCAGTTTGAAAAAAATTTCTACATATCTGTCAGATGCATGACTGTTAGCTAGATAATTAGCTAATAAGGAATCCTGCCATCTCTTTAAAACATATTTTTAACAGGAATCATGGGCCATTTTGATTATGTGAAATTATATATAACTTATAGGTTTTCAGATTTCCCTCTTATTTCTTATGACGTTCCTTTTGCACTCTGTCAAAACTGATTTATGAGGCCAGGTAGGGTGGCACATGCTTATAATTGTAGCACTCTGTAAGCTGAGCCTGGAGTATCACCACAAGGTCAAGGCCAGACTGGGATATATAGTGAGTTCAAGACCACACTGAGCTACATTATGAGACCCCGTCTCAGAAAACAAACAACAAAACAAAAAAGCAAACAAACCTGATTTTTAAGCAAAGATTATTTTCATTTTCTTTCATCTGAGAATGTGTTACACTTTTATTTCTGAAATATAGTTTAACCTGTGGAGAGTTCTACATTTTCCTTTTAATTCTTCCTTTAAAGTTAAAAAAAATCAATCTCCTATTTGTTAGTGAGCTGCATTAATTTTGTTTAGAAATCTGTACCTATTTTTATTTATTTCTTTTTTGTATATGCAATGCATTATTTTCTTTGGCCACTTTAAGACTTTAAGATTTTTGGCTCCTTTTGGCTACTTTAAGACTTTTCTTTGTTTTTTATTATAAAGTATCTATGCATTGGTCAATTTAAATTTAACTTGGTTGAAGTCATGTGAGATTTTTTTAAATCTGTAGTTTTGTATCTTTCATCTAGCTTGGGGAGATTTTAGCCATTTTCATTTAAATATTTTGTGAGTATCTATCGTTGGTTTTTTGTTATTAGTTTCTAATGACATGAGTGCTAGTCTTTTTAACATTTATCATGTGTTTTTGAAATTCTGTTTGCTTTATAACAATTCCTTTTCTTTCAATTCAGATTTTACAATTTCTGTTGCTTTGTCTTCATGTCCACTGCTCTTTTCCTATGCCTTCTGTGTTATTGACACCCTTTCATGACTTTCAAATTTCTATGAGCATTTTTAATTCTAAAATTTCTTTTTTTCAAGTTCCTGTTCCTTTGTCAAATTTTCTACTACATTTATAGTCACTTACATAATGTGTTCACTTCCTGAAGCCTGATTCTTACAGATACTTTAAAGTGATGAGACTCTGGGTACTATGGAATTCTCTTAGAGAACAGTCTTTTATTTTTCTTAAAGAAATCAATAAAACTGGCTTTTCTTAGATCACAAATTTGGAATCACCTTTCCTGAGGTATAACTTCAATGAGAGTTTAATTTTCAAATCTTTGCTCTGCACTTCTGGTATATCTGGTATGTGAGACATCCAGAGTTCCCTCTGGAATTGCCAGTGATCTGAATTTTTTTCATTCTTCAAAATTTTGTCTTACTGATTATGAGTACTTGTATACATGAACAATTCAAGATAGAGACTATGAGTAATATATATTCCAAGTGGTTCTTTCCCCCAATTGCTATCATCTCCATACTATTGGCTTCCTTATGGCCCCTGTTCTGCTGTTCAGGATAATATGCCTGAAATTTTAAAATACTCATTCGTCTTAGTTACTTTTCTTGTTGATGAGACAAAATACCCAATGACCAATATTAAAGAGAGGAAAAGTTTATCTCAGTTCACAGTTTGCAGAGATTTCAGTCCATTGTCAGCTTGCTCCAAGGCAGGGTGGCGTAACAGAGGGGCAACACAGAAGCAAAACAGTCCATGTCATACAGTTAGGTGACAAAAAAGCAGCAATCAGCCATGCTGCAGAAGCCTACTTATTCTTTCTATCCACATAGGCTACTCCTCTTTTGGGTGGTACCACACTCACTCAGGGAGGGCCTTCCCATTATCCACACCCAGAACTGTGCTATACCAATCAGTGGACTGATTTAGTAATCACACTAATATGAGCATCAGATCCTTAATCTCAGCATCACATGCCCCAGATCCAGCCACTTTCAAATCATCCCACATATGACTGCATGAGTCTTTAGGATGCATCTAGACAGAAGTCATAACACTATTCTATAGCATAGAACCTATGGCTGGGCACCTGGTGTCATAAACTACCAACAGAAAAGAGCCTGTTGTATCCCTAAACCCGCTGTTCCTGTTATTGTCACCTAAATATTCAGTTTGTTACTGGGTTTGTAGAGAAGACTCAACATAACTTCATTTTGTTACCTTTTACCCTAGAATCACATTCCTTTGTCCAGCAAGAGTTTGTTTTGCTTCATTGGTGCACATGTGTAATATGAACTGTTTACATTCGTTTGGGGAAGTAGGCAGATATGTACATAGCAGATCTTAATTCCCTCTTCATTACCCCTCCTTTTCTTCTCTATCTTTCCACTTATCTCTTAAATTTCCTTCCTTATCTTTTTTATATGTTTATAGCACATAATCCTTGACCATTTGCAATTCTGGGAATGTTTTTTTATGGTTCCCAACTCCATGGACTATTATGAATTACATAAGAGAGAGGCCCCTTAGAGAAATGAGGAAGAAAAGCATCATTTGCAGCATTTTGAAATAAACCTTCTGTATATTAGAGTTTCAGAATTCGATTAGTTGAAAGAAAATAGAAACTCACTTACTTTGAGATGGAACTTGAATCATCCTTGGTACTGGAAGGTACAAATCTGCTGTGGGGGAGAGAAACATAGAGATACGGAGAAACAGAGACAGAGATAGAAGTGAAGATGGAGGGGGTGGGAGAGAGGCAGAGAAATAGACATGGAAAGGCAGACAGAGGCAGAAAGACAGAGTGAGAGTGAGAGCGAGAGAGAGACTTTTCTGTGAGAATTTCCAGGAGACAGTCACAGATTGTTTTCATATTTCATTTTCCTGTTATAATTTGTGTTCAGGTGTGTGAGCGTGTTCGTGTGTGTGTGTGTGTGTGTGTGTGTGTGTGTGTGTGTGTGTAGAACTGTAGAAAAACAAATGTGAACTATTTCATCTAGGTCAGAAATAAGGAAAGACTCAAAATACAAGCAAAAAAGTAAGATCACTAAATACTTCAAAAAATAAATCAAGAGTTCGTGGCTATACTGAACTTGACGACCAACAGCTTCAAAGTAAAAGTTATTGCCATATTCATAAAATGTTTCAATATCTTACTCAGAACTTGTTAGAAAGAAGCTGGTTTAAAATAGTATAGATATCTAAATTCTGTACACAGGAACTGAATTTGAGGACTGAAATGCCACTGAATTTATTAAAATTACAGGATGTTTTCATATCCACTTTAGTTTGATTACTTTGACATGGATGTAAAGATCAAACCAAATGAAAGTTTCAAAGCTGGAAGGAAGAGTATACATTAGGATGCTTGAAAATAATCTTGTAGCAGTGATGATGAGTTTGTGGAAATGGAAAATATTTTTGAAGAAGTTTCTATGATTATGAAAGTTGAACAAGATTTTCCCAATATTTTGCATGTCTTTAAAATGGATAAAATATGTTTTTTTTAAAAAATTCTTGACAGGTCATTGGATAGTTATAGAGAAGAAAGAATTAAGGATGAATTTAAGATAGTAACTTGGTAAAATTAGTAAATTCTGAGACATGAGGAGAACACAGTTTGCAAAAAAAACACAATAAGTCAAAATGTATGAGAAAAGGAGAAATTAGGTAAAAGAGAAGATAATTTGAAATTTTTAATTGATATGCAAGATTTTTGAGCCACAAAAATCTGTGATCTAAGGAGTAGTTTTAATCACAGAACTAGATCTCTTACCATGAAACATTGGAGGTATGGCAATAGAGTTTAGAATATAAAACAATCATCTAGCAAAATGAGTTACAGAAATAGGTAAAGTGTTAACCTCAAATAGTAGTTACACCATCTTTCTTCATTAAGATGAATGCTACTGGATTATGTTTTATTTGAAACTGCTAGGGAAATGATATATATAGAGTTGGATAGTATGATGATATTAATTACAGAAGATTATTTAATTTTGTTCATACTACAGAGAACATACATCTCTTTCAAACAGTAAAATATCCTAAAACACTTTCAATTATTCCTAATAATGTATTGGCAGCATTTTGCCATCTACATCTAAAGAATTTTTATATTTTAAAAAAATCTGAAATATTTGGGGCCACAATTTAGAATACCACCATTAAACTCAATGAGAAAATCAAAACAAAACAAAAACTCATGAATGATTTTCTGACTGATGGACATGCTAAAAATAACATTCCGGATGTTACCTTCACAGATATGTACAAGGTGAATTAGGGAGAGAAAATAACTTCTGAAGGATAAAAGTGACTTATTTATTACAGTTAGCATATCATTCTTCTCACATGAATCAAGATTGGAATAGCAGTTACTAATTCATTTTGTGCATTGTGGAATAAATTACCAGTAACTGAAGTGTGAAACAGAGCAGAACTAGATATTAGATAACACAGAAAAAGATAAGAAAATGAAAGAAAAGCAAAGAGAGAGGGAGAGAAGATAAAGACAACCATTTATTAGGTTGTGGAAGGTATATATGTTCCATCAATATGCCTTAAACTTTGTCAAATATGGACTATTTTTGATGTGGTAAGAGATAAGGAATTAAAAAGGAAATGCCGTGCCACTGACTTGAAGGAGTTGGTTTTTGAAACTACCAGAAGCATTTTAGGACCTTTTACTGTGCCACACTTCCAGGAGTACTTTTCATTCCTTTTGCTGCATCAAATTAGAAATGAACATTACTGCACTACAGCAGAAATAAGGAGGATGTGATTGGACAGGTGGCTGGACATTGCCTTTGATGATGCCAACCTGAGTGCAGGAAAGATAGAAACTGTCTAGGGCACGGGAGCAGTACACACATTAACATGTCAACATTGACCAATATTTTGTAAATCTACCATGTGTGCTCCACTCTTTCCCCCTCCTTATCCACTCATTCCCCTTTTAAAATTCCCAGTTGCATGTGAACAAATTGGAATGGGACTCTTTCTCTTATTGAATAACATGTTTTCTTGCTTTAACTAATGCCCAGCACCATTTTTCTTTGAAACCAATCTCATGGCTATAGTTCATTTTATTCTATCCTATTCTGTGTCTACCAAGGGAAAAATTTTATCACACTTCTAATTGTCCAGCGGAACACTTACCTCTACCCTCAAGGAATTCTTTCAGACTCATACACCACTAGGAGATATTTGAAGTAAAAAGAAGTGTGGGCCTATGAACAGAGGACCTCTCTAGCCTAATGCCTGCGAGTGATATTGAAAAGTATCTTGGCAAATTAAATATGAAAGAAAAAATGAGAATCCAAATCCTTATCTCTTGGCAAATCTAGGACAAACTTTTCCTTGTCCAACTGTGTTGAAAGAGGTATAAAAGAGTTACTGAGTCATAAGAGATGAGAATAGTTGTAGTTCTGATCTGAAATACCCTTCAAAAGTCTCATGTGTTTGGCAGGGGGCGGGGTCATCGAGAGATATAATCACCAGTGAATTCATCTATTGATAAGGCCTGTAACTGGGTGTGTTGTTAGGAGGTTGTGATGGGTTAGAAAAGGAGGATTACTAAGAGTGTATCCAGAAAGACAATACTGGAAGTAACTGCTCTTCCTATCTCTGCTTTCTGGTTATTATGGGGTAAGCGTCTCCTCCACCATGCCATTTTGCTGTTTTTGCTTTGTGGCCACCAACGATGGACTCGATACTCTGAAAACCATGACCCCCCAAATTTTCTCATCTTTTAAATTGTGGATGTCAAGTATTTTGTTGTGGTTAGGGGGAATCTGACCAATAAAGATAGTTGGTACCAGAAGTGAGGTCATTGCTCTGACTGCTACTGACTGGGTTTAGAAGCCCTTGGAACTGATTTGTGGGATGTGTTTGAGAAAATTTAGATATGTCATCTAGAGCCCTAAAATGATGTGAATAGTGCTAACTGTGAGATATCCCTGAGGTCAGCAATCCATGGTCCAAAGGGGCCAGACTACTCTTCAAGCTGACAACAGACTTTAGTGACATAGATGTTGTGCTTATTTTTCAGTCATGAAAAAAGAAGAAGTTATAGTGTCATGGGTGCTTTCACCCTGATTTCAGAGCAAGGCCTAAGAGTAGAGGAAAACAAAATGTTTGACAAGGTGACAGTCCCTGCAGGAGCTCATGAAGGAGTGTTGCTTATACTGTTACAGGATTCAGTGTTTATTCACTTGGGCTTTGGTCTTGGCTGCAGCTGATTTTTTTCTATCTCCCTTCACCCCTATTAGAATAAGAATGTGTCCTCTATCCTGTTGTAGGTTGGGCATATTTAAACTTTTTTATTTGTCCAGTGACGTACAGTTTGCCTTGAGTCTAAGAGGAGAATTTGAGCTTGGGCTTTTCTGCAATTCTGGTCCTATCCAATCTTCAGCTACTCTTAGAGATGGGCTAAATTCATTTTATTTGAGGATAGGCACTTGAGACTTTTTGGAGGCAAGGTGCAGAACATTATGGTTTAAATCTAAAATGTCGCTTGAAAGTCTGTGGTTGGGAAGTGGTTGAAACATAGATGCGCGACATTCACCAACAAATTCATCTCTTGATGAGTCCAGTAGCTGAATGTGCTCTTGCAACACAGGCCTGCTTGGAAGAGCCAGATTACTGGCAGCATGATCTGAGGGAGCATTCTTGCCCCTGTCTTGGTTACTGCCTTCTTCTCTGCTGCCATCTGCTACGGGGTGAGCTGCTGTTCTTCATGATGCCTTTGCCATGTTATGTCTGCCCTGGATCCACCAACAGTGGACTGAATTCTCTGAAAACCATGAGCCAAAATAAAACTCTCCTCCTTTTAGTCACTTTTCAATCAAAATGTACTACTTTTATCATAAGGAAAAAAAAACCAAACCGAAACAAAACAAAACAAACCAACAAAGAAAAAAACCGAAAACAAACCCAGAAACGTAACGCCTATCGGCAGATTCCTGACAGACAGCAGCCATGAACAACATTTACAATGTTTGAAGCGCTGTGAATGAAATATAATTCTTTAAAAAATTGAGTGACTATTTATAGAATTACATTTCCATCAGAGTGAGAATCTTCTTATTTACATTTTCTGGCCCATCACTCAAGCCTGTCAAATATGTGACAAAGAAACAAGTACCTATGCATTTTCAAGGAAAGTCATAGTAATGTTGTTTGCTTGATCAGACAGAGGAGCTCACATATTTTATTAAAATTTGCAAAAATTTATTTTTTATTTTAAGGGAAAGGAAGGTGAAATCTGAACACATTCACTTATTTGCCTTAACTCACACGGAAACCTTGTGGAAATGATGGAAAAGATAAATCCAACTTCAAATCAAATGATCTCTGTCTCTTAATAATCATTTGCTTGGAATCTACTTGGTGGGAAATCCTACATGAGGCAGTAATGACAGCCAAAAGTGTGTTAAAGTTTTGAGCTTCCAACAAGGATTCATAGGTTGGGGTGGGACAGAGAATTAGTGCTGCAGAAAAAGATGGCAATGAAAGTGGAAAGAAAAGGGAAGAGGGTTAAGTCAAGTATTTTCCAAGCTCGCTCAGAGATTCTCCTGAGATGCATGGATGTCTATAGAATAGTATTAACATCATCTATATGTTTCTCAGACACTCAAGGGCAGCAGCTCCACTTTGAGAAAAAAAAAAAAAACAGCTCTACCCAATTTATAAACTAAATGCTAATAATTCTTGAGAATTGTAAAATAAATGATGATGACATTGAGATGTCATTGATAAAACTGACAGAACCTGAAATGAGTTTCCCAATTTCAAGAAGCTCTCAAAAAGCACGGAAAGGCAAAATGGCTATGAGATTTAGTTTTTCTGAACCCAAATTTCATGGAAGGAGATATGCTAATTCATCTTCGCTGAAGATAAAACTCTCACTAAAGCACAACCACTGTCAATTTCAAAGTGCTTTTCTCAAAGGTCATGTAACAACTAGAGGTCCTCAAAAGAGTTTTAAAGTATTCTTTGCTGGACAGAGTTGATATAATCACCTGTGACCCTGTCCTCTGGGAATAATTAAAATCTGACAGCATTCTGCAAAAAAAAAAAAAAAAAAATTGTTTACAAGACCTAGTATTCCACAGACACTTTCTTTGAAAAGCTTAACACAATGCACACTTTTATAGTTCCTCAATTTGTTTTCACATAGAATGAATAGAATTAGATTTATTACTCTGTTCTTGTTTGTTTGTTTAATAAATATCTCTTTCTTTCCTGAGCAATGCTACCAGGAGTCCAAATGACTCAACAGCAAGAAATATTTCAAAGCTAAGAATAAGAAGAAGCCATAAAGAATCCAGCTTAATTGTCTCCACAAATCTAATCTGACTGTTCTCATAATGCGTTCTTCCCTGGGTGCCTCCGCTTCAGACCTTTTGTGTCAAGCAAGGAACAATTAACACAGACTTATCAGTGCAGGTTATATATTAGAATTGAGAATTTCCTATTCTTGCAGGGGCTCAGAAAAAAAACATAGGTTGATGTGATTTTCAATAATAACCAGGCATCATCACCTGTTATGAGCCAATTTGAAGGATGATATTTTTCTCTTGAGATTTTTATCATTAAAAATTGAGCAAAGATCATGACACTGAGGGGAAAAAAGTTATTTATTTGCAAGTTGACTTTCTGGAATGGCTCAAATGACTGCATTAATTAGTTTTTAAGGCAAGGTAGGGCCTGAAAGAAGCTAGGGGAAGTAGACTAGGTAGGTTTCCTTAAAGGTACTTAGAAAGTAAACACTAATGCGTATCTTCCAAACTACTTAGCCTTGCAATAAACTGTTATTAAATTGAAAAATAAATCCTATTTACGTTTCTTTTAACTTTTAAATAGCTAAGTGGCCATTATCAATTTTCAAAAAAAAATAAGGGATAAAAATATACAGTTCTTCAAAATTTAGTTGGTCCTATGACCTATTTTTGGTCAGCATTTAATGTAAAGGACTTTTCATCATCAACTCTGAAAGTGGACACCTATCTATTCCCAGCATGTGCATGTCAAGTGGCTGACTCCTGCCTGACGGTATTTTGGGAGGAAAGGACAAAGATTGAGACAAACTGTTATGAGAAAAGATCATCAGGATTTTGGCAACCTGATATTGAGGTGTCTGTTTGATGGAACAGACTGTGCATGTGTGTGTATCTCTAAAGGGTCAAGCATTATGCTAAGTATTCTGCAAAATATGAGAGAAGTTTGGTGTGTCTGCATGGCTTTAAAATAAATGTACACAATTAGTGGTGAGAAATCTGGGGATTCAATCTAATTCTGATGGGTTCCCCTTTCCACCACCCTTCAATGATAATCAAGTCTGTTTGCACAATGTGTATTCACATCTTGTCTCCAATCATAGCCTCAGATTAACTCCATCGCAAGAAACTGAGTCAATGAAACTGTCTGCACTTTGTTACGAAGAGTACTGACTCAAAATTCACTTTGCTTCTTTTTTTTTTTGTCCTCATTGAGTTTACTGGTACATTTTAGGGATACAGTACAGTTACATTCATCATTGGGGTTTTGTACCTTTTTACATGACAGGCCTTGGTTCTCATTTTTTCCCCCTTACCCCTGCACTCCCTTCGCCCCCTCTTCCCTTCCCTATTTGCACATACTTTATTTCCATTTTTTCATGTTCTCATATTTTTTTCTTTTCCTTTCCCCTACCCTTCCCACTTTCCCCTACCCTTCCTACTTTCCCTACACCTTTAGCCCTTTTCTTCCTATTTTGCATTGTTAATTATACCATTAAGATCTTATGTACAATTATAGTTTTTCACACCAGAGAAACTATTCAGTATTTACACATTTGTGACTTATTTATTTCACTTAAGAAATAAGAAACCATCAACAGTACTAAAAGACAACCTACAATGTGGGAAAAATTTTTACCAGCTGCTTCTCAGACAAAGGACGATTATCTAGAATATGTAAAAATGCACTTTGAAAAACATTTTAAAAACCTGATTCCAATCCATTCCTTTCCCTTGCATACTTTAAAAATTTGTCAGATATTGAGCCAGAAAAGACAGCAAGTCTTCTTATGTTTGCAAAGAATCAGTCATAACTTTCTTGAGATTTTTTTTAGATTTAGTGATTTAAATGCTTAAATCATTCTGAAATCACATTTATTCAGGTGATTCTTGGTCCATATTTTAAGGGAACTGGATGTGGTTAGTGTGAAGACTGCCAGTTACTGCTAGCCTATGATTTTTTTTTAAGACAAGGTCTCACTCTATAGCTCAGGCTCGCTTTGAACTATTATGTAGCCCAGGTTGGACACAAACTCATGGTAGCCCTCCTACCTTAGCCTCCCAAGTGCTGGTTACAGATATGCGCCACCACATCCAACATTAATCTAAAACATAGACGTATCAATCCAAGTGTTATTATCTTTCTATAGCACAAATAATTTAGCGAATACACAAGGAATATGCTGGAAATTTTAGTTTTTTGCTCTTCCCACTGAATTGAAAGTTTTTTATGCTAGCTCTGATTAGCGGCGGCATCATTTCTTTCTAATTTAGCTCTTTAGTCTTTAAATACCTTGCCCTGTTCTTATTTCATGGGAGCTGGGTTCAGGGAACACAGAGAAAATCTGATATGCATCCTAAATTGCACAATTTTGACCTTCATTGGAAGCAAACAGGTAAGAAGGTAAAGGATGCCAATCTGGTTTTCTACAACTGTAGTTGCATGCATCTGGGTAAGGATGCTTTCTTTGCTTGCTTGTTTGTTTTTCTCTACTTCATGTTTTTTTGCAGCAGAAAAAGGACTGCCCTCTGGCTGTTGAAAGTTAAGTCTGGCATACTTAAATGAAAGAAAATATTCTAAACATCACAGATCTACAAACCTAAATTTTTGAGTATTGCATTTCCTCTAGCAGTATTGAAATATCAAAATGATTGCTTTTATTCAGTAATTTATTGGTACATACTAGGTAGACTATGTGATGAAGTTCACCATTGGAATGTGCACCTGTACATGATACATCTTGTTTCTTTTTCTCAGTCCCCTCCATTCCGTCAACCCCTCCATCCCTCCCTAATTATAAAAAATTTGTTTCCATTTTTTCATATTTATTCCTTTCCCTCCTTTCTTTCCCCTACACCTCTAACTTGCCCTTCCCTTTTGGACCTTTTCTTCCTATTTCACATGATCTATTATACGTTGTGATCCTTATTTAGACTTTCAGTTTCTCACTCCAGAGAAGCCTTTCGGATTTACATATGTGTCCTGCTTATTTCACTTGAGTATGACATCAAGGTGCATCCATTTACCCATAAATGTCTCTAGTTTCTTGTTCTTTATGGCTGTGTAGTACTCCATTTTATATTAAGAAAAAAATCACCAGTCTCCAGTTGATGGGCAATTGGGCTGTTTCCAATGTTTAGGTATTATGAACTGCCACTATGAACATGGGTGCACATATATCTCTGTGGTATGATTCTTTTAATTCTTTGGGAAGACACCCAGAAGAGGAATAGCTGGGTCAAGTGGCATCTCTAATCCTAGATTTTTAAGGTATTTGCATACTGATTTCCACAGTGATTGAATCTGTCTACACTCTCACTAACAGTGGAGAAGGGGTTTCTTTTTCCCCAAAAACCCCACCACCATTTGTTATTGGTTGATATCTTAATAGCAGCCATTCTCACCACAGTGAGGTGGAAACTCAAGAATTGTTCCTCATCTGCATCTCTCCAGTGACCAGTGGTGCTGAACATGTTTTCATATGTTTATTTGCTGTTTCTACTTTGTCTGAGGGATGTCTGTTCATTTCAGATGCCCAATTTTGGATTGAGTCTTTAGAGTTGGGAGGTCTGATTTTAAAAAATGCATTATATAGTCTAATAGTAGACTTTTGAGGGACAGCTGGTCAAAAAAAAAATTCCCACCTTGTGGGGTGTCTCTTCACTCTGTCGGTGGTTTATCTTGCTGGGCAGAAGCTTTTTAATAAGAAGTGATCCTACTTGTTCATTATTCTAGTTCACAAGCAACTAAGGTTTTGTGCATGAAATCTTTTCCTATTCCAATGTCTTCAAGGGCTCTACCTAACCTCTTTTCCAGCTAGTTTAGTGGTTCTGTTTTAATATTTAGATCTTTAATCCATTTCAGTTTTAGTTTAGTGCATGGTGAGGTCTAGTTTTAATCTTTGGCAAGTTGAAACCGAGTTTTTCCAGTACCATTAATTAAAGAGGCTACCCTTCCTCCAGCAAGGGTGTTTGGCTCCTTTGTCAAAGATGAGGTGGCTGAGTTTGTCTGGAGTTGTTTCTGCATCTTCTCATCTGTTCCACTGATTTTTGAATCTGTTTCTTGGCTGGTACAATGCTGTTTCTTTTTAAATCAAAGTAGCTTTGTAGTAAACATTCAAATCAGAGATTATGATATCTCCTTCTCTGTCTTTGTTGCCTAGAATTGCTTTTGCTATTCTATGTCTCTTCCTGTTCCAAATGAAATTTTGGATTTTTTCTCAAGGTCTGTGAAGTGTTCTGCTGGAATTTCAATTGTATTTGCATTAAACCTATTAGAAGCTTTGGAAGTATGGCCATTTTCACTATATTGGTTCTTCTACCCAGGAACAAAGGATGTTTTTCCTTTTTCTCATGTCTTTTTCAATCCCTTTTTTCAGAGTACTATAATTTTCAGAGTAGAGGTGATTGAATTCTTTCATTAGGTTGATTCCTAGGTATTTCATTATTTGAATGCTATTGTGAAAGGAGTTGTTTCTCCAGTTCCTCTCTCAATGAGTCTGTTGGTTCTGTGTAGAAAGGCTATTGTGTTTTTGTGTGTTGATATTGTATCCAGCTGTACTATGGAATTTGGTGATTAAGTCTAGAAGACTTTTGGTGGAGATCTTGGGGACTTCTATATAAAGTATCATGCCATCTGGAAATAATGACAATTTAATTTAACCATTTCCTATCTTTATTCCTTTTTATTTATTTCTTTTGTCTAACTGCTGTGGCTACTGTTTCTAAAACTGCATTGAACAAGTGTGGTGATAGTGGACATCCTTGTCATGTTCCTGATTTTAGCATGAAGGACTTCAGTTTTTGATCATTTAGTGTGATGTTGGTTGTAGGTTTTTCATAGAAGGCTTTTATCAGGATGAGATAAAGACCATCTATTCCAATTTTTGTAGTGTTTTTACAACGAATGGGTGTTGGATTTTGTCAAACACCATTTCTGCATCAGTTGAGATGATTATATGGTTTTGTCCTTGGCTGTGTTAATATAGTATATTACATTTACTGATTTGTATATTTTGAACCATTCCTGCATCCCTGGGATGATCTCACTTGAACAGGGTGTATGACTGTCTTGAGATCTTCTGCATTGTTTGCCAGTATTTTATAGAGGATTTTTGCATCTGTGTTTATCAGTGAGATTGGGCTATAGTTCTCTTTTTTGGTTGGGTCATTCTCTGCTCTTGGGATCAAGGTGATATTTGCTTCGCTGAATGAATTTGGGAATATTGCTTCCTTTTCAATTGCATTGAAACTTTAAACAGTCGTGACAATAGTTCTAATTTTTTCTAAATGTCTTATAGAATTCAGCAGTAAAGCTGTCAGGACCTGGGCTTTCCTAGTTTGTAAGTTTTTAATTTTGTTGATTGATATTAGATTGCTTAGAATTTCTAGGCTTTCTACACTAAAATTTGTTAATTCATATGTATCTAGAATCTGGCCAGTTCTTCTGTATTTTCCATCTTATTGGGGTATATATTCTAAAAGTAGTTATTAATGATCCTCTGAATTTCTGCTGGGTCCATTGTAATTTCACCCTTTTCATTCCTAATTACATGAATTTGGGCCTTTTCTTTCCTTTTTTTTTTTTTTTTGATGAAGTTGGCTAAGGGTTTGTCAATTTTGTCTATTCTTTCAAAGAACCAACTCTTTGCCTCATTGATTTTTTTGTATGATTCTCTTAGTATAAATTGCACTGGTTTCTGCTCTGGTCTTTATAGTTTCCTCCCTTGTTTGAGCTTTGGGTTTGTCCTTCTTTTCTTTACTAGAAACTTGAGATTCAGCATCAGGTTGCTTATTTGACCTTGTTCTGTTTTCATAATATGAGTATTCACTTCTATGAATTTTCCTACTAAGACACTGTATCCCATAAATTCTGATATGTTGTATTGTGGGTTGTCATTTAATTGTAGAAAGTGTCTGATTTCTTCCTTAATCTCCTCTGTGACACACTGGGTTTTCATGAGTGAGCTCTTCAATATCTCTGTTTTTGTGAAATTCTTGCAGTTTTTGTTTTTTTTTTTTTGTTTTTTTTTGTTTTTTTTTGCTATGATCTCCAATTTGATCACACTGTGATCTGATAATGTACAGGGGATAAATTCAGTTTCTCTACATTTTCTTAAACATGTTCTATGAGCAAGTATGTAGTCTCTTTTGGAGAAAGAACTGTGAGCAATTGAAAAG
Source organism: Fukomys damarensis (assembly GCF_012274545.1). Taxonomy (NCBI): domain Eukaryota; kingdom Metazoa; phylum Chordata; class Mammalia; order Rodentia; family Bathyergidae; genus Fukomys; species Fukomys damarensis. The sequence goes on from NW_022900944.1 coordinate 27,755,317, forward strand.
AATGTGTATTCTGATTTTGTGGGGGTGGAACACTGTATAAATAACTTTGAAGTCCATTTGTCCCAGACTTTGGTTGAATTCTATTATTTCATTGTTTATTTTTTGTCTAGTTGATCTATTTGTGACAGTGGGGTAATGGGGTCCCCCACTACTTATATGACAGTTCATGTTCATTAATATTTGTTTTATATAGTTGGGTGACCTAATATTCACTGCAGGTGTGTTTATAACTTTTATCTCTTCCTCTTGGACTGTTCCCTTTACAAAGATGTAGTGTCCTTCTTTGTCTTTCTTAATTAGTGTTAGTTTGATATCCATTTGATCTGCAAGAGGATAGCTACTCTTGTTTTTTTCGCCTACCTGTCACATGGAGTACTATTTTTCCAGCCTTTAACATTCAGTCTCTGAGTTTCTTTTTGAATTAAGCGTGTTTCTCATATGCAGCATATTGTTGGATCTTGCTTCTTGACCCATTCTGCCAGTCTATTTCTCTTGACTGGTGAGTTGAGACCATTAACATTGATGGTTATAACTGATATGTATTGCCTATTCTTGTCATGACCTTTTCCTGTTGTTGGATACTCCCCCTTTGAGTTTATTATGTTTTTTTTTTCTTTCCTGATGTGCTGGGCTTTCTGAGGTTGTGATCCTCACTTTCTTTCCTAGGATATTGTTTAAAATTTGTTCGAGTGCTGATTTGGTATTCATGAAAGTTCTTCAGGTGTTCTTTGTCAGGAAAGTATCTTATTTCACCATTAATGTAAAAAGATAGTTTTGGAGGGTGCATCAATCTGTGTTGGAGATTGTTTTCTTTTAGTACTTGATATACTTCACTCAAGGCTAATCTTGACTTGAGGATTTGTGTTGAGAAGACTTCTATGATTGTGATGGGCTTTGCTTTGTATGCGATTTATTTCTTTTCTCTAACTGCTTATAGAATTTTGTTCTTCTGTTGGGTTTCTGCAATGTTGATTATATATACTTTTTAAATTTGTGTCTGTTCTAAAGTTATTAATCATGCCTTTCTCTATGGACACAATCTCTGTTGTTATCTGAGAAATTATTTCTGATTATGTTTTCTCCAGATCCTCTTTTGTTGCCAGTTCAGGGAGTCTAGGTGGTCGAGATTCAGATTGTTCCATATCTTTGCCCCTTGAAGTTGCATTTGGTGATCTGGAAGTGTCTGGTCTTGAGACCTGTTTAGGGGTCTTCTTATTTAAACCAATGCAGTCATCTCTACTTTTATTGAAGTGACTCTTGGATCTCCCAGTGGGCTTCAGTTCTCAACAAGCCTTAGAGAGGCCTTCTTTCTGCTACTCACCACTGCACCGAAACCTGAGCTTAGAATGATGGCCTTCTGGATCCTCTTGCTGGGATGTTGTCCAGGCAGGTTTCTGGCTGGGATCTGTGCACCTTACCAGTGGTCTTTGGGTGGGCCTCTGGCCTGGGCCTGTATGACTGTGCAACTTTTTCCCATGTGGGCTTTTGGCTGGGGCCTGCAAGCTCAAGTTGCTGGTGTCTGGGCAGGGCCCTGGCTGGGGCCTGTGCACCCACAGTGCTTCTGTCTCCGTGGGCTTCTGGTTGGGGACTCTCAAAATTATTTTTGTAAACAAAGGTATCACCAGCTTTTGACCCTAAATATAGAAGCAAATCCAAGTGAAAATACTGAAACTTCACAAATGTAGACTTTCCAAATGTGAGGATACCAGTTTCTTACTTAGCTAATGAATTTACTCTGGTGTTTTGATTGTTGTCTTATCCAACCCCACCCCCTTTCCAGCTCTTTTTTATTTATCTGAACAAAGAAATAGTAACAGAACATCACTGCAGAAAAGTGAAACATTTCTGAATAGACCAAGGGGGAGCGCTAGTCTAGGGATAAACTAGTCCTTTTCAAGGCACTTCATCCTGACAGCTCTCTTATTCCGTGTCTTGCAGAGAGACAGATAATATCACAGCATGCCAAGGAGGCAAAGAACTAAAGGGCCAAAGCACAGCCCTCAGAAAAGAGTTGTTATTGATTTTTTTCTTAAATCGCATTTCTCTGAAAATGGAGAAGTTGATTTTCTAAAAAGTTGAGTTTTAGCTTTATGCTTGATTTCTAAACTTTGGAAAAGCAGTAGAGAGATGTGTTAAGTATTTCAAAGCAACCTGTGTATATATGTCACCTCATAAGATAAACTGAAGAATACCCAAAGTTTGTATATTTCAAGTTACACATTTTGATAGTACAATAGCTACAATTCAAACAAATTGTAGTAAAAAAAATTTTATGGGCAGAACAATTATTCTCTTTTAGCTCTCATTTCTAAGAAAAAATACAGCACAGCTTATAGATTGTGTCACCACTGTGATGTTAAGGTGAAATTCTCTGTCAAGCACCAGTCCATTTGTATACAGTTCCCAGAGCACATCTTCCCTGGGAATGGTTTTTGGGAACCACTATGGAATGTAGCATACTTGACAAAGAATTAGCAAAAGAAGCAGGAAGCAGAAGTGGAGGATTTGCCAAACTACCACTTGTTACTTCCTTGCTAACCAGAATGGAAACCACCACACTTAATTAAAAAGGGCTTTTTCACATAATCAGAGAAAGTTGGTCTGGTGTCTTCACTTACCATAAGGTATTTTTACTCTCTCCATAGTAACCTCAAAATGAACAAACTTTATGAAAAATAGAATAGTGCAACTATCCAGCCACAACCTCAAGACAAGCTATGTATTTATGTACCTTTTATTTGCATCTATATTCAGGGACTAGTTCCCAATAAGAACTTCTCAGAACAAGTATGGTCCTCAGAATAAAAACAAATATATTTAAATTCTTTAAAGAGAATCATGATTTTCAGTGTTTTCTGTTTTCTCTAAGAGTTATGACTAACTTGGTAAATAGGTGTTACAGACATGTATGATACAGATACAGATAGGTGGACAGATACATAGACACACAAACATGTAGAAGCAGAGAATTAGAAAGTATCTGAAAGAGCAAATTAGGATAAAGCTATAATTATTCCAAGCTAAGGTGCAGTGCATGTAAAAAATTTTTTGCCTGTCCTATGATGATTCTGTTCTGAAACATGAATTTTTGTAGTTTCAAAATGTGGATATAACCTACAAGGTATGCTATACATTTTTTCTTAAATAATAAATGTGATCCTGTTCCCAGATAAAATTAGTAAATGTCCTTCCCTTCTTCACATTTTACCCTATTTTATCCTGTCTTTATAGTTTGTCATGCAAATTTATTCCCAATAGAGAAGCCATGAGATGAGAATGTCTATTTATTTTGTATACCTTTTATACTACATGGAGATACTATGTAAAAATCCTCATATACAGATAATAGCAGAACAAATAGTTCATGAAACTCATGAGCCTGTAACTCAGTTGCTTATGTTAAGCTGAATAATTCACTTGTGAAGGTATTTATAGCCTAATGTGTAAAACCTGTTAATATTTTACTTTTTGTGGATAAACAGACTCCTTATCTGTGACTCAATTCTGTATCTTGGGATACAGAGGTTATGTTGAAATATCCACCCCACCCCAACATTCTTTTACCCAAATCCTTATAACAGCAAGATTACTTAAAGGAGGAAAGCAAAACAAGATGCAGGTAAAGGAAAAATTTGAGTCTTCTCTTATGTCATAGGCAAAATGTAACTAAAAATATATTAAAGACTTAAATATAAGATCTGAAACAGGAAAATGCTAGGAAAATCATTGAGAAAAGCTGCTTAACATTGGACTTGTCAGTGATTTCTTGGATATGACAAATCTCACAGTGAATGGAAGTAAAAATAAACAGACTGGACTACATCAAGCTGAAAAGCTCCTCCACAGCAGTAAATCAAAAAGTCAGGCAATGGGAAGGAGAAAACATTTGCACACCATATATCTTGTAAGAATTTAACATTTTTAATAGATAATGAACTAATGCCACTGAATATGAATAACAAAAACAAAATAAAACCTAATTATTTGATTACAAATGAGGAAAAGACCCAAACAGGTAGTATTTGAAGAAAACATAAAAATGGACAACAGGTTGATATTCAGCATCACTAATCATTAAACAAAGGGGCATGAAAAACTACAATGAAATACTTCTTCATACTTCTCAACATGTCATGAAGATAAGGGATAAGAAGTGTTGATGAGAATGTAGAGAAAAGCAATACTTTACACTGCTCGTAGTCATGTAAATTTCTACTGCTATATGAAAGACAGTATGGAAATTTCCCAAAAGAAGGAATTAATAGGCTTCTGAAGGATTGTTTCTCCCTATATATCCAAAAGAAATAAAATCGAAATCTCAAAAAGGTACCTGCATTCCCAATCACCTGAAGTAGAATTCACAATAAGCATGATATAGAAATAATTTAAAATCCATAAATGGATGGATGAATGGATAAAAATTGAGCTTATAGAATTTATGTGCAGATAAAAAATAAAATATTATTCAAACACAAAAACAATGTTTTCCTTTCACAACAACATGGTTACACTTCTAAGACATTATGCTAAGTAAAATAAGTCAGAGATGGATAGAAATATACTATAGGATCTAACTTCTATGTGAAAAGGTTGTAATCATAGCAAGAGAGTACAATAGTGGTAACCAAGGACTGAAAATATGAGAAATGGGAATATGTTGTTCAAAGGATACATATTTTTGAGTTTCAGGATAAAAAAATACTGGGGATCAATGTGCAGTATGGAAGGTGGTGATGGATGTCTTCATTTGATCTTGATAATCATTACATGATGTGTATATATATCAAATCTACATATTGTATGGATTCGATAATATATGGTATTTCATCTGTTGTTAGAGTGTTTAAAGTCAAAATAAAATAAAATTCAGTTCCAGGAGTGGCATTTCCAGGAGAAAGAGAAAATAAGAGGACATAAGAGGAAGTCAAAACCATGAGATGATTTTGTACAGCTGGTTCTGAGGTGGAGAGTAATGCTAGGACCGAGGGATTTGTGGGCCACTTCCAGAGCAAGATGTCTTCTCCTTGAATCTCCAAAAGGTTTGTATCCTTACAGACCTATTTTAAATATCTGACTTCCAGAAACTTAAGATAACAAATGTATATGGCTTTAAGCCGCAAAGGTTTTGATAATTTGTTATTACAGTAACAGAAAGTAATACATGAAGTAATTTATCACAACTGTTAAAATCTTCTTAGTTTGAAATTAGTGAAAAATTTCTCAGTGGCTAAGAAATCTCACTTAGGGATGGCTAAAGATTGACTAAGGGCACTATGATGATATCAAAAATTTATATGTTAACATTTTTGTTCGAAAGATTAACAATAACAAAGCTGACAAGACTTGTCCTTTCCATGATCGGCAGTGATGATCTAGAGAGAAAAGTTCAAAATCTTGCTGAAGATAAAATATCTCAGTAATTAATTTGTAAGAAATCTATAGGCCTAAGAGAATTGCAATCATTTTAATTTATCATGAAAACACATCTATGTCCCCACTTCAAAGCCCATGTCTGTGTGAGATGAAAGAGTTAATACTAGGAACCTCTTCACTGGCACCATCAGGCATGAGAGTCACAGTCATTTGTGAGGTAGGATTTACATCAAAATAGAGTGAACATAATAGGTCAGGCATAATAATGAAGGACATAAAAATAAAGATGTGTGTACCTAGAGAATTCATGAAATAAAAATTATTCCAGGAAGGGTCTTCTCAGAAAAAAATCAAAAACGCAAAAACATGATGTGCTAATTAAGAGAGATTGGGCAAAATACTGTTGACATTTTGCTCTCCCGAAAAGCAACTTTTAATCTGTTTGACAGATTGGATTACTGCCTTGATTGTTTTAAGTTTTAATATAGGATTAATGTTTCCTATAAAATTCATATTGGCAAGACTGATCTTTGAATACATTCTTCAAATTTAAGACAAGAGTTACTTTCTAAAAGAGGCCAGTCAGCCTTCTAATAAACAAAGCATGCACACATCTCAGTAGCAAGAAGTGACTAAAAATAGAATGCAGTTGGTTTGAGGATTCATTCAACAACCACATTTTAGTTCAGATTATTTCTTTTGCATAAACAGAATTTGGTTTCAACTGTTATGAACAAATTTGAGACAAATCAGCCTGCCACTGGAAGATTGGAACACAAATTTGTTTATTTTTGAAACAAAAACAAAATTTATAGGATGTTTATTGGATCTATATGTTTGATCATTAGAGGAACATAAATATACTGTAGCATAAAAGGACAATCAAAATAGTCAAAAGAATCATATTCTTTTCAGAATGGAAGAATCTGTATTACACAACAAGCAAAAAATATAAGCTTATATTGACATTTTTAAAGGTTTTTTTTTCTGATCACTGCCCAAAATCTCCTAAAATTTAGGCCATGTCAAGGCACTGTTTATAACAGCTAAAACTTGGAAACAGCCCAATTACCCATCATTTGGAGACTGGATAAAGAAGATGTGTTTTTTCTATAAAATGGAGTACTACTCAACCATAAAGAATGAGAAGCTAGAGTCATTCATAGAAAAATGGATGCATATTAAGGCCATACTCTTAAGTGAAATAAATAAGACACACATGTGTAAATACCAAATATTTTCTCTTTTGTGAAAAACTAACAGTGTAAATAAGATCCAAATGGTATAATTGACAATGTGAAATAGGAAGAAAAGAGCTAAAGATGTAGGGGAAGTGGGAAGAGTAGGGGAAAGGAAATAAGGGAAAAGAAAAGCTATCAGAAAATGGAAAAATGGAAACAAAGTTTTTGTAAATAGGGAAGGGTGCTGGGGTGAAGGGACAGCAGGGGTATGGGAAAAAATGGGAACCATGGCCTGTCATGTAAAGGTGCAAGATCCCAATGATGACTGTAACTGTACTGTATACCTAAAAAGTACCAAAAACTCAATGAGAAAAAAAAAAAGAAACACCTCTTCTCAGAACCTTCCAAAGCTCAATTCATTAAGTGGATGAAAGAAGGGTTCATTCATTATTTAGAATTCCATATTTGTGAGTTTGTCTGTGAATTTTGTGATATCCAAATCAACATTCAGTGTGTATTCCACATTGTTTGTAGACATGCACAAAGCAATATAATATTTGAGACCCCTTACTTGCATGTTTCCAGCTGAACTTCAGTAGAACAGCACTCTTCTTTCTTGTTTCACACAACGTACTGTGAACATGTTCCTTTTCCCATGGCCTACTTAGTACCACATTTAAGCATTTTTGTACTGTTTGGTGGTGATTTTAATGTTTTAAATATCTCTAGGCATAGAATGGAACTGCTAAGTGTCCCTCAACTCAAGAAGGCTGTGATGTGTATTACACAATAAATATACACATTAGACAAGCTGTGTTCATTTACAAATAGAAGTCCTTTGGCACTGTTGATATGAGTTTGGTGTTAAAGAATCAAAAGTGTGGACATCCAGGAAATGAAAATTCACCAATTTTCTATGTGAGGTGTCTACAGGAAGCATTATATAAATATAACATATAATGAAGCTATATGAAAAATAAAAAATGGCTAAATTTGTAAATCAATTTGCTGACAAATAATTAATAATTAGTGGAGAGTATTGTTGTGAAGTTGAAAGTCAAGGAAAATTACACTCACTTTACCAAGGTCTGGGAAATGATGCCCTTCTATACTAGTGCTGGCTGCCTGGCATCTTCAAAAGGTGACAGGGTACAAAAAATGTTTACATTATAGGTGCAACTGGCTGTGTAGGTCAGGGTGCTATAGAAAAATTTAAAAGAAAAAATAAGTTGTAAGTGTTGCACAGAAAAGGGTAATGATGGAACCAATTTCGGATAGCAATGAGATTGACTCGTTCCCAAGGCATTGGCAAATGAACTTATGCAGTACAATGCAAAAGGTGTTCGGGGTCCCAGTCATCATGTGACTGGAGGTTGGCAGAAACCCAACAACCTGCTTCCTCTGAGAGGACGTGATAGGTGCATCAGAAGTAGAGGTTCTAGGCATTAAGGGGTTCAATCCGGAAACCATAGCCCAATAATACTGACTGATCATTAACATCACCAGACATATAAAAAACACACAAAACTATAATCTTAATTCCCAGATTTTTTGTTTATGCAAAAGGAGATTGAAGCACCCCTGGTGCCAGAGTATAAGATTTTTAAGTATGGAGGTGATTATTAGTATCAGCCAGATTACTGTGCTGCTATTAAAAGTGCCAGAGAACCACTACAGAATTTTTTGTTGGTGGGAAAAGTGGTGTTTTTATTAGTTACTTTTTCGTCACTGGAGCAAATATCTGAGTTAATGAACTTAGAAAGAGAAAAAAGTTCATTTTGGCCCAGTTTCACAAGTTGAAGGCTGTGACTGATTGACCCTATTTCTTTTAGACCTATAGCAGTGGCAGCAGTATGGCATAGCAAAACCATGCACCTCATAGTAAACCAGAGAGAGAAAGGGGAATGACTTACATCCCACAATCCCCTTGCAGGACATGGTCCCAAGGCCCCAAAGACTTCCTTCTACCACCTATCTTTTAACAATTGTACAACCTCCCCCAGTGGGCAGGTGGAGTCCAAGCTTTTAATGGGTGGACCTTCGGGGAATATACTAAATCCTGACAGTGTCGTAGTAATTCTGTTTTATTAAGTTATCAACAATGTCAAATAGAGAGAAAAGACAGTAGCAGATAATAGTGACTTAAAAAGGAAGATCTAAAAATAAAAGGCCTAAGAGGTACATAATATGATGAACAATTACAGTGAATGGCTAAATTAAAAAAAAAAATACAGTAAAAGAAATGTTTCTGTCAGACCCCTTCAAAGTAATCCCCCCAATTTGAATATACTTAGCCCATATTTTTTTTCATTTTCTGAGGCAATTCTGAAAGTTTCTTTTCATGAGTGTCTTTAGTTGCACTTTTGAGGCTGCCTCCATTTACTAAATTGATTCAAAATACTTACCTTTTGTAAGCATTTTTACTTTGGAGGAGAGCCAGGAGTCATGAGATACCAGTTCCAGTATATAAAGTGATTCAGGTCTTAGGAGAAATATTGAAGTGAGAAGGAATATTTTGAGAGTGATTAAGAGAACTTCATCTTTAACTGCAATAAAACTTTTAAAACAATTTATTTAAATATTCCCTGTACCATTTATCACACCTTGTCATACCACTTGTCTTCAAAATTATGTATATGCAGATCATATCATGGAAGATAGAAAAACTGCTGCCCACTAAGCACCACAAAGGAAGCACATTTCTAGATTATACACAGTGAAGCTGGAGAAAGTGAACATGGTTTAACACATATTTTGTGATGAGTCAATACAATTAAATGATTGATAGAAATCTGAGAAATGGCAGAGCTTAGAAAATTTTGACATTGTGTGATGACATTTACTCTGTACCTAGTGCACTTGAAGTATTTTAGTATATGCAGGAAGTTTCTGAGGCTTAGTTGACTAACTATAGTCTCTACTGAGAAAATGTGAGTATGTCACAGCCGTGAGAAGTATATAACCTTTAGAGATCTGAGTATGATAGTAGATTATTGTTTCTTACACCACTAGCTCTAACATTTGGTCAATATGTATCACTTTATTTTTCACAAATATCATATTTTATTCATTACAAATATTGCTTAATGCTTACTATTTGTTAGATGAATGAATGAATGATGAACTTGAAAAAATGTTTTAACATGAATACAAAATTCATCTCAATAATCTTCTCTTATAACAATAATGGTAAGATGAATTTACAAAGTTCTGATGTCTACTGTTAATATCTCCAGTCATTTTATTCTATTAATATAAAACTCAAATATCTGGAATGATAGCATCTTAACATTTTGTTTTGTTTTATTGTAAATCAGTATAAATCACCACGGTGCTATTTGTAAAACAATATATACTGTGAATACAGCATGTCCTTTTGCTATTCCATACTGCAAACTTGCTTATATTGCTACTTTTCTCAAAATACAAAGCTACCTAAGGGAAAATATTAAGAAATACATTTAAAAGTAACATATGAATTGGCACAGATGCAATATTTAATTTTCAAACTCTTAATTATGCAATACATAGAAGCAAATGTAAACATAAAACTCACTCTGAGCACTGTATGTTACTAAGTTCATATTCAGTTCCCTTAGAAAATGATACAGCTCAATTTTATAGCTCCAAGCCTTCTTTGTTCTATGAAAAACTGAACTAGTGACCAGATAACGAATTTTCTGTTAGCTTTAACTTAGTTCTGGAGTCATATTAAGTCTAATAAAGTAATGTTGCATTGTGTGTAATTGATATTTGTATTATTTCCTCTCTATGAATCTTCTCTCTTTTTATATTCTCACTAAGGCAGAATAGAAAAGAGTGATACAATAGCAGACAACTCTCACTGGCAACTCATCAACGAGAATGAATGAGTGAGAAAAGAAATAATAATCTATTAAATAAGACTTAGTTGTCCACTAAGTTCTCAAAAATGAGAATGTATTTTAATCCAACTTATCCATTCTTGACCCAAGGAGTTAAAGTGTCCTCGAAAATTTTGTTCAGTATACTAAGACTAGAACTCAAGTTATTGGCTAAGCTAGCTATGGTATAGTATGACAGTAATGTGGGAGAAATGTCCAAACTTAAGAGTGATTGCCCTAATGCTTTTCTTGTAGTTTATGGACATTTAAGTGAGAGAAGGAAAGTAACTGTCTTACTCATTCACAATTTGATTTTGTTTCCATTCTTAAGAGGTCAATATATTTTAAATTTAAAATAAGTAACTAATCACTCTCCATCAAGAAAGAGAAATAATATTTCACTTCTAGTATTTCAAGAAATATGCACAACAAATTTTTCCATTCTTAGTGGAAGATGGTGCAGTCACTCACCCTGCAGTTTTCAGTCATTTATTCCATGTACATTGAACATTCATTGCATGCAAGACACTTTGGTAAGATTTTTACATGTTTGAATTTAAAGAAAGAACAACAAAAGTAACAAAAACAACAAGAAAAGTTTTTGAAATTTGTGATTGACTCTACAAGTAAGGAGCCAGAAAATTTTAACTCTGTTCTAACGAATTGCAACAAACCAAACATACTAATAAGTCAGTATATCTTCCTGAATTTGAAAACTAAGCTTGAATATATTTACTTCAAAGGTTGGAGAGATGCACAGCTAAATATGAGTCAGAGCTCATATAAACTGATATTTGGTATGAGAAGTCATAAGACAACCAGTTTTGGGGCAGGAAAATCTGAATTAAAGGTTCAGTTTGGACAACTGTAAGAGTTAGATATTGTAGCTATGGGAAAGGGGCTTAGACTTCTTTTAGTATTGTCCTGCTCTGAGTATGGCCAGTTTTTCACAGTAAATATCTCAATTTCCACCTGAACATCAGGCAGTGGGATGAGTAAAGGATCCATTTTTTAAATATACCAGAACACTCTGTTCTTAACCGGGTCTGAAATTTAGAGAAACTAGTTAATCAAAATCTAATCTGCTTCAGAATTATTGGAGCCTAATTGATCTGGGAGAAGGGAAATAAAACTCTAGTCCACTCTAGTCATTATGTACAACCAAAGAGAGAAACAATTGTAAAATTCACAGAACAGAGGGATAGAGCCACAAAAAGTCTAAGACTTAATCATAGACTCTTTAAAGCTTTCCCTCAACATCTCCACATTAATAAAGGTAAATCACAGTAATACATTTTCTCTACATCATATCTAGATATTAGGAAAACAGTTACAAGATGCACTAAAAGACAAAAATATTTGAAGATACAGAAAAAAATATTAGTACCAGATACAGAAGAGATGTTAGAATTATCCTGGGAACTTAGAGCAACCATGAATTATATACTAAGAAGTCTACCTGGCAAAGGGGACAGCGTGAAAAACAAATAGGCAATGAAAGCAAAGAGATTGAAATTCTAAGAGCCAAATGAAATGCTACAGAAAAAACCTGCAACAGAAATGAAGAATATTATAAATGGATTTGTTAGTAGATTACACACAAGTGGGAAGAAATCTTTGAACTTGAGACTGTTAATAGAAATCGCCATAGCTATAAAGCACAAAGAAAAAAGACTAAAAAAAAACAAACAAACAAAATATCCAAGGACTGGGAAATAGTTACAAATTGTATAACATATTTGTAATGAGAAAGGTCAAAAAAGAAGGGAACAGAAGAAATATTTGAAATAAGAATGTATGAGAATTATCCTAGTTAATGTCAGACACAAAATCATCTGATTTGATAAGTTCTCAGAAATTATACTGAACCATATCATTTTTAAACTGCAGAATGTCAATGATAGAGCAAAATCCCTTGAATGAAAGTAGAGGGGAAAATCTTACTAATGAAGGAAAAAAGATGACATTTCCAGATGACATCTTAAAAAAATGATAAACGCAAGACGAGAATACAGCAACGTATCGAGAATGTTCAAAGAGGTAGAGGGAAAGAAAACATCAAAATGAAATTGTGTATGCTGTGAAATTTGTTTTCATAAATGAAGGGAAAACAGAATTTTCAGACTAATAAAAATTGCTGGAATTCCTTGCCAGATAACTGAAAGAAATGTTAACAGAAAAATTTGGAGAAAAGAACACATGAGTGCAAGTGCACACACACACACACACACACACACACACACACACTTAGATGAAGAAAGAGGAAAAAAAGAGTTAGGATGATTTTGCTTTTATAAGAAATTCACACCACTCATAATTGGCATAGTATTTTTGAAAATGGAACTATATAGTTGTAATGTATACTGCAAATTTTAAGACTATGCCAAAATATGTAAAAAAGAAGTATAACTTACATTTAAGTGTTCAGTTAGGATCCCAGAGTCAGAAAAAAGAGAAGAAACATTAATAGAAACAAATAAGATAGTTATTGTGCAAATATATCTATAATCACTATCTTCATCAACTATCTACAGGTGTGGATCCAAAAACAAGTAAAAAAGCAGCCATACATCATCTCAAAGAATTACTTTAAATATGAAGACTGTAAATTAAAAGGAGATGAACGTAGCAATAGAATAATGTCATATTAAATGAACAGCAAGAATAGCTATATTAATTTCAAAACAAATTTCACAGCAAGCAAAAGTTTCAAGGGTAAAAATTTCAAGGCATTACATAATGGCAAGTAGATTACTTCCCAAAGAAGACATAACAATAATTCATGTGTATGCACATAACAAAAAAGTGTCAAATTCTATAAGGATGGTGATGATGACTACTATTACTACTACTAAATGATATGATCATTTCAAAAGACACAGAAAATGAATTTAAAATAATCTCATATATTTTTGTGAAAAAAGTAAACAAACTAGAAATAGAATAAAACCACTTCAGTTTGATAAAAAAGTACATATAAAAAACTCAGCTAAGATTAATTTTGACAGTTAAAGACTAGCTGTTTTCTCCTAAGATAGAAACACAAGAAGGATGTCATCTCTCATAAATTTTATTCAACATTTTACTCTATGTTCTTGTGAGGAAAATCAGAAAAAAAACAAAAAATTCTACTAGTATTACTGCTAGACATTTTCTTCCTATTTCACAATTTCAGTTATACATTTTTATCCTTATTTATGCTTTCAGGTTTTCACATCAGAGAAACTATTTGGTATTTACACATGTCCTATTAATTTCACTTAAGAGTATTTCCTGAATGAGCATCCACTTAGCTATAGATGTCTCTAGTTTCTCATTCTATACAGCTGAGTAGTACTCCATTTTATTAAAAAAATCCTTATCCAGTCTCCAGTTGATGGGCAATTGGCCTGTTTCCAAGTTTTAGCTATTACAAACTGTGCCACTATAAACATGGGTAAGCATATGTCATTGTGGTATGATTCTTTTAATTCTTTTGAAAAAATACTCCATTTTCTCTCTTTCCTGATTATAGAGGAGTCTACTTTTTCTTCCTTTCTTATTAAAGCCTACAAAATAGATGGCTTGATACATTTCAGAACAGATTTCTTCATTTTATATTTGGTAACAATCTACTAATATAGGATACCTCTGACAAAGCAAGCTAAATGTTAGTTTTGAAAACAGAAAGGAATGATATCATTTTGAAACATAATCATGTGGTTTTCATATCCATAGATAAATAAGATCATAAGTAAGCTGCCATGATTTGCCTGTGCTCATCATTTTGGTAACAAAACAGAAATGATTTGTAGGGCTTTAGTGGATGTATTACTCCTCTCCAGGTAGTTATCTTACATTGAGCAAGTCCTTAAATTTGTTCACACTTAATGCTGTGAAAACATACCATTCATCAGGGGTCAAACACAATGTCAAATTGATTTTTATCAGTAGAGTGTGAAGTTGGACCTCAGAGATAGAAAGGATCACACTTGGAGTGCTCAGTTGAAATATATGAATGGATTGGAGAAATTCATCAAAATAAAAGTTAATAACATCTGTAAATTCTTTTATAAAGGAACACCAAAATCCAATTATGATTTCAAAATTGTATAGTAGCTTCTTATCAGAAATACCAATTTCTGAATATTAAATATACTCTGTTGCCAAACTATAGAAAATAAAAAACAATGAAGATTTTTTTCTTTTGCTGAAATTACAAATTTTGTAGAACCGTTTGATGATACTTCCAGTGTCCAAGTAAACCTTACCTTTTACACATTTATGAACCACATATTAAAAATTGTAGCGAGGCTGAGATTCCATCTCACCCCAGAAAGAATGGCTGCTTTCAAGAAATCAACCAATAACAAATGTTGGAGAGATTATGGGGAGAAAGGAACCCTTCTCCATTGTTGGTGGGAGTGCAGACTGGTGCAACCACTATGGGAATCAATATGGAGATAACTCAAACAACTAGGATTAGAATTTACATTTGACCCAGCCATCCTTCTGCTGGGTATCTTTCCAAAAGATTTAAAAGAATCATACCACAGTGATATATGCACATCCATGTTTATAGCAGCACAGTTTATAATAGCTAAAACTTGGAAACAGCCCATTTGCCCATCAGTTGGAGACTAGATAGAGAAGATGTGGTTTTTCTATAAAATGGAATACTACTCAGGCATAAAGACTGAGAAATTAGAGTCATTCATACCGAATGGTTTCTCTGGTGTGAAAAACTATAATTGTAAATAAGGTCCTAATGGTATAATTGACAATGTGTAATAGGAAGAAAAGGGCTAAAGATTTAGGGGTAGTGGGAAGGTTGTGGGAAGGAAATAAGGGAAAAGAAAAAATATGAGAAAATGAAAAAAAATGGAAATAAAGTTTTTGTAAATAGGGAAGGGAGGAGGGGGTAAAGGGAGGGCATGGGAATGGGAAAAAATGAGAACCAAGACCTGTCATGTAAAAGTACAAGATCCCAATGATGACTGTAACTGTACTGTATACCTAAAGTGTACCAATAAAATCATTGACAAAAAAAATGTAGTGAGGAACCTGGAAAACAAGTTACAAATGAGGCCAAGACATATGTTAATAATTTACTTATTTGAAAGGATGGAGCTTCCCATCTCAGGGTTTATGTCTTTTCTGGGCGCGTGAAGATGAGAGGTCTGATTGTCAGTACCAAGCCTGATTTATTCTTGAAGCACAACAGGCACAGTGCCTTGAGCTCATAGTGCTTTTAGAGACCTTGAAAATATTTTAATTTATTCCAACCTAAGAACAATAATGTCAGGAGAAAGGGAAGAGGAAGTAGAAGTAAAGAGGATCAAGGTGTGAGATGCTTATTTATGGGTATCCCATGGTGATATAAATTACAAACATATAATAATAAGACAAAGGGGAATAATAATACAAAGAAACAAAAAACGAATAAACTTAGGGGTTAGGGTTAGAGCTATCATTATACCAAAGCATGTACAAAATGTACTTTTGTTTACCATCTAAATCGAAACTGTGTTCGACATTTCAGAAAAGTTCACAGATCAGTGAAAATCTGTACAAATAACGAACAGGGTCTTAGTGACAATACGAAATTCTCTTAAAGGACCAGTAGACAGGGTGATTCTTCTATTCCACACGTAAGGCAATGGCGCCTAGACCCGGAAGTGGACAGCGACGGAAATCAGAGTTCTGACACCTACACTCTGGTTGCTTTTACCGCCTCACTTTATGTGCCAGAGCTAGCAATTCCTGTGTTCCTCCTTGAAGTATCTTATATTTTCAAACATGAATTGAAACTAAATGGGCATTAAAGGAGCACTCTTCTTCATAGTAGAGAAGAATCTTATTCAGGCTGTTAATTATGATTATCCCATCGTGGTTTGTTTTGCTTTGTTCTCTCTGTCAGAGAACCGCATTACACAGCGATCTTTATGTTCAGACACTCAAACACGGCTTCCCACTGTGCAGTTCTTAGCTCTTCTCCCACATTGAAACCCAGCCTATGTGAAGCTAAGATATTATTCCTTCACTATTATGCATACTAAGAATTACAATTTGTTTGTCTATGATTAATTACAGCTTTTCCCAAGAGGTGCATTGCCGAGTGTTTTCATATGCTAATATATGCCAAGCTGCCAGTGCTACTTCAACTCTCTAATCCTAAAACTCACCTTAAGTGAAAGAATATCACTGTTTATTCCCAAAGTTGTCATTTCCCTGGAAATGAAATAAATATCTAAGAAGCATTTCAATGATAGAGCTGCTTTTCAGCTGACAGATCAGTCTTTGCTATCAAAAGGCAAATTTATGTCAATGTGTGCATTACTTAAGACTCGTGAGATAATTGCTTCAATTTGCCTGACAATATGATAATGTCATTTGCACGACTGTGAATGGTGTCAACACTGAATGAACGTTCTTGAATATTACTGAAGGTGTGATGCACACTTGGGGGAAAAGGGCTTCTGCCGAAGTGTTTTGTGCCAGATAAACCATTAGTTACTTGCCTCTTCAGTTTGAGTCCTTGACTCAATATTTTGCCCTAGATTAATCACAAAAGAAGTCAATATTATGGGTTGCCTTACCAACATGCAATTTCTTGGTCACTGCTCTAAATTCAAGATCATATTAATTTATATTTTTTAAAAAGACCATACAATAATCCAGCCTATGCTTGTAACAAGCTGTACAATGGATGAGGAAAAAAAAAATTGGGATTGCACTATTCTTATCTCAGATTTCCAGTAGAGGACAGGGATTTAGCTCAGAGGCACAGCATCTGCCTAGCAAGCGTGAGGTTCTGAGTTCCATCCACAGTACAAAAAAACAAAAAACAAAAAACATTTTTATTGTTTCATGGCATAAGATGCATTTTGTTATTCTTTTTTAAAATTTCTCAAATTATAGTTTTCTCATTTGTTGAAGTGAGTATAATACTCCATATGACTAAACTGTTTTATGGAGATTAAATGTGTTAAGTGAATTTTAAAAAATCGTTTCTGGGTGTGGCTCAGACACTTGACATAGTTTTTTGCACATTCACATTTAATCAAGTTCTTATTTTCCTAAAACTCAATGTATTTGTCTATCAAATGGATCCAATAATAAATTGATTAGAATACTAATTTCCTTAAAGTTTAATGGTGCCTACGTGAGAAATGTATCACTGTAAGTATCATATCATTATCCAATAATACATTGATTAAAATACTAATTTTCTTAAAGGATTGTGATTCTCATATGAGAAATGTAAGTATCATATCCCAGTGTGCAGCATCAAGATGCCTCTGGAAAAATAATTCTGTCTTAATTTTCAATAGGCAACGTGTAAAATAGAAAAATAATTTTTATATTTTTTTCATACGAAAGCATTGACAGGCTCCAAAATTACCTGCAATATATTTCTATTTTATTATTCACCTGAGCTGGTGCTAGTTGCAGATTCTGCCTGGAGTAATTGTTCAGATCAGTGGTCTATGGCCAAGGACAGAAGAAATGAGACTTTTAAGACTTTTAATTAATACAGAGTGGAAACCAGAGAGATATAATAGTTGAGGCATCTGTTAAACTATAAATCTTTGAACAGAAATGGCCCTTTGTTTGACTGCAATTCAATATTTGGAAATTATAAGATGCAACATGAAGTTTATCTCAAATAAAGAGTTTTTATTTAACTTAGAATGTAAACTTTCAGTGCATTAATGCATGTCCAATTGAATTTTATTATTATGGAATGTAAAAGGAGGCTTAACATTTTATTAAATACATGGCTTCATTAGCCAGCTATCTACTCAACTGAATTTTGAATGTGGATGACATTTAAAAAAATAATGCTTGAGTACTACAAGGATGAGAAAATATATTTGCACATAAGAAGAATCTACACATATTTGGAAGATTTATAACAGGTACATCCTTATTAAATTTCCCAACAGAACATAGAGAATTCAAAGTAAAATGTAGTGGTACTGGAGTAATAAAATGTGGCTTCACCCAGCATTATTTTAGTAAAGCCAGAAATCATAGGTAAGATTATAGGATGAGCGAAGGACATATGTGTGACAGAGTTCCACTTCTGCTACCCACACAGGGTGGTTTTCTCCCAAAAGAAAATGAAGCTGAAATGGGCAGGACATAGGGACACTGGACACAACAGATAATTTGGGAGCCAGAATCATAAATAGAATGAGTGCTTAGGTATTTTTTTATTCATTGTACTATGAAATTTCTGTTACTCAAATATTTCCCTGCTATTTAAATTCCACAATCCTGTAAACCAGATTACAGAGCCTACTTTATCAGTTTTGAAGCCTTTCCTCTTTTTAAATGAATACTTCCAGGGGAAATATTTTAATTTTCTCTCTTTGCCCTCCAATGAGTTTTACCAGTTCTGGGTTCTCCAGAAGTACTTAGTGATTTTTAAATGTGAAAAGTGACCTAAGTTTCTCATCATCTGAGGAATATCTCTATTACTCAAAAATTAATGGGACAGTTAAGAGGTTGGAAGAAGTGAATACAGCCTTTGGAAACGACAACTAAAACCTCACATCGGTAGCAACATACATATTTACAAAAAGGAAAGATATCTCAACCAAGAAAAAAATGGAGATACTATATAAAAGAAGTAGAACATAAGAATTGAAACATTTAAAATAGGATAATAATTTTTAAAAATCAAAAACTTGAACAAGTGTTGGATGAAACTGTGAAAGAGATTTCTTAGAAGGTAACATAAAAATAATCAGGGAAATGCATCAAAAATCAAACACACAGATCTTCCTTGTGAAGTGTTTTACTACACAGAATATTAGAAACAACCCAAAAGACAAAATATAGCTTTGAGTCACACACACAGAGTCAAACACACACAAAGACAAAATTACACAAGGCTAACAATATATCCAAATAATTCATAAATATTATCTGATGGGATGTCAATTCTCATACAAAAGAACTTCAAATATCTCAAAAATACATCTAAATAGTAACAGTGGTTTCCACTGTGGTTTTATATTATAGGGTAATAAATGCTATTATTTTCAATTTTCTAAATTTTCTAAATTTTCTATGATTGATAACATCAACTTGGCTTCTAATATACATAACAATCTCATATGTATAGTGTATATAATATATATATCCAATAGATAGATAATATTTGTAGAAATCAAAACACAATATAATATGATATATATACTAAAATTTTATACACAGTTTGTAATTATTTAATACATATGCAATAATACTTAATATATACATATATAACAATTAAGAGCACAGTTTTCCAGTTTCAGAATAGACATATCCTACCTTGATCTTGTTAAATGAATGTCTCCTTTTTGTCTAATAAGGAAGTTTACCTATGTCATCCATTCATGTAAGCCATAACATGTGCTGAGCACTTATTACATGCCAGAGCATGTGCTTTAGCCTTTAAAAGTATGGTGATAACAAGAGAACCCTTTCTTTGCTATTACAAAACTTGTATTCTAGAAGTGAAGCTAAAAACCAACAATGTCACATATAAAAAGAAAGTTAAGGCTTTTAAAATGTGCCTTGAAGGAAAACACAGATTGATAATAAAGCATATCAATTGAATAGCCAAAAAGGCTTGACTAATGACTTCAGAAATTAGATTACAAAGCTATTTAAGAAAAGTTCTAGGAAAGAAAAGGCAAAAGAACATCAGATATTAACCCCCAAAGTCAGAAGCATGGCAGTATAATGCAGAAACAAAAGGAAGGTAAAAATATAATTTGCAAAGAAAAGAGAAAATGTCATAATTGGAGTAAAATCTGGAGAGGTTTCAAGAAGGAATTTAATTTTGATCTTGATCAATAGGGCTCTTTGGTTTTAAAGTTGGACTGATATCACTCATTTTATGAGATTGGTGTACTGCCCAGTGATGAACAAATGAAAAAATCCAAGAGTGAAAGCAATAAGCATTGGGAAAACCCTGAATTACCCCAAGATAACGTGATCAATTCCAGATCCTTCTTCCAAGTTTTGCTCTCTACCTGGGGAAACCACTTCATCACAAATGGGCAAAATACAAGACCATCATAGAGGCTCCCATTTGTGGGGATTGGAGAGCTTGGGCTTCGCCCCAGGAGATTCTAGGTGACAAGCACCTATGCTTAAAAACACACCAGTTATTTGTTCAGTGCTAATTTTGATAACGATACTAAACTACACAGCTGTGTGGTTTAGAGAAAAGTCTGTGAACACAGAGGGCATAGTTTACACTTTGTCATCCAAATCAATCTTTTAATGACAGCAGTATTATTGTAACGGTTATTATTTGAGAACATAGAAAAGCAGTCCAGCTTATACATTAAAATGACTTCAGCTTCTTTACGGTATGCAGGTTTCAATGTGTCATGCAATGTGTCATGTCTGAATCATATTTGCTAGAGATAAACCTGGGGATGTTGCATTTTAATATCCTCTCCCACACACTCCCCAGGTGGTTTGCTAGGTAGTCAGCTAGGAGAACCACTCTTCCAGGGCAGATAGCAAATCGTCCTCGCAAACAGCTTATGGGCCTTTACTTTTTTTTTTTGAAAAGTTCCAACATAGTTACATCAACCAAATCCATATTAAAAAGTAAAACAGAATTTTAGACTCTACGTGCTCTGTCTTTCTCATTTTTTAAAAATCCACTTTTATTCAGAATTAATTTAGATAATGATCTGTACTCGGCATAACAGTAAAAACAGGTAAGAGTTTCTTTATCCAAATGATAATTCAAACTCTTAAGCACAAATGTAATTTCCTTTGAAATTTGCCTATCTGATTTTGAAGGAAAATTTAGAGACTCACTTCAAGTAAATGTTTTATTAAAAAGGATGATCTGTACAAAGGAACAAATGTAACTCTCTGGAAGTCAACATAATCTAGGTCACGACACTCTAGAAATCAAATTATTTATTTTGTGTTTGATATATTGTGCACTCTTTAAAGTCTAAGTAGTAGGAATTTGAATAGATATTCAGCTGTTCAAGTAGATAAAGCATCACTTTAATGTGAGGCACTACAGACTAAGCGTGCTTGTTCTTGGTCCCAGTCAACAGGGGAAAGACTATCAGTCTATTCAAAAAGTCATTCCTAGCTTAATGCCCTCGAATTCTAACACTGCTGCATGTCCTGGGCAAATCACATGCTCAGTTTCAGTCCTTCCAATATGCAAAACACAAGACCAGGCACACAAATATGCATTTAGTTTAGTCTACATACAAACACTGTTCACAGTTTCACATGACATGTATCACTAAACTTCTGTAAAATTGCAAAGCATCATAACCAATAGTCTGTCTAAAACATGAGGAAATCGAGTCATAGTGTGGTTAAATTATGTAGCCAAGGTTACACAGAATAAAGGAAAATATCCGTTTTGGTGTAATTGTATGGCTCATGTTTTTCTCAGTTTCCAACATAAATTATTTTAAATTTTCTTTTCTGTAGAATTAAGTAAAACATGCCGCATTAAACTGTAATGTTCCACAGAGGCACAGAAAGGTCAGTCCTGTGTTGTTTATGTTCTTTGCTTTACTGCACAACAACAGTATTGCTATACACTCGTCACTGGAATGAAAAGGACAAAACTTCTATAAAGAAGATTATAATTGACATTATAGAATAAAGAATTATGTAATTCCCCAAATTAAGATTAATCCCTCAAGGAAGAGTAAATACTTTTTAAGATTTGTGGCAACTCTAAATCCATGTATAAAAACTCTAAGGAGCAATATATTCTGAAAACTGCTCATGAGATTTAGCTGAAAAACATCGTGGGATCAATTTCCAAGATCTAAGGCATGAAGTTGAAGGGAGTTGTGGTATTAATTTTGGAAATTCTCAGTTCTTTCCTCATGAACAATATGATTCCTCTAAATGAAGTTTTCCTTTCAGTTTTCATTTTAGCACTATTAACATGGTATTAATATCTATCTCTCAAAGTCGTGAGAAAAGTTAAGTTAGTTATGTCTCTGATATAAATGGCTTACACCTCTGCAAAGTTTCTGCAGAGCTCGGTTGAGGAGGGACATCTGGTGTATCGCAGTCAGGCCTTATGCAGTGCACTACATACCTTCTAAAATAAAGGTGCCTCTTTTAGGATTGTCTGTCTCCCCATATCTTCTGAGGAAAGCTGACTGTAAAAATGCTTTTGTTCCAAAAGCGCTAAACTTACATCTACCTCTGCCATAGCATCTATGTAATTTAGTAATTCATTTTATCTCTGTGAGACCATTTCCTTGTTTGTCTATTAAGTATAGTTTCTATATTAAATTGAAACATTCTTCAAAAATTCAAATATTTCAAATCTCAGTGTTACTCTGCAGGTCTTCCTTCCCCATATTCTCCACCTGAAATAGAATCCTGCGCCTCTCCATTAAAAGCTACCTGCTTAGATTGTGTTGGTTTCATAAAATCAATCATTTTCTTGAATCTCTAGCAATTATGTTGGCACCTGCTATATTTGTTGATTTTTTAAATTTATTTTTTATCTGTATTGTTTATTGGTACATTTTAGGCATAGAATACAGTTCCATGCACCATTGGAATCTTGTACCTTTACATGATAAGTCTTGTTTCATATTTTACCCCATTCCCCAGTCCTCCCTTCGCCCTCCATCCTCCCTTCCTGGTTGACAGACATTGTTTCCATATTTTTCTTTTCCCTTCTTACCTTTCTCCTACCCCTCCTACTCCTCTACTCTTTTAAATCTTTTCTTCCTGTTATACAATATCCATTACAGTTTTGATCCTTATTTACTTTTAGATTTTCATACCAGAGAAACTATCTGGTATTTACAAATGTGATTAATTAATTTTACTTGAGCATATGGTCTCAATGGGCATCCGATTAGCTATAAATATCTCTAGTTTCTCAGTCCATATGGCTGAGTAGTACTCCATTTTATAAAAAACAACAACAACATCATTTTTATCCAGTCTTCAGTTGATGGGCAATTGGGCTGTTTCCAAATGTTAGCTCTTACAAACTGTGCCACTATAAACATGGGTGAGTATATGGTGCTGTGGCATGATTCTTTCAATTCTTTTGAGAATATTCCCAGTAGAGGAATAACTGTGGCAAATGGGAATTCTAATCCTAGTTGTTTCAGGAATCTCCACATTGATTTCCATAGCGGTTGTACCAGTCTGCACTCCCACCAGCAGTGAAGAGGGGTTCCTATCTCCCCACAACCCTATCAGCATTTGTTATTGGTAGATTTCTTCATAGCAGACGTTCTTACTGGGGTGAGATGGAGTCTATGTTGTTTCCATCTGCATCTGTCAAATAAATAGTTATCCTGAACATTTTTATGTGATTATTTGCTTCTTTTACTTCTTCATCTGAGACATGTCTGTTCATTTCATGTGCCCATTTTGAATTTGGTCTTTCTATTTTGGGGTCTGATGTTTTTGAGTTCTTTGTATCTTCAAGATAGTAGATCTTGGTCTGAGTAACATCTGATAAAAGATTTTTTCCCACATTGTGGACTGTCTCCTAGCTCTGCTTGTGCTTTCTCTGGCAGTGCAGAAATTTTAAAAAGATGAGATCCCACTTGTTGATTCTTTGTGCTAGTTCCCATGCTACTGTTCATAAAGTCTTTTCCTATATGATGTCTTCAAGAGTTCTAATTAACTTATCTTCCAGTAAGTTTAGTGCTTCTGTTTTAATGTTTATATCTTGAACCACTTGGATTTTAGTTTAGTTCATGGTGAAAGATATGAGTCTAGTTTTAATCTTTGGCAAGTAGAAAGCCAGTTTTTCTAACACCATTTATTAAAGAGGCTGTATTTCTTCTATTGAGGGTATTTAGCTCCTTTGTCAAAGATGAGGTAGCCGCGTGTGTAAGGAGTTGTTTCTGCAACTTCTAGTCAATTCCACTGATCCTCAGGTCTGTTTCTTTGCCAGTACAATGTTATTTATGTCATGGTAACTTTGTAGTATAGTTTCAAGTTGGGGATTATGATACCCCCTGCCATGTCTCTGTTGCCCAGAATTGTTTTTTGTTATTCTAGGTCTCTCTGGTTCCAAATGAATTTTTTGTAGTGTTTTCTCTAGGTCTGTGAAATACACTGTTGGAATTTCAATAGGGATCACATTAAATCTGTAAAGCAGTTTGGGAAGTGTGACCATTTTCACTATGTGGATTCTTCCTACCCAGGAACGAGGAATGTCTTTCAATTTTCTTATATCCTTTATCTCTGTTTTCAGTGTGCTGTAGTTCTCAATGTAGAGGTCATTTCTTTCCTTTGTTAAACTGATCCTTAGATATTTCTTTTTATTTATTTTTTTTTGGATGCTATTGTGCAAAGGAGTGTTGCCCTAATTTCACTCTCAGTGAATCTGTTATTTGTGTACAAAAAGGCTATTGATTTTTGAGTATTTACCATGTATCCAGCTACTTTACTGAGTCTGTCAATTAAGTCTAGAAGTCTTTTGGCAGAGTTTTTTGGGTCTTCTATGTAGAGTATCTTGTTATCAGCAAACAATGACAGTTTCTCTTCTTCCTTTCCTATCTTTATTGCTTTTATTTCTTTTTCTTGTCTAATTGTTGTGGCTAATGTTTCCAAAACTATATGGAACAGGAGTGGTAATAGTGGATATCCTTATCTTGTTCCTGATTTTAATGTGAAGGTTTTCATTTTTTAACCATTAAGTATGATATTGGCTATTGGCTTTTCATAGCTATCCTTTATCAAGTTGAGACAAAGACCATCTATTCCAATTTTCTGTAATGTTTTTAAAAACTTTATTTTTGTTTTTGTTTTGGTTTTAAAACACGGTATTGCTATGGACTTCAGCCTGGCCTTGAATTCACAATTTAGCCCAGGCTGGCCTTGAACTCACAGTGATCCTCCTGCCTTAGCCCCCTGAGTGCTGGGATGACTACCACACCTGGCTTAAAAAAACATTTTATTTTTAAATACAGACTCACAAGAAGGTACAATAACCATATAGAGAACTCCTTTGTAACCATTACTATGTTTATTCCAATACTAACATATTAGTTAATAATTTATTATTAAAACAGGAAATTGAAAGTGTTGGCCCCAAATGAGGAATTAGACTAGGTCTAGATCACACCAGTATTTGTATTATCTCCCTTTAGTGTGCCTTTGTGTATGATTATGTGATATTTTGTCACTTTTGATATTTGAATAACAACAATATGAAGATATAGAATTATTGTCCCATCTCTATCTTGTTTTCCATCTCTATAAATTTGTCATTTTGTGAATATAATATAAATTTAATTATATACAATGTTTATGTTCATTCATCATAATACAAATTGAAATTCATCCCATAGATTAAATTTACTAATATTTGGTTCTTTTAAATTGCTTAGTACTTTTCTATACGCTTATTAATTGAATCACCAAATGATGCCACCTCCTATGGCTTATATTCTGTCAAAAACATGGAAAATAATTGACTTGTAGGTGTATTAACATATTAACCTGTCACTTCTGTTGACATGGAGAAGATTTAAATTATAAGGTTTTAAATATCACATTTTTCATTTACTCTAATATGTCCACAAACAGGCTC
Source organism: Fukomys damarensis (assembly GCF_012274545.1). NCBI lineage: Eukaryota > Metazoa > Chordata > Mammalia > Rodentia > Bathyergidae > Fukomys > Fukomys damarensis. The sequence goes on from NW_022900944.1 coordinate 27,781,296, forward strand.
AGAAGATCTTTTCTTGGTGATCAGGTACACCAACAGTATGATGAGGTATCTGCCCCTAAGACTGAGAGAAGTGCTTTACGCTCCCCAAATGGTAGGTTTAGAAATTCTTTCTTCCCTCTCTGACAGTCCTGGGTATCCATTATGGCTTGCAGCCTTTCAGAGACTTGCTTTGTTATGGCAAAAGTCATGGATCCATCAAAAGGACTCTGTTTTGTAGCCTCTCTGGTTCATTCTGCCTCTGTATCCTGATGGTTTGATTGAAAGGAAACCCTCCTCTAGCATGAATGAGGAGAAAAATTCGCATTTAGCAAGCAGAACTCTGGGATGCATTTTCTGTCTATATAAGAAGCCCTTTTTCCTTATAAATTCACTCTCTGTAGTCTTTTCTTTTTTGCTGCAATATAAGGCTTCTTCTGGATGGTTTTTACGTTTTCTGCTCATGATTTATATCTTGAGTAAAGTGGACTGATATGATTATATTAACATCTGCTGATTCTGAAAGCAATGAGCGGTGGGGTGATAACACTGAGGGTTGCTAGCATCAAAATAATTGTAGGGAGTGATGGAAAGCAACAGTGAATTTCTTGAATCTACTTGTTCTCACGTCTAAGAGCAGAAAGAGTGTTGGTAACACTGATATCTCAGAGACGATGGCAGTTATTACTCAAAACTGCTAACATTAAGAGAGCTGCATTTTGCTTATTTGTAATTTCTATCACACTTGAGCAAAAGGACGCTCAGCCACTTAATAATAACACAAGCTCCCCTTCTTGTTTTCTCCAGAGTGTGGCCTAGTGATATTCAAACAAAATAATAAGATCCCCTCATGGCTCTTCCTCATGTTAATTTCCCAGCCTCCAATAAAAGCACTTGTCTGCCTCTCTCTCTCCCCCTCTTCTTCTCCCTCTCTCTCTCTCCTCTCTCCTCATCATTTCCATCATGATTGCTCCCATTCGTGGAAGCCATCCCCACAGGTTTCCTTGAGGTACACAGGGGGCTTCTCTTTCTAAGACATCTGAATAAACCAAGTTGTTTAATTTCAAATGCTTCTCCAAGTGTAATTCCCACAGCTGGGTTACAGTGATCATTAAATTTATCATGAAGGGGAAATATTCCCCCACTTATGATAAAACTTTTAGGAAATAAAAATATCTACACAGTAAGTTTCACTGACTGTGCTCTCAACTACTACTTACTAAGTGAACTTCAGAGGAGAGAGGTCTTCATAACTAGTAATGAACTATTGCAATTATCTCAGAATGTCTCAAAATTTTTCTTGATAAACTATATGATAAAATAGGCAATTTTCAAATGTTAATGTCAAGGGAGACCTGGTAATTTGAATTTAAGTGTGTTAAATGTAGTTTGTATTCAAATGTATCCCAAAAGACTGTGGCATGTTTTTTAATGCAATTATTTAAGTAAATAAATTCTGAGTGGTATATAAAATTATATGTTAAATACATTTTATCTAGTAACTTTCAAATTCATAAACATGTGTTATTTGGGGGAATGAAAAACTATTTCCAGATTTTCACTATTTCAAGCACTATGACTGTCTTGCTCACCATACTGGATTTCTGATTAGTGACTAGGAAGATTAACTATAACTATGTGCAAAAAAGAAAACTAGGAAGAGATGATATCATTCTAAAAAGGAAGACATACACTTAAGCTAATAGTTGTTACCTGTTACTAGTGTTTCCAGTACTTCTATTATACTTCCTTACTTATTGCTCACAAATGTTTTTTGAAGTAGGCATCATTTTCCCTATAGAACACTATTAAAATATGTTGTAGAGATATTCTCTTATGGACTCAGTGTCTGCCTCCTCCCAAACTCATGTGTTGATATCCTAACACAACAACATGATGTTATTTGGGGGTGAGCCTTTGGGATGATTATATTGTGACATTGGATCCCATCTTAATGAAATACTGCTTTCCTGCCAGGTGAGAGTATAGCAAGAAAACACCCAGACATCTAGGGACCAAGAAGAAGTCCCTGACCTTGTCTATGTGGGTCTTAACTGTAAGAAATTGATAGTTGTGTTATTCTGTGATGTCACTTCATATTTACTACAACAGTATCTAATTCACCCTAGAGTTTAAGCTAAGAAGAGAAATCTGGGATTGAAATTTGAGATGTCTGGTTGCAAATCCTTTACCATATTCTGCCTTCATTCAGTGCCATGTACCTTCAAATCTTTCACTGCCTTAACCTCTACATTTTAAATTCCTTTTTTTTCATTAGACACCTTTCAGAGGTTCATAGCAGTGCCTTGATGTAGGCAGTGTTTTGTAGGTGCACATTATTCATAAACATGAGATTGCATGCACCACATAATCTATGAAGAAAGTAATAACATAGCCCTCTTCATAATTTTTAGAAAGATTTAGCTAAATAAATTGTCTTATTTATTGAACACTTACTACAAGTAAAAATATAAGTACTTGGAAAATTAAAAACGACATATGTGCTCATAAACTTTAATAAAAAGGGCAAGAGATAGACATTAATACTAATCATATTAAAAGATGGGCCATTCTTCTGGATTGAGTAAAACTGACACATTTTAAATTTTAAAGTCTACACTGTAAGAACTTAGTCCGAATAAAGGGTGATCTTTGTTCACCTTATTGGATAGTCACATAAAATGTAAAGAATTCTAGCTATGAGAGCTACTAAAAGTAGGGATGAAGTTATAGGTATCTATGACATGGAAGCATCTTCTCAGAGTTCTGCAATGTATTACCTATGGAAAGAACCCAAGATAATATAAAGAAAGAGGTGACATTAACCAGACACAGATTGAAGAGAGCTGCTCAAAACAGTGGGACTGACTTATAAAGAATATCATTGTTGGAGTAATTGTTTAGTGCGAGAGTTAGACAAAAGCCATTGTGCCTAGAACCCGAAGGAGCAAGAGGTTTGTGGTGCAAGTTACATTTGGGTTCAATAGCAAAATCTAAACCATTGCATATTTTCTATAATGCTTCATTTAATTATTTCCTGTGCATGGTAAATTCATATGAGTTATAAAGTAGAGAATAGTGCTGTTGATCAGGTGATTTAGTGCCTTCTTAAACACTTGCAAAACATTATGAGATAGTGAAAATGATCTCAACAGAGGCATGTGAGGTTGATCAAATGAAAAGCAGCTTCCTTTTGGACTTACCTCTTCTTATATAGCACTATTTGAATTATATATCAAAAAGTCTTTTTATTGAAATGTGTTCCTGAACACTGAATGGTCTCTGATGTAATAAAACACTTAACTTAGTAATAGAAACATAGTAAGCATTAAGTAAATGTTGATGGAACCTCACTGGGCTGAAAGGCATTTATATATTAAGTAAATAATTAGTGCATCTATCAAGTTACTTACAGTCTTAAATTACTTTCCTTTTTAAAAGTTAATTTTATTTGTACATTTTTCACATACATAATGAACATATTCATGTTATGAAATTTATAAGTATACATAATTTAACTTAATTTTTTCTCATTCCTTTCTGTTTAAAAATTTAATTTCTGTTGTTTTCCTTATGTTCTTTTTATTTTTTTAACCCTTTTCCCCTTCCTTCCTTTTCCCTTCCCTTGTTTCCTATCTCATTTGAGAATTTCCTTCCTACTTCCCAATATCTATTGTCCGTTTTGGTCATTTACACTTTGAGTTTCTCACAGAGCGAAACGGTGTGATATTTAAACGTGTGTGTCCAAATAATTTCATTTAAAATTATGTTCTCAAGGTTCATCCATTTACCTAAAAATGTCTCATGTACCCTTCTTTATGACAATGTAGTACCCCATTGCATATGAAAATCACAGTCCTTATCCATTTCAGCATTACTTTCCTTAAAAAATACAAAAGAGTGTGAGAAAAATCATTGCAGGACAATTTTTTTCTATGCATCTCTCATATTCCTACCTGTGTTGATATGTGCCAGAATTTCATGCCTTGACTACTCTTTATTGACCTTTCCTTGGGTCGTGGGATTTATTACAGCAAGCAGTTAAGGGATGAGGCAATGTCTCCCTCAGAAACAAAGGTTTACTTGCTTCCTGTTTCTGTAAAACAGTGCATTTTTAAGTATTAGTGCACCTCTTAGGTGATAAAATTCACTATGTGGGCCTGCATCTGGGAACATCCTCTGTATCCATCTAGGGGGAAAGAGGAACAGATAACAACATGCTAGTAATTGCTTTGCCATGAATAATGAAATTCTTTGTGTCTCTGACCAAGGAGGTTCGTATATTTTCCAAACATCTATGAAAGCATACAGTATTAATGTATATAAGCTTTAAATAGAAACAAGTCAAATAGCCTGAGAAAAATGTTTTAAGTTTCATATTTTTCAGAAATATTCAGGTTTATTACTTAGAACAACATAATTCCCAATACTTATAAAATAATAATATTGTTAATGATGCAATTATAAGAGCTTTTTGATTTACAAAGTATTTTTTAAAGTTTGATTTAATTTGCTCAAAATTCAATATAAATGCACAGAATTCTATCATTATTCTAAATGTACATGAAAATCATTCGCTCGGAAAGGTTTTACAATTTTGGCAAAGCAATGAACTATATTAACACCTAGATGCAATGGTTATGTTTGAAGATTGCCCCCTTCTATTGTTCAAATGGAAAAGGAAAAGCACATTATTCAATGGAAAAGCACACTATTTAAATATTATTTAATCATTCATTCATTCACAGGATTTTTCAAAGTATTTGTAGGTATATAATTTTTTACACTTGTGTTTAGTGTGAATTAAGCCCTTACAAAAGTGTATAGCAGGTATAGTAAAGAAAGAGGTTTAGAATGTCTGGAATTTTCCATACAGTTAAAATATCATAGTCAGGTTTTTCTCTGCTTGCTTTTATTTTACAGCTCAATCATGTTTATAAATGCAATTTGGAGTTTAATTATATTGTTGGTTGTTTGCTTGTTTGTTTGTTTTTTGTGGTTTTTTTTTTTGTGATAATGGGGATTGAACTCAGGTCCTTGCACTTGCAAGGCAGGCCACCGAACTGCTGAGCTAAATCCCTGGCCCCTTAATTATATTGTTAATATTTAAATGTAGGAAAAAAGATGAAAAAGATAGTGTCTAGCAAAAATTGCCTGAAAATCACTAATGCTCACACAGAGACCCAGGGTTTTGGGTGTTTTTTTTTGTTTGTTTTTTTTGTTTTTTTTTGAGAAAGGGTCTCACTATGTGGTTGAGACTGACCTGGAACTCACTGTGTAGCCCAGGCTGGTCTCGAACTCACAGTGATCCGCCTGCCTCAGCCTCCCAAGAGCTGGCATTACAGGCATGCATCACCAGGCCCATCTAGAGAACCAGGTTTTTAAATCTCAGGTTGAATCTAAGTTTAGATTTTTTTTTCTTTTCTGGGGAGAGCAAATCATAAAATGAATTTAAAATACCACTGCATATATTTAACCGCATACTTATGATGCTTGTATATTGTGTTTCAAGTTTATAAATAAACTATATGGTCTTCATTGTAAAAGTTCTGGATTCCGTATTGCTATATAATTGAAAACTATTAATTATCAAACTCAGACAATTGAAAGGAATGTTTGATAAAACATTGTAGTTGAAAAGTGAAAATTTAGTCATTTTTCCATTCTCAGAGCCCAGTAGTGTCTTAACACAGAGAAGCCACACAAGTGCACTTATGCACAAACACATACACACAGCACACACACACACACACACACACACACACACAAATAAAAAAAGATAATGAGAATGAATCAAAGATTTAAACAAGGAAGTTAAAGAAACTAGGAAAGTTGATGAAGCAGACATAAACCTTAGACAATCTTCAGGTGGATTTCCTCTCATTTGATCAAAGGACATCACATCTGTAAATAGTAAACACTGAGGGATAATAAATTCTTTAGATTTTTCTATTGAGAGAGGAAGGAGGAGAAAACAGGCAAATGGGCTGAGCTAGGTGGGGCAAATTACATACAAACAAAAGAGGGGCTAAAGAAATATTAAAAAAAGGAAATGAATAAAGAGAACCACCTTGAAGAAAAAGAAGGGAAGAGTCTGGCCTGAAAGGAAAAAAGGAAAGTAGAAATCAAGAAAAGCTGAACATTGACTGTAGATTCACTTTTATTCAATAGAATTAGTAAATAAGACAGAGAGACTGTTTGAGACATACAGTAGGAAAAGAAAGGTGAAAATGGTTGCTTTTCTCACACTTGACTTCTCTGTTGTTCTCTGGCGGTCCCTGTTTATTCCCCTGACAGCCCCTGGACCCAGTGCTGTAGAACACCGGAAGGGTGGTGGGAAGAAATGACATGTGACACTAGGCCAGGCTCTGATCCTCGACAAATGAAACCTGTCAGGCATCTCCTCAAAGGCTGCCACCTTTCATATCCCTGCTTGGCTGAGCTAGCTTTATAGAGAGACTTATTGTATTATTCAGCTGGTTTGATTTTCCTTTTTATGACAACCCTCCCCTGGAGACCATCCATCTCTTTACAATTTGGAGAATGACTCTAAGTGAATGATATTTCAATGTAATTTATAACTCTCCCCTGCAAACACAAATGTGGGTTGTTTCTCAGCACTGGAAAGAATGCTAACGGCCATTCTTCAGCCTCTATGAGTTTGTATGAAATTAGTACTAAAACATTTAAGATTTCAATGGGCAGATTTAAGGGAATTGACAGAAAGGAGAAAAGCAAACAAATATAAATACTCTGAAAGAGCAAAATGAAAGAATAAGTTCTAGCTTTCTGTGGTCATTAGTTAAATTTGTATTCACAAACTTGCAGGCAGCTATGAAGAATGAGACAATAATTTTACAATCAAGACTTATCAGCAATATTGCAGAAAACAGCATGGATAGTTTAAAGATAAAAGATAAGAAAAAGCTTATAATGTGCCCATTCCATCATACTGATCCAAATTGCTAATGCTTTCTTGTTTAATTTGTATTGATTCATAAAAATTTCAATATAATAGTAGGGTTTTTGTTTGTTTATAAAAGTTTATAAGAAGAATATTAAATTTTTTATTGAGTTTATTGGTACATTTTGGGAAGGGTAGGAGAAAGAATACTAAATTTTATGTAAGACTAAAAAGGAAGGTTGAGGCAATCTCGAAGGAAGAAGTCAAGGCTGACAAGACCTGTTTCTAAGACCTATAATAATGACAGTGATTTAGAAAGTACATTATTGGCTTAGGAACAGTTGAACAAGTCCTGGGTTAACCCCAAACATAGTCACAAAAATAAAAGAAAAAAAAAGGCAAGAAAGGTTTTTATAATGAATGGTGTAGGAATATTCTCGAATATGTAAGTAAAACTAGAAATTCTAGATGATAAGTTATTCTTAGTTTCATAAACTGCAAAAAGTTTTTATATCAGGAAGCCTCCAGATGCCTTCCTCATCATCAATGTGTTTTTTGACATCGTATAAGCTCATTACAGCCTTTCCAGTGTGGTGAGGTGACTTTACATACAAGTTTGGTACACAGTCCCTGATGTCTAATGGGATTGACCGACTTTCATTGCTTCATTAGCCATTTGAACTCTGCTTGTGTGAAATGCTTTCAAGTTTTGTGCCTGCTTTCTCTTCCTTATTGATTTGTAGTCTTTTTACCTATTCTGAATATAAGATATGGGAGTGTGATATTTTTTCTCACTCCATTGGATTGTTCATTTTGTTAACAAAGTCTTAAAGAATTGAAGTTCTCAATGTCTGATGTACAAATGTCTATTTCTTTATGCTTAACACCTTCATTGTGCTCTTAAGAAAATCTGTTTTCCCCCCTAAAGCAGGAAGAATGATCTTTCATGTTTTCTCTAAAAATTTCATTGTTTTCTCTTTTATATTTAGTTCTATAATGTACTGAAATTAATTTTTGTGGTATGCTGCAAGGGCCAAGACATACTTCTCTTTCTTTTATGATTGTCCATGGACCCAAAAGCATTTATGGAAAAAGCCTTTATTGCATTTCAGTGTTATTTTTAGAGGACAATGAAAGAGGTCAGAAGAGAGGATACTGATTTTATTTACACAGTCCATACATAGATATATGATACTAATTAAATAATTTAAAAATTCATTGACATGAAGTAAATATTTGTGTACATTTTGGCATGTAAGTTATACTTCATTATAGAAGCAATTTTTGTGTATAGTCATATTGATCTTTAAGTTAATGATATTTTATGTTACCTAATTCCTTTGAGTTAAAAAAGAATAAAAATACCACTAAGTTTGAAAGGAATAGGACACACTCAAAATAATCTGTGAAGACTGAATTAAATTTTTTGATACACTTCCCAGACAGTGAGAAAAATGACTTTTTTTGACTGCTTTTTCATTTGAAATAACTGAGAAAGATTTATCTTAGCTCTCACAAATCTTTAACTGTATATTATTTGCAAAGCAAATGCATTTTACTTTTAAAATATTGAATTATTTAAGAAATGCCAATTATATGGAATGTCCAAGAGATTTATGTTGTTAAACAGATAATTTCATGAATATGGCTCTATATTTGGTTAGTAAATAAATCTTCCTAAAATTAAGAGTTTGCTAAATATTTTGAGATGACTTCTGCAAACCAGCTATGGCCTAATTATCAGAAGTCGCAATATTGTACTGCTTTAAACATACTATGTATTTGAAAAAGCTATGATGGAGTGATTCAGCTTGTTCCCCAAAATTAAAAACATTAAGATTATTAAAAATCTAGATATTTTTTAAAAGGAAAAGCCCTACCCGGCAATCCTCCTTGCAGTGGCTGTCAGAATGAAAGACTGATGATTTTGATTGACAAATAGGTTGGATGCCTGACCACCAATCTGCTGGGAGAAACTCATTCATTTACTCAATCTCTCATGGGATCAGGACTTGACCAATTGGATGACTGGTGGGCAGGAAGATTGGCTAGTTCACTTGCTCACTGACTGGATGACTAGCTGCATGCATGGATGGCCTACTAGCTAAATGTCTGAGATGACAAGCCTTTCACTGCCCAATGCACTGCCTGCTGTGGTTGTCTGATGGTCTGACTGACAGGTGGCGTGACCAAATTAATAACCACTGTGCAAGATCACGCATAGTCTAAGGTGTTTTCAGCTGCATATTTATAGATACTCAAAGAAATTTGACCACATTTCTGTTGTCTAGGAATGCATGCAATTCACAATTCCATTACAGAATACTCACTATCTCTGAGAGAAACTCAGAGTTCTAATCCTTAAGATTCCATAGCCACAGATAACCAGGGAAGAATTAGGGGATCTATGTATAAATAGTTTGATTTGCCAAGGCCAAAATAAAAGGGATTCTTCAGGAATTGTTTTGCCTTCTAGAAGGTACTTCCTCAGGTGGTCAAGGTGTTGAAGGTCATGAGTTAGCTGCTTTGGAGATGTCAGGACTTTCTTTTTGTCATCCTACACAGAGAAATGGGCAATTAATTTGAATGTGATGAGATCAATTCATATAATCTGACCTCTCTGAAACTGTCAGCAGTGAATCTTATAAAAAACAAGTAATTAGAAACAATCCAAGTAACATTCATCTTTTCATTAGGAAACAGCTACATCTCTTCCCATTTTGCTATGAAATTATTCATCACACTGTGTTACCCATTTGCCAACTGAGGGCTCTGGTTCAATCTCTTTGTCTAAAGAGTTGGAAGACAGATTTAATAATATAGATTATGGCACATTTGTAGTGTGAAATTCCCTACCTTTAAGGATTATTTTAGTATTGAGTTTATGGGAGTTCTCTTGCCAGATAAAATAAACTTTCCAGTAGAAAATCAAGTCAGTAAAGTGAAAGAATAGAGGACGAGACAAAGAAAAGAAAGAGACATAAATTTTACATTTTCTCATTTCTGTGATCTTTAGCTTTCTACTTTAGTCTAACCTGAGAAAATTATGAGTGTAGGGGAAGTGGGAGGAGTAGGGGAAAAGTAAAAAGGGAAAGAAAAACTATGTGAAAAAGAAAAACATGGAAACAGTGTCATTGTAAATAGGGAAGGATGGAGGGGGTGAAGGGATAGCTGGGCAATGATAAGAACCAAGACCTGTCATGTAAAGACATAAGGTCCCAGTGATGAATGTAACTGTAGTCTATGCCTAAAATGTACTAATAAACTTAATATCAAAAAGAAACATTCTACAAAATATCTTTCCAATAATCCTCAAAAATGCCTGGATCTAAAAAACCAGAAAATTCAAGAAACTTTCAAAACCAAGAAGGTCTTAATGAGATGTGACTTCTAAATAAGGTATTCTAGAAAACATTTGAGAAAAATAGAAAATCTGAGTAGAATATGTCTTTAGTTGATAGTAGTGGAGCAATATAAGTCCATTACTATGACCAATGTACCATGGTGAGATAAGGTTTCGAAGATAAGGGAAAATAAGTGTGAGGTGTAAATGTCCAAATTATATTTGGAATTTTGTAAATGTAAAATAATTATAAAAGTTTATGAATTTAGGTGTTTATATATTTATAAAGTTTCAATTTATATTTATCAATCTGTCAAAGAAAGAACAGTATAAGATACCATGGTGAATATCTAATAGGAGACTTGGGAATAGAGACTTCAAGTTGTATGTTTGGAAGTATTTTGATGCAAAACTATGTCTTAGAAACTGAAAAAGAAAAACACTTGGTAAGCATAGAGAATTATGCCTGAGCAATTTGCATTGAGATAAGTCTAGAGATGCAAGGGAAGGTTATTCCATTAAAGGTTATATAATTCCCATTTTAAGGAATTACCTATAAGGCAATGAAAAATCATTGTTAAGTTGGAAGCGCATAAGCAATCTAATCAGAATTTTATATTAGATAAATAATTCTCATCTGGAAGACCTGAAAGAAGTAAGAGCAGGGTATAAGATAGTTCACAATAAGTGTAATAGATTTTAAAACATGTAAAATGACATTAGGAACGCAAAAGAATTAATATTGAAGAAAAATGCATGTTTTTAAAACACTGAAGATGTAAAATGAGAGGTTCAAGAATGATGCTTTTCTGTTTTAAGAATTGAATTCAAAGGCATGCTTTAGAATCTAAAGCCTTTTCTTGCTTTATCTTCCTGCTCTGTCACTAATGATGAATCCATCTAATCTACACTGCTCTTTGTCATCATTATACCACAAGGTTTATGTGTTTTGTGAGTTAGATGATGATAAGTAAGCCATGCACTATATATTTCAGGATTTCCATAATACATCATTTCTCTGTTTCACAGCACTGAGGAGATTGAAAAGTCAATTGGCTCCTACACAGGATGTTGCAATGTATCCTAAGTTAAATATAGTACATTCAAGTTCATATTTACATTTAAATTTCCAATCTATTTTATAAAACAAATATGAACATTTCCATTTATAGATAATGAAAACAAGTGAGTGATTGGATAATAAGTTGCTAAGAACTGAAATTATTGTGATCCTTTGATATAAGACTAGGCCTCCTTAACTCTGTATTAGTTTATAAAACATCACAAAAATTTTCAGTTATAAAAGTACTCAATGCTGATATACAAAGAGGAAATTGAAAGAAAATTATTTGAAAAAAAACTTGAAATTTTAAAATTAGATATATTGATGAGGAAGTTAGAATAAGTACTGGAGAATGAACTCTCTTTTTTCTTGTCTTTGGGATACTTTCTGAAGGTTTCTTCTACAAATAGCTTGAGTCGTTTCTGTCTCTTGATGGAGGGAATGAAAGAGCTTCCTGATGATACCTTCAAGAGCGGCTGTGTAAATCAGACAACACGAATGATCCCATTATCTGGTCATGGACCCTTGGCTGTGAGAAGCTTTTGCTAAAGGTAAATCCTCGCATGCCTCAGCGTAGGGGGAACTTTCAAAAAGTCAGTGCCTGATTGCAATATTAGGTGGCGGGATGTGTGTGGTGACACAGGATAGATTGGAGTCCTTTGTGGTGCAGCATTTATCATTTCAGATATGACTCCACCATGCTCTGATATAAAAAGGTGACAACTGGAGGAAAGACAAAGTTTGTAATATTAGGAAGAATGTGCAGATATGCAAAGGGCAGGAAATATCTGCCCTTTGCAGATCTCAGGGCCCATGGAATGAAGTCCAGGACATAGTTGATTTGGTGTTGAGACTCATGACATGAATGCTATGTATTTGGCCTAGACCTTGTTAATAATTTTAAAAGTGCAAATTAATTTATGCTTTAGAGAATGTATTCATTTCTATCACTAAAATGGGAATATCAGGATTTGACTTACCTCACATTTTTCAAATTAATTTCAAGACAAGCAAGAGAAATGCTGACTCTAAACTAGCTGTATTAGCTACATTTTGATGAGGTATGTAATAGTCTAGATTTTGTGCTGAATGCTTTACAAATTTTACCGTAATCAAAAATCATAACAGCTTCCCAGTGTAGGTACCTTTGACATTGCCATTCAGTAGATGAACAGCTGATGCCTGGTACACCGTATGTGGCCACTAAATCCAGACCAGAGCTCAGTTACCTCATTCCAGATCTGTAATTAGAATGTGGTAACCACATCCATGGGTGGCTCTCTATATTCCTAAGAACAATTATTATGCTTTTTAATTAGAATTTCATTGGTCTCAATTTTTGTACCTATGCATCATAGTCTTCTTTTTACAGGTTATGCTGTTACAGAGATATTCTCATGATGAGTAATTAGGAAATTTCTAGTAGCACAATCCATGGCCAAGTTAATTTTCATTAGTAACCACTATTATCTCAAAATCTATGCCGTTAGGTGATGCTACAGTAAATAAAAATAGCATTTACCTGCTGGACACTTAATAGAGTGTGTTAACACTCCTTTTTTTTTTTTTTTTTACTTTGCAGTTGTATTTTTACAAAAATTGTGAAAATCTATGTTAAAATATTTTATTTCTTTTTACTTCAACATGTTCCTTATGTATTTGGATGCTCAGCATTGATTAAATAAAAGGATAAACGTGTAACAAACTTAGGGGTAGGACAAGTGATTAGGTGGTGTTAATTGCTGTGGAGACACATGAACCTGAAAAGTGAGTACTGGGGGCCAGGGATTTGGCTCAGTGGTTCGGCCGCCTGCCTCGCAAGTACAAGGACCTGAGTTTGATCCCTGGTACCAAACAAAACAACAAAAAAAGTGAGTACTGGGTTTCAAGCTACTTCTCTCCACTACTGACCTGTAGCACTGAATTTGAAAAGGTGAAAATCCTAGAATATCTGGCTTATAAGAGTCTGTGCTCAAATTAGCTGTACAGTTAGGTTCAGGGAGGACTGTACTTCATTTATTGCTTTCACAACGTCTGTAACCATAGTTACAGATTTGGAATGACTGTAAATATTGCTGAGATTTTATTAATTGTCATAGGAGTCCAATATGTGGTTGTCTTTGGCAGTAATCTGATTTCTCTCAGTGAGGGCGTATGGGCTGCAGACTTGTTTAACTTTTTGTAGTTTGCATATGTTGAAATTAAATCTGTGGTACTTCACAATGTCTTTTAATAGATACTTTTAAATATGTATATCTAACCATATTTTAGAGTAAAAGTTAGGCCCAGAACTTTGATTTTCTTTTTGTTTGTTTGTTTTTTAAGAATCCAAAGATGTTTATTGCTATATTTTGGGTATACTGTACAACATTCATTATTGGGATCTTGTACCTTTACATGACTTATCTTGCTTCTTATTTTTTTCCCCATTTCCTGGCCCTCCCTTCACCCCCTCTACCCTTCCCTGTTTAGAAAGACTTTGTTTCCATGTTTTTCCTTTTCTCATATTTTTTCTTTTCCCTTCTTAGCTTTCCCCTACCCCTCTCATTTTCCTTACTCCTTTAGACCTTTTCTTCCTATTGCACAATATCAATTGTACATTTTCATCCTTATTTACACTTTTAGTTTTTCATACCAGAGAAATGATTTGGCATTTTCACTTGTGTGTCTTATTAATTTCACTTAAGAGCATGGTCTCAATATGGATCCACTTAACTATAAATGACTCTAATTTATCTTCTTTATGGCTTAGTAGTACTCCATTTTATTTATTTATTTTTTTTAAACACATTTTCTTTATCCAGTCTCCTGTTGATGGCCATTTCGGCTGCTTCCAAGTTTTAGCTATTACAAACTGTGCTGCTATAAACATGGATGCACATATATCACTGTGATATGATTCTTTTAATTCTTTGGAAAAGATACCCAGCAGAGAGATAGCTGAGTCAAATGGGACTTCTAATCCTTCTTGTTTGAGGAAAACATGGATGCATATATCACTGTGATATGATTCTTTTAATTCTTTGGAAAAGATACCCAGCAGAGAGATAGCTGAGTCAAATGGGACTTCTAATCCTTCTTGTTTGAGGATAGGAGCTATTCTTTCTGTTATGAGGTGAAATCTTAGTGTTGCTTTCATCTGCAATGAAATGGTCTCTTGAATGACCAGTGATGTTGAATATTCTTTCATATGTTTATTTGCTACTTTTACTTCTTTTTCTGAAAAATGTCTGTTCATTTCAGATGCCTACTTTTGAGTTGGATCTTTATATTTGGGGGGTCTAATTTTTTTGAGTTCTTTATTTATTCTAGTTATTATACCTTTGAGGAACAGCTGGTAAAAAGTTTTTCCCACACTGTAGGTTGTCTTTTAGTTCTGTTGGTGTTTTCTTTTGTGAAGAAGCTTTTTAGAAAGATGAGATCCCAGTTGTTGATTCTTTGTTCTAGTTCCCATGCTACTGAGGATTTGTTCATAAAGTCTTTTCTGATGCCAAGGTCTTCAAGAGTTCTACTTAACTTATCTTCCAGGAAATATAAAATATTAAAGCTAGCAGAGACTAAGTCAGTGTTAGCGGATGGTGACAGCTAAGCACATACATATTAGTGATGAATTAACTAGGTTCAAAGATGTCATTATAAATAACAACTTTTAGCCAGTTTATTTCCTCTGTAACTCAGATGCTACTTTGTAAGATGGATTTGACCATAGAATCCAGTGCAAAAGGTAGGCTTGCTGCTGCGCATAATCTTCCTAAAGCGGTACCTCATTCAGAGTATGGACTCCATAAATGCTAGCTGTTTTACCAATTCCATTAGAAATAGCCAACAATATTAAGAATTTGGGTAACAACTAATGTGGTATATATATTTGCCATACTTCCTTCAATGAAGTGTGCATTTAAATTTATAACCCCTGCAGTAAGATGATATAGTATTTCTTACAGATTTTTCCTTCAACTCTGGAGTTTTAGTCTTTATATTGGTATGAATGCAAATAAAGTGGTCAATGGTTTTGTTTATTTACTTAAATTTTCAATGCTAGAGTAACATAAAAACAAAATATTTTGATGTTGAAGATTTGCTAATTACCTGGGCTTGCTAAAAAGGGATCTAGTGGAGAGCAATCATACTATATTTAACCCTAATATATACAAATTCAATATTGAGCTTTAAAATATACAGTACTATTTAGTATTTAATGAAATATGCATCCACAATTCCTAATGATAGAAATCTTTCTTGTCACCAACTGCTTTCTATCAAAAACATGCCTATAGTGAGAAGGTAATTTATTGCAGAAAAGGTGTTATAAATATATCAAATATATGTAAATGTATGAAGGCACTATGGCATTGTGCAGAGAAATATAGAAGTTGAAATCTACTTCACGTAGATTCTACTTCATGAAGACTTATAAAAATCTTCCTTTATGCAGGAGATCATCACACCTGAATACTTATGGTTGTCCATGATAATATTTTAGAAAGTTGATGTACAGGGGTATGATTTTCTTGGTCTAAAGCATACATGTAGTAGTGACCATTGCTTGCAGAAATAACCCCACTGGTCTACAATCTGAGAAGCACCTTGAGGCTTCGCCTTCCCTCCCCTTTTCAAGTATCATCCAGCTTTCTATTCTCCCCAAATGACAATGCAATGTGATTTCCCTTTGTTCAGTGTTTTTTTTTTTTACTTCTCTGATTATACTTGTTTTTCATATACTTGTCATACATTTGTATTCCCTTATGTGACTTGTCTGTTCATATAATGTACCTACTTTTCTTGATTTCTTGTCATTTTCTTGATTTACAGCAAAACCTTGAAAACTTCAAGTTATTAATCATTTGCAGCTGTAAATTTTTCAAATAACTTGTCCCAACTTGTCTCTTGTTTATTATATTTGTCTGTGTTTTCATTTTTTGAATATAAATCCTTAATTTCAACAGAGAACAATCTATCATTAGTTTATCATATATAGTTTATATTTTTCCATGAACTAATATAAGAAGTTCTAGTTCAATAAATCACATCATTCTCTCACTTCCTCTATTACTTTGCAGTTTTATATTTTATTATAAAATATGTAAAACATTTAATGATGGTTTTTGCACACTGATGTCTACTTATGCTCTTATTTTGCATGTAATCAGAGTTATATATCTTTGTGTCCATAAAGCATTCAATTAGTTCCTATATTAGGTAGGGTTCTTTACAAGGATCAAAAAGATTAGAGAATATGTGTAATTATACAAAGAGATTTACTAGAAAGGTCTACAAGACTGCAGGCAAAGTGTCCACCAGGACTTTCTGTAGAATGAGAGGTGGAAGAATCCACAATGGCTTTCTGTGCCTTGGAGAGCCAGAAGATTCAGTAGAAGTAAAAGTTCAAAGTCCTGGAAGCTCAGTGTAGAGCTGCTGGTAAAGGCTTCGTTGGAAAGCTGGAAACACCAGAGATCAGAGTCCCAAGGGGATAAGGAAGACTGGAGCTCTTCCAAAACAAGAACATTTCCTTCTTCCCCTTTCAATCCTGCCAAGGTTTTAGTTGGTGCCCTCAGTTTGCTGGCCTACATGTACATTACCCAGCTTACTATTTATTGCTAGCTGGTTCCTACTCAAATTGAATTTACATATTATAACTAATGATCACAGTTTCTGTGTAAACTTGGGTTTACAATAGCTATCATATCCTAAGTACTTATACATGGATAGCTTCAGTTTTGCTATTTCAGTTTATTGCCTTATCATCAAAAGTAATTATTTTCAACGTCTCTGTAAAAACATATTATGTCTGGTAACTTAAGTATTCTGTTTGCTCAAAATGTTTAGGATTAACTTGAGATTTCATAAGACTTTTCCCTGCAAAAAAATTTCAAGAAATACAGTTGAAATTTTATAAGACATCCAAAGATTTGTAATTTTATTTGAGGAAAAAAATGACAACTTTATAATATAAAGTATTCTTTTTCTTCAATCTGTTGTAATTTTTTTCCATTCAGGTCATTTTTACATGTTATTTAGTCATTCCAGCTATATCATTCCTGTAAATTCTCAATATTACTAATCACGTGTTCATAGAATTTTATTAGATAGTATACATAATATTCTTAAATTTCTGAATAGTATCTTTGTTATAATCAGTTCAAAGAAGAATATTATGTTATTGAGAAGACTAGGGTATACAAAGTTCATTCATCAACTAACTGCATGTTTGAAAAATACATTGTACAAATTTCTATATTAATGCTCTTCTATATATAATAGGTGAACAAGACATCTGCGGGTTTGGTGTTAGATTCTGACTAAACTATATACATGTTCAGCATGTAGTAAATTACCACCAATGTCAAGTAATAAATAATCCTATTAAGTATAAGTGTTATTCTCTGTAGAAACTACCATTTAGTACCAGGCTAAATTTTTCATCTACATTAACATTGGCACGGAAAATATCCTACTTTATCAATTCATTTTATATTCACAGTGACATTGCTGTTATTGCCAGTTATTTTAAATGGGCACCCACTAGTTACACAAGGTTATACTTATAACAGTGGTTAATACAGTATTTTTGAAGAGATTTATTAATATAGATTTGTGGCAAATGTATTATAAAAATACTTGGTCAAAATTAGCAGACATCTCATGAATTGGGTGTAGATATTACCACTATTTTATAGATGATTAAACTGCTATTTTTAAAAAAATAAACAGAATTTTTTATTAAAGTACCCAATTTCACATAACCTCATCTGAGATTTAAAATCAGGCCTGCTTAATTCCCAAACTATGCTTTAACAGTATGAAAACTATTAGAGAAATATAAGCAAAGACATTTTCCTTCTGAGTTATATCTTTGGAGAATGAAAATCACTTCCACAAAGTTTCCAACAATTAGTGTAAAAGAAGGGATATGTGTTGTTTAATCTCAGGCAGAAGACGATTATCAAAGAGATTTTCTTGCAAACTGAACGTTCTATTTAACTGCAAGTTTCCCATTCCTTCTTTGTTCTGAATAAGAGTCTTAGTTTGTTATCACAATTCTATTCAGAAACTAGGGGAAAAAACAGGCTGTAGAATGGAATTTGTTTATGGAGAAGCATTCTGCACTGCTGTCAACTCAGCCTCATGTGTTGAAGAACTTACTATGTGAGTGGGAATTTAATGCTAACGTCTTGGGACTCATTGCCCAACCATGGGTTTTGTCAGGCAAACATATGCAGCCTCTGGGAGATGGCACTCATTTTAGCAAGAATTTTTTCGAGTCATAGTTTGAAATTTTCATGGGTCTAAAAGTGTCGTATTGCCTTCTCCTGTATTATAATGATGGCAGACATAATTCTTTCAAACTCAGTGCAACGTTCATTCATGATTTGTGGTATATTCAGTCATAAATTTCCTGACGTGCTTTTATTAGACTTAATATAAATTACTTACTAAAGATTACACTCAGATGCAAAATGGTAAGCATATTTTGGTCCAGATGCCCATTTATACTTTTTCTTTCAGTTCTGGTGTTTAGTATATTATTTTTTTACCTGCTCAGAATAATTTTGCCCGTGAATTTTATGCCATATAACTGTGCATACCTTGAAAACAAACTTAGTATTATACATGAACAGTGAGTATGAGGAAACTAATAAGAGTTCAATGGAGAATACAAAAATCAGTCCTGTGTACAGTTTACTTGAGTTTTAGATTTGACTCGGCCAAAAAAGTGGTAGTTACAATATGGATGTCATTGTTTCTCTGTATACCTTAGTTACACCTGCCTACCCCTCCCTCACAAGTGTAAAACAGACATTAGCTGGTCATGCTTCTCTTAAAATTGACAATAAAGTATTCTCATATTTTATCCAAATAGCTTTACCATTCAAAGATGCTTGTGTGTTACCAATCTTATAGTTATATTATTAAATACTCTTATTTCCTAACAAAACTGAATTCCCCCCACCCTTTGGTTTTTTGAGATAGGCTCTCACTATGTAGTTGAGACTGACCTGGAGCTCACTATGTAGCCCAGGCTGGTCTCGAACTCACAGCAATCCTCCTGCCTCAGCCTCTGGAGTGCTGGGATTACAGGTGTGAGCCACCACACCTGGGCTGAATTCTTATTATTGAGTTTTGTCTTAACTTTCTCCCTCTATTTCTGTTTTAGAATGTATCCCAAAGTGAAATTTATACCTTCTTCTTAATTACTATAATAAAACCACACAAGAAAAAACAACAACAACCTACATGATGAAAACAACTATAATTTTTTGCAGTGCACAATTGTTTATTATATCAGTAATTATTTGGAGAAGAATACATAAACTCACATCCTTATAATCAATATTAAGATAAGCTATTAGGCATTCCTTTTGTTAGGCATTTATAGGAAATATAGTACACCAACTATCAAGTAATTTGTCTATTTCATTGTATTTTCCTCTCTTTCTGCCTCAATTGCTTTTGCATCCTTTGCTATATCCCACACTTTACCTGAAGATATGTCTTATTTTGTGTATTCCTCTCTTTGTGTTTTCAACCCACACACAATTAATTACTTTTCAGAGAACACATTGTTCACTCACTTATTGAGTGCAGGGCTGTTATGTCTTCTATTCACATTCCTAGTAGAATTTAAGCAACAAGAGGACAGTGACTTTTGTCTTTGTATTTAGTGATGGACCCAAGTTCCAAATCCCTACTGGAATTCTCTCCTCGTGTCATGCAAAAAACAGTTGTTCAATGAATGAAAGCACTGACTAATGAGGGGAAACTCTAAATTGTTCTCCTTTGTTGGTGAAGAGCTAAGAACATACCAACACACTTCGTTAAAATTCAGAGTCTTCTTTCTTGTATTTTTTTTTCTTTAGTTTTCTTTTTAAAAAGCAGAAGTCACCTTTGTTGAAGTGCGCCTATGTTTTGAAGGCTCTTTTCTCTTTGGGGAGGAGGATCCTTTATTTGATCTGTAGTGTTTGCCTTGATCTATGGTTACTTTTTCAAGAGACTAAAGCTAATTGTATGTCTGGTTGGATTTTGGTTGCAATTAAACATAATTTCTGCAAAAGTCATTTCTCTGATGAGTGACCATTTCCTAACCAACACACACACAAGAATCAGTTTCTCTACCCTTACCTTATTTTACCTCTTCAGTCTTGTCTGCAGTGATGAAGCTTTTAAGAGCTAAGAGCAGATATTTTGGAGCCACAGAATGAATGAAACGCCATAATGCAGAGGATTTAGTTCAGTGGTGCCATGCCTGCCTGGCAAGCACAAAGTCCTGAGTTTGATTTCCAGTACAAAAACAAAGAAAAGAAATGACATATCTTTTCTTAATATTTGACTTGCAGCAATTCATTTACATCTCCAGTATATTTCTAAAACATTGTATCCACCCCTTAAACATCCTTACACATTAGCAATGTTGCATATTTTTCATCTTTAAAGTCATTTTCAAAGACTTTAGTATAATGTTTAAAAAACCTGGGTTCTTAAAATTAGAAAACAACTAAATTCAGATGCTATTTCTGAAACATTGTTTTCAATGCTTTATCCAAGTGGTATAAAATGGTCATGCAACCTATCTGCTGGTCAGTTTCCTAATACATAATATGTTGTGAACAAAAAATATGGTGACTACCTAAATTAAAAAATATATATATCAGTAAACAACACACTTCACGAATCCCCCTGAAAATATACCTACTCAGTTTGCAGACACTTATTTGGTTCTCCTTGCCCCACTCTGAAGCAGCTCTGGAAACCTTCCTTTGTGAGTGACTTTGGCTTCTCTGTCACGGCTGCCTTAGTGACCTGGATCAATTCCAAACGTTATCGTTCCTGACCATTTTGAATTTGGAGAAAAGTTAGAAGTCGACGAGTGCAGGATATGGTAAATAAGGTGAGGACACCCACTAGTTATTGTTCCACAGAAATTGCTCATAAATGGTTGATCAGTGAGTTCGCACTGGAATTTTTTTTAACCAAAAAGTATCTGAGAAGATGGCATAGCTCAGTGGTGAACATTTATCTACCATGCATACGGCCTCGAGATCAATACTCAGCACCACAAATATTTTGAAAATGTTAAATAGATAATAAACTTTTGAAATCCTATTTTCTGGCATAAAACTTTTCTTTTACCTAATAAAACTGACTTCTTGAACATATATGTTTGTGAGTTTTAGCACATGCAAAGATCCAAGTAGAAAAACCACAGTCAGGATGCAGAAGAAGTTCATTATTCAACAGTAAATGCTCATGCTGGTCCCAATGCCTCAGTTTTGAATCTACTTTTTTCTCCCTGTTTACCTTTTCTAGGTACTGTTTTAAACATTATAATTCCCTAAAGCATTGAATGCCAAAGGGTTATAGCTGTTGATTTCCAAATGTTGTTGCAAAACTGACAGCAACATTACCACTAGAAATACTTTGAAAATCCCGCTTCTTTCCCACTCCAGACCTACTTTATTGGAATGCTGAGGATAGAGATCAGCAACCTGAGTTCAAACAGGATTCCTAGTGAATGCGATGATAAAAGTGCTTCAATTCCTTCGGAGTGAAATTCAACTTTCCATGAAGAGCCCTAGGCAAACATTGGCTTTGTGCATTCCTGTATGAGCTTTGGTGCCTTATCCTGGTAGCCAGAGAAGATCACAAGATACAAAAGTACTAATGCCTTATCATCCCCCCCAGATAAAATGTATGTGATGGGGAGGGAATGACTAGTCTGTCATTGATGTCTAATTTTAGAGTTGTTTTTCTTAATGGCACGATTCAGTATAGTATGTCAGAGGAGCTTGCAATGTGATTTCCATGGCAATTTTTGAGTAGAAAAATGAGGGTTCTGTTTGGGAACCATTTCAGTTACTTTTTCTTTTCCTTGCTTCAGTCATTTCAGTAGTATCATGGGAGAGGTACTCTACTACGTACGGGAAGCATAGTGAAAGACAAAATAGGCATATTTTCCTTTCACAGAGCAAGTATACTCCCCACTAGCACATCTCTCCAAGTTGAGCTTTCGATCTCTTCAAATTATGCTGAGGTGATTCATTCATATTTTGTGTGAAAAATCTGGAGGATTCTTGCTAAGAGCTCCTTTCAGGGTGCGTGGTCCTGCGAGGGCTCCTCTGCAAGGCCGTGGAAATACGTCATGTTTTGACTCCTGTGCTCTGGTGTGTGAAACGGGCAGAGGCTGATTTCTGTGTGTGTATGAATGAGCAGAGCTCACGGTAACGGAAGTAAAGTTGTGGACCATTTTGATTGCAGAGGCCTCTGTTAGTTAATGCTACTTCTGTGAAGAGTGATGTCCCTGTTCACTTTCTATGGATCAGGAACTCCAAGAGCCATTGGAAGGGAAATGACCAATTCTGTCTCATTGTGCTTAACTGAAGGCGGGGTCAGAAATGGAGGTACTGGGAGGAACTGCACATCTATCATTAAAGTAATTAATATCTCTTCGCCTCCCCACCCTTCTCTTGTATAAGAACATGTGTACCAATTATTATACATGATGTAAACATTTTATATAATGAACGCAAGGAAAAGCAACCATTATATCAATAAGAATTAAAATGGGGAAAGAGGATTTAGAGTAGTGAGAGAGGTGGGTGAAAACTGGAAGGGGATTAAACAAGCATCAAGCTGTTTTCTGTATATATAATGCCTACTCCCTATGATGAATGTAAACTTCATCTATTGCAGATATGTAGTAATAAAATAAAAATAAATTAATATCTCAATTTCATATTTTTTTTCTTTTGTCCTAAGAGAGTAGTGAAGTTTAGCTTGAGAATTCTGCAGAACTTTTCTCCAACACAAGGACAGTGATGAGTATAGACCCTGCATGAACATTTTGGAAGGCCAGAGGCATGGGCCTTTCTCAGGCAGGCTATTACATGGGCTACAGCTTTTGCATCTGATCTATCTTCAAAGCAAACGGCTGCCCTTGACTATCATGGATCCTGAGTAGGGAGCTTCTGCAGCCAGAACCACATCCTTAATCTTAAATTATTTTTATCCTTTAAAAATAAAACTGAAGGGATGAGGATTCAGCTCAGTGGGTCCACCACCTGCCTCACAAGTGCAAGGCCCTGAGTTTGATCACTGGTACCAAAAAAGAAAAAGAAAGAAAGAAAAAAAAAAAATTCTTACGTGCAATAGCTACATAGAAATGCTGTGAAAGTATATCTTCATAATAATACGGTTGTGTTCAGGCCGAATAAAGACTACACTCATTAAAAAAGTCAGAGTTGTGGGTCAGGCATGGGGAAGTGAGACAGGCTTTGACATGTCATCTGTGAAGCCTGTGGAGCTCCAGAGATTCGGAATTACAGAATAGTTATCCATGGATGTGGTTACACTCACAAAAAATACATCTTAGGTTTCTGATACTATCCATTCTAAATAACCATTATAGCCTTGAATCCTAGAGAAAGGGAAAAAGTAGTATTAATTTAGGGAATTGTTTTTGTCATTGATTAAGAACATCTCTTGGTAAAGAAAAATGCTCTATCTTTGCCAGCTATTTTTTCATATACTTTTCAACTTTATGATGCTGCGTACACATCCTTGAGCTCCAAAGGAGAAAGTTGCACTGTGAGATTCATTATGTGAAACCAAAAATGAACTTGAAAGTGCTCCAGATGTCTGTCTGAGATAGAAGGTTCCAGACAAAACGATGTTCACGTTTTTTTTTTTTGTTGCATGTGCTTTCTGTCTTCATCTAGTTGAAAATGCTTGCACTTAACATTTATTTGCATATTATATAGACATTTCCCTTGATATTTTTAATCTTTGACATCTTGTATCATTATTAAACCAATCACCATAACACCTACCTCAGAAATGATACATTATATCCCTTGAGTTTATCAATCATAGAGCAATCTCAGTCCATCATCACATGAATTATTACAGAACTGTTTGATATGTGTACCAAAAAGGGAAAAGTAGTTTCTCGCCTTTGAACTTCTTAAGACAATCACATTAGAGCTGAACTGTGCAGCACTCTGATGTCAATTATAAAGACATTATTCAATGGCTCTACTCAATCCATTTGACTTACAGTTAACCTCACAACTTTTACTATTAACTTTCCTTTCTACATCTTTTCATATTTGACACTTACCCATCCTAAAAGATTGGTAGGATCCTTGAAATGGAATTTGAAATCAACTAGAACAGTGTGCCTGAGTGGGGGATGTGATACTGGGTTGTAAATCAGAATGATTTTTATAGTAACAGAAGATGGTTTTAGACAGTATGCTGGAAAGACAATAATTAACCTTGAATCTCATAGCAAAAAAGTTATTCTCATCTCAACTTACTTTCATTCCCCCTGGATACATCAAAGAAAATGAATCAGTATGTTGTTAATGTGTCTTTAACACACTTTCAACACTTGCCATTTTAACCAAGGTAGAGTAGATTCCAGGCCTAAGCTTTTACTAGAGGAAGATAAAGGAACTTATCTTGTTTTTTAATTTTAGTATCTTATATTAAGCAGTAAAACAGTTTTCTATTTATTGTCATGATGTAAAGTTTCCTTTTAAGTGTTTTGTCAATTTAAGCAATAATTTGAATTATAATTACTTACAAAAACAAGTGATGATAGTACATCGAAATAATCCAAAAAATAATGACAACATAATATTTTAATATTTGAGAAACATTGATGTAGTATAACACATTTAGTTTACAGTTAAAGGGACTGGAAATCTCAATTGAATAAGCTATTAAGTAATACATTGTGCCTGTTCTCCTAACACTTTGTATTTTAATCTCTGCTCCCATGGAATTCAGCTTTGGATGGTATTTGAGAAGATAACTAACATGAAGTGAAGTCATATGAATGGGACTTAACTCACTGTGACTGGGACCCTTAGAATCAGATAATTTTTTTTTTTACATAAAAGACAGAGTTCAAATGCTTGAGGAAGGAGAGGAACAATCTTGTGAGGACAAAACAAGAATATTATCATCTATAGACCACTGATAACATCTTCAGGAGAAAACAACTCTGCTCACATTTTTGTACTGAACTTTCCATGTCCCGAACTGTAGTAAAAGAAATGTCTTTTGTTTAAGAAACCCCACTTATGGGAGTCTATTGTAGTTCAGAGTAGTTAAGAGTAAATGAATTGGTCACAAAGGCAGTCCAAGCAGACCAGGAGAATCACAATTTGAACGCCTATCTCATGATATTTTTCTATTTGCTCATTGAGAAATTTTAATGTGTTCTTCATGCATAGCTAATAGAGTGTCTCAGGCACTGAAGAAGTAATTGAAAATAAGGCAGTCTCTGCCCTGGGATATATTTGAAAAAAATTGGTAATAATAAATAAATTACAATTATGTACAGTGCTAATACACTAATGGATTGGAAATGCAATCGCCTTTATCAAAATCTTGATTATGGATAGAAAATAATGGTATCTTGGTGATGTAAAATAATGGCTTTTAGTAAATGTTCTGCCAAAGGAAGCACAATGATGGCTTTTAAATAGAAGTGATTTGGCTTCAAAGGATCATTTGGCAGTATCTGTTGATATTTTAAGCTTTCACAACTTGGGATGGGAGGGCACTAATAGTGTTAGTGACTTGAGTCTGCGGAAGCTTCTAAACATACTACAATGGACAGAACCACCATTCCCCAAAAGAAAGTACATTATCTAGTGCAGAGGTCAGTAGTGCTGGACTTAAGAATGCTAATGCAGAGGAAAATAAGGGTGAAAAGTGATCAGATTCAAGTCTATGTGAATTCCACGTCTATATTCTGTTATACACAATGAAATATCAATACAGAATTGAATATGTCACAGACTTCTCCAAATCAGGTTTTGCTGGACCCAAACCTTGCCACTTTTGGACTGTTTTTAAGTGGGGCATGATTTAAACATGTGTATTCCAGCTGTTATTTACAAGACAGGTAAATATCTGTACCCATTTCTTCAAGTAATGGAAGGTGTGTTGAAAAAAGACATATGTAAAAGACATGTGTAGCCTTATGCACATTAACTATTATTTCAGTTATGTACTCTCAGTTTTTAGGGATCTAGACATATTTACCTGTTTGTCCCAAATTCTGGGCATGAATTAAGAATAAATTATAAGATTAGTGAGTGAGCAGACTGAGTGAACAGGCAAATGAAGCAATACTCACTTAAGGTTCCTGGAATATTCCTTCATATGTAAAACCTAAAATGGACCAATAAACTCAATTGAAGATGAAAAAAAAAAAGAAAAAAGAAATAAAACCAAGATTTAGATCTACTTTATGGAAGTAGTATAGGACTAATCTAGTGTCAGTAATAAGGTAATAAATTATATTAAATAGATCTGTCATTATTATTAAAACACATATTTATTTTAGTAACATTTACTTACAATGAATCTGAGTTTTAGAACACTTCTGTAAATAAAATGTAAATAAATTTAGGATCTTTTTTGCACATATAGTTCAAGAGTTAATACTGGTGGTTTTAGAAAATATTAGATGGATGGGCCACTTCTTTTTTTCATGTATCTGGTGTTCTTTCCCTCTTGAACAGATGGTGGGTGTGATCTCACCACTGCCCCAGGGATGCTTATTGACATTGGCCTTTTTAAGTGTGGGATGACTTTATGCTTCTTATATGTCCCTTGAGTAAAGAGAAGAAATACTCTGATACTTTCTCACTCTCTTTAAGATTTACCAGCCAATAATGCCTCTGAGTCACTTCTACATACAAAAATGTCTAAAATAGCTTTCAAATGTAGGATGCAAACTCAACTATAATTCAACAGACTAGTACATTTTAAATTATTAATGCATAATTTATATATATTCACTATGGATAATGAAAATAAAAAATACTTTCATATATCAATTTTTAAAAAATTCTAGCTTTGTTTAGCACATTATATGCTTGGCTGTACTGAGCATTTCCTTTGTAATATTTTACTGCATTCTCACATCTTTTAAGGTACTGGTATGATTAATAGGCCCATTCCACACATTAGAAAGATAAGCTTTGAATTCAATATCTTGTGTACTTTTGTACACATATTACATAGTAAAATTTAGAATCAAATTTTTAAAAAAAGCTTTCATGAAACACAGTGAAAGCAATCAATATTTATGGGTAGTATTAAAAGATAATAATGGAAAATACTAAAATATATAGATAATAATGTTAAAACATATTTCTGACATCCAAAGAGATGCTATATTCTGTAATGTCAGACCTGGGCTTTCACAGATGATGAGTTGTCTAAGCCTATATTTTGTCATTTATATGCTGCTATTTTTACCCATTTTATGACAATTGTAAGGGATTAAGCAGATAAGTGAGTGCAACACTCTTTAGTTCTAAGGATATTAAAGTGTAAATGATGAATACAGAATTATGTACAATTTAACAAATTATTGAAAACTGACTTCCAATATTTTTTATTATTCCAGTGTCTTTGGAGCAATAATTTCAGTTTTACTATATTGAAAATCTGCAAGGATTGTTAAGGAAATATATGTGTGATAAATTACTGAAAGGATATTTTCTATATTTAAAAGCAAAACAAACAGAACACAATATAGTGTCTACACATAGTGAAAGCAAGTGCTCTAAAAAAATTCTTGTTTTTTCCTTCATCTCATACTGCTACTTTTTAGCTACTTTATAATCCACTTAACTTGAATTGTGCTTATATGCTTGCCAAGATTAATTGCCTTTTAAGGCAGAAACACTGCCAATGTGGAGGTAACAAATCTAAAGATACAATAAACCTTAAGCTAAAAATCACTTTTACTTTAAAAGAGTTGTTTAGATTCTACTTGGAATGGGTTTTGGACAGATTTTTGTTGTCCCAGGGGAGACACATAACATTTAAAACATGCCCCAACATTTATTGGCAATATATTTTCTTTTGCATTATATATAACGTTTTCAAATCTGCCATAACAGTCAAAGCATACATATTTCTTAAAGCAGATTTAAAATTATATTAATGAGTTAAAACAGTGGATTTTAAATAAATTAGTTAATTGTTACTGCCAGAAGCATGAGAATTTTCATTTCACATGTAGATGTGAGGAGTTCAGTGTCATAAAACATGGCAGTAACATTGATGATATTTCACCTGATGAAACAGAAAAGAAAAAAAATCATAGTCTTACGAGTAAACATCCCCAGGTTGTTATCCTAGTAGAATTCACTGAGTGGTGAGGGCAGAAGAGAAGAGTACCCTTGCATATATATATAT
>NW_022900944.1:27810077-27819248 GCF_012274545.1 Fukomys damarensis
TTAATAGCATAAGCTGTGAAGTTAGATTGTTCAAGCAAAATACTACTTCATTTTAAAATATTTTCTATGACCTTGACAAAATCCCTCAGCATTTATGAGTGTAGGTTCCTCATCTACAAAATGAGGATATCTGATAGTATCTTTTTCAGTTTTTGTAATGTAAACATTGTAGACCGCAATCAATAATGGGTGTAACAAATCTTAGTGCAGTGTCTGAAACAATGGGACTTCTCCATGGCTAATTATGAAATAATAATTAATATTATTATTGTTGTGTTCATTACATTTTAATACAATTTTCTTTATCTGAAACACAGAAAACTTGGCTAAAAGTTCTCCAAGAATTAATTCCACTGACATATATTATGGTTTAGAAAATTTTTGCATTGGTTTTCTCAGCTACTTTGCTATAAGAATTATTGACAATGCACAATATTGTCTGTCTTATTCATGGCTGATTTTCCTTGCTAGCCAGTGTATCTATTCATATATAAAATGAACATTAGTTAAACGAAGGCAACTTCATGGGCACAAAGTTTACCTAATCAAATTAGCCTTTCTGAATCTAAGTGTTAAGATTTTACTTTCTAAAAATCTATTATAAGCTATGTTAATGAGTTTTATCTGTAATGTACACTTTGAAAACTATAGTTTTAGGGGATCTAAGAGGGATGTGATTACAGTAAGCATATACAGTAATGCCAAAATGGAACAATGCTAAACTGGGTTATTGCTGATGATTACCATGACAAACAGACATAAAACAGTGTTTTATTAATTGATGAGGAAATGTAAACACTCCAAAAGCTGTAGCTCTGAAATGTATGAAAGGATTGGATGGAATACAACTCTTGACTGATCACAAGGAAGCAATTATATATAAGATATTTTAAAGTTTGCTGTCCTATTCTGAATTCTTTGGAATTCCATGTGCTCACAAAATTGCAATACTTTGATGTTGACAAATGAAAGGGAATTCTAGAACAATATTCTGATTCAGGAAAAATGTTGAATGATAAACAAGAAATAATGGTAAATTTAACCAATGTTGCAAAAGTAAACTCATGTGAAAAATATTTCATCCCAAACTATGGTTAAAGATATAAGACTGGCAAAAAACAAACAAAAACTTTCAAATATCTGTCCAGAATTTCTGGAACCTCATGGCCCTCAGACGTATGTGGTGTGAAATAGAAAATGTACTTTTTAGGACATCCCTCTCTTCTCCTCTGCCTTTGTAAATTTCTTGATCACTTGTATACTCTTCCCAATATACCGGTATCTTATCAATGTAGTTTTGATTATTTTCTTTTTTCATTGTTCAAAATTGAGTCTTCAAAAGGTAAAATTGCCTCAGTACTCAGTAGATTATCAGAATGTTTAAGATGTACACCATGAGGTGGCCATGTTCCTTTGCTGTTGGGTATTTGCATCCTGTGTAAATTGTGTGCATGACTAGTTTGTTTTCTTCCAATCTTTTCTAAGAGACATATGTGTATTTGTATTTGTGCTTGCAATACAGTATTTCACAGTTACTCAAAATGAAAATATAGAACTGCTTTAGTCATTGGAATGAAAAGAGACACCCCCCCACACACAGACAATTAAAAGCAAAGTGAAGCCCATCGCATAAGGGATGACACTCAGTCAAAGCAGCAGTGATAATTGGTCACTTGAAGTAACTGGCTGGTCAGTGTTATCAAACACAACAGTCATTCCCATGCAGAGATTTTTTTTTTTTTAATCTAGAAGCTATGAATGGATCCAAGACTTGCCAGAATTTCTGTCTTCTGATCTCAATATACAAGCCACTAAAATTTGAAAGGAATAATCTTCAGAAGCTTTTTATGTATTTAATGGCAGCAGGAAGAAGTCTGCCTTGGAAATCCACCTGCTCAACATATCTAAGTCATTTTGTGCCTTTCTTACAAAAGCAACATTACAGGGGTTTTATTGGCTAGTTTCGCTCTGTGTGCTTGAGTAATTGTGAGACAGAGAGTTTTTAAGAATGAAGAAAGACAATTCTGAGTTAGATGAATACACTTGTTTTTAATTAGTCTTAAAACTAAACCATAATAGGAAAGGGATATATACTACTAATGTTGTTCAAAGATAATCATGTACATATCTATGTGACTATCTACACATGTCCAAAGTACACATATGAATTTTCTGGATGTGTGGAGAGATCCTAACATCTATCATGCAAAATCATCCTTATGTTATGTTTTCATATTCATTTATTTAACATTTGCTGCCCTGCTGAAAAGTGAAATGAAAATAAATCAAGAGCACACCAAATTAAAAGAACAAAATGTAGTCTGTACCATTGAAGAGTTTAGGACTGAATATGAAAACCACAAGTAGCTGGAATAAAAACTGAGATGAATCACTACTAAGCTGACTTAATCACTAGGTGTGGTAAAGTGCTGAATAGAAGTGGAGAATTAAACAATCATGCTTCCTCTGCCTTTTGTTGCACTTATTCCTCATTAATTGTGGACTTGGCTATGTGATACGAACTTTTTCTTCTGGTTGCATTCACATTTTCCTGACGCCAGAAGGAGTTTCAGATCAAGAGAGGTTAATTTAACTCAGATTGAATTATGAGTAAAATTTGGCTTAGATTATCACATGGCAGAATAGGATCCCAGAAAAATGAAAGAATCATAGCAGAGTATTGAAACATTGAGTTGAAAAAAATGGAAAGTGGGAAATAATGAAATGAGTGTGTCACAAAATATTGACTTCATGAAGGAATTTACTAAAGAAGATGATGCTGAAAGTATTTAAAGCTAGATTCTAGAGATCTGCGGTGAGAGAGCTATGGAATTTCATTCTCAGTATCCAGAACGATACAATTAAACTGCTCAGCAAAAATACAGTCTGTTCATTTCTTCTTCTTGAGATTCAGGGCAATGAATGTTTGGAATTTCATTTTTGTTAAATTACTGCTATTGTCTTTTCATGTGTAGATTGGTTTAGGTAAACTTTCTTTTCTGTAGAAATGTTCCCACCCTGATGTGTACAACATTGAGTACTTGAATGATTATACAGGGGCTTTGATTAATGAATTGAGAACTGAGAAGCTCAAAAGGAGGCAGCTTCTGCTTCTTTATTTCTGAGCATTTGCTAGAAGTCAAATATCATTAAGGAACTAAGAGGTGCTTCTTAGTACTTCATTATTCAACAGCCATCTTAATTGTTAATAATTCCTAAGAGCACTGGAGTGAACTGTAAAAGAGTTTGATAGAAAAAACTGAAGTTCCCACCAGGAAGCCAAGTCTCAGAATATTTAGTGCAGGATCAATGTAATGAAAGGCAAATTTCTAAAAATTACATAAAATGAACTATCTCTTCATAGTAACTAGAAAAATTTTACAAACACCAGTGCATGGAAGAAATGATAAACACCTTTGGGATCAGAGATTTAAAAGTATTACTAATTTAACAGTTTAATCTGAGCATCACGCTGGCAGTGCATTTGTTTTTTTGCTTTGTTTTTGTTTTTGTTTTCTTCTCATTGAGTTTCTTGATACATTTTAGTTATACAGTACAGTTACATTCATCATTGGGATCTTGTACCTTTACATGACAGGTCTTGGTTCTCATTTTTTCCCATAACCATGTCCTCCCTTCACCCCCTCCTCCCTTCCCTATTTACAAAAACTTTATTTCCATTTTTTATTTTCTCATATTTTTCCCTTATTTCCTTTCCCCTTCCCTTCCCACTTCCCCTACACTATTAGCCCTTTTCCTCCTATTTCACATTGTCAATTATACCATTAGGATCTTATGTACCATTACAGTTTTTCACATCAGAGAAACTATTTGGTATTTATGCACGCGTGACTTATTCATTTCAGTTAGGAGTATATCCTCAATATGTATCCATTTTCCTATGAATGACTCTAATTTCGCATTCTTTATAGCTGACTAGTATTCCATTTTATAGAAAAACCACATTTTCTTTATCTAGTCTCCAACTGATGGGCAAATGGGCTGTTTCCAAGTTTTAGCTATTACAAACTGTGCTGCTATAAACATAGGTGTGCATATATCACTGTGACATGATTCTTTTAATTCTTTTGCAAAGATACCCAGCAGAGGAATGGCTGGGTCAAATGGAATCTCTAGTCCCAGCTCTTTGCAGTATCTCCATATTGATTTCCATAGTGGTCGCACCAGTCTGCACTGCTATCAACAATGGAGAAGGGTTCCTTTCTCCCCACAACCTGCCAACATTTGTTATTGGTTGATTTCTTGATAGCAGCCATTCTTTGTGGGGTGAGGTGGAATCTCAGTGTTGTTTTCATCTGCATCTCTCGAATGACCAGTGATGTGGAACATTTTTTCTTATATTTACTTGATGCTTTTACTTTTTTTTCTGAGAAATGTCTGTTCATTTTAGATGCCCATTTTGGATTCGGGTGTTTATATTTGGGGGGTGATTTTTTTGAGCTCTTTATATATTCTAGGTAATAGTGGTTTGTCTGACGAGCAGCTGGTAAAATTTTTTTCCCATACTGTTGGTTGCCTTTTAGTTCTCTTGATGGTTTCTTTTGCAGTGCAGAAGCTTTTTAGTATGATGAGAACACAGTTGTCTTTCTGCTAGTTCCGTGCTACTGAGGATTTGCTCATAAACAAATGCACTTCCCCTTCTCCATCGGCCTGCCTGGGGTAGTGCATTTGTTTATGTGCTGACCATTCCAAGCCTCACTCAAGCAGGTGTCATTTCAGCCAGTTGGTTCTTGTATTGAATAAATTTCAATAAAATTGCCATTTTTTATATTTCCTGCTATCTTGTACAAATTGATTTTAAAAATCATGAAATTTTGGTTATCCCATGTTGAAGTAATTGAACTGGTTAGCAAATCCCCTAATGAAAAGATGACAATGATGATAATATTTATGATAGGGCCTTCTTTATTGTCAGAATGTGAAAAAAAATATTCTGTATGCAACATTCGATAAGTTAAAGAGCCCTTCTTCCAACCTGCCTCATTGGTTGTTTGCTTTCCTCTGTTATATCTCTAACCAGACTGTTATATTTATTATCTGATGGTTTACTTTTCTTCTGTTAGAACACAAAGATTTAGGAAGACAAGTATCTCCCTTCCACCTAGTAAAATGTGTGGAACATAAGTCCTAATGGATGTTAGATTTTAGAAGAAGAAATTAATCTTCTTGATGACAAAATTATTTTCACATATTGGCCAATTTTACTTTCAGCCCAACATCAAAATTTGGGATCAATTTTGCCTTGGAGAGATGTTTTTTTACTAAGATGTGTGATAATAACTGATTGTGTCAACTGGAGTAAGAAATGCTCAAGAAATTGGATCAGAATAGTTTTGGGTGTGGCTGAGGTGATTTACTGATGATCAGGTGGGATTTACAGTAACCAATAGGCTTTCTGCCTGAATTTATAAAAGGGAAACAGAAAAGGAAGACTCACTTCTATTTCTTCAAAAGGCAGTCCAGTCTTCATCTACAGCTTAGTCACTGTTTCTTCAAGTCCAACGCTGACCCTTCAGCCTTCCAGTGCAGACCCTTTGACTCCCTGATACAAACTCACACACTTCAGTGCGCTCCAGGTCTTCAGCCAGATAGTTTGGATCTCTGGTGTGCAGACTGCTCTTTCGTACTTTTCCACATCTGACTCTGCAGGTGGCCATTGTGAGGCAATCTTGTAAATTCTTATGTCTCTTGTATTAAATCTGTTTCTGTACTAAGCACTGGCTAATAGAAATTTTGGTACTCAGGGTGGCTGTAGAGAAGCAACATTGTAAAGATGAAATTCTTTAATGGCTTTAGTGGTCTAGAATAGGTTCTCTAGTTTGATTAGGCCAAAAGATGCCATGGTCTTTCCCTCTGATTCTATGAGAAACACTATGGAGAATACTGGTGTGAACTGCTTAAAGTATTATGCTCCATAGATCTATTTGATTATCCTAATTCAATACTTGTGGGGCAAGTGATAAGGAATTCAGCAAAACCATTTATATAATTTTTATATGGTTTTTAGCGGAGTGGGAACTATAATGATACTGGCTGGTTGCTGTTAGCATTTATGGACAAATTAGTGAAGAAAAACAATGAGCTCAGAACATCCGTAGAAAATCTAGAGCCTCTGACTGTGAGGACAAACTAATAAAGGAAAATAAAGAGATCAATGATTCAAATTTCCAGCTCCAGACACACATACAATATTTAAAAGTTTCTAAGTGTGTCCTGAAAGAGAATTTCCTATCCTTTAGCTGCAGGGCCAAGATTGCAGAAACGGAAACACAGGCCCTCATGATTTGATTGACTGAAATACAATCTCTTTGCACTAGTCTGCTTCAAGTGTATCTGAACTAAAGGTGAAGGCTCTGATCACAAAAGCTTGCCCTCCTGTTAAGCTGGGATAGAGAAATTTAGGAGGATTCTAACAAGGCTAGGGATGTTGTGCTCTCAGACTCTAATGAGATTATTATATTTTTTTGGGGGGGCGGGAACCGGGTCCTTGCGCTTGCAAGGCAGGCCACCGAACCGCTGAGCTAAATCCCCGGCCCTCTAGTGAGATTATTTTGACAGAGAAAGAGATTTCCCTATCCACATGATGAAGAAATCCCCACCCCAACCCCTGTGGTATTGGGTTCTCCTAGTATACCTGAGGAAACTAATCCTGTGCAGACCAAGCATGATAATGCTTAGGCTCCTCAGGACCTATTTTCACCACTTACTTTTACTTCCGGGGCTTTAAGGCTAAACTTACAGAAAAATCTTAAGGGTTAGGTACATAATGTGATCCATGAGAATATCTACTCTTCTCCCAAAGAGCTTCTTGAGTTTTCTAACTCTTATAAGCAGAGGCCAGAAGAGCAAGTGTGGGAATGGATTTTATAGGTATGGGATAATTGTGGCAAGATCATATACCTGGATCAGGCTGAATTTGTGGATAGAGGTCCACAAGGTACACATTCTGAATTTAATGTTGCAGCTCATGGAGTATAAAAAGATGTTAAGGTTTATTTGGCTTGTTGGAAGAAGTATGGTTGAAAAGAGGAGTGTTAGAGATACCTGACATTCCATGGTTTAGTGTTGACGAGGTGATTCAGAGGCTTAGGGAGATGGGAGTACTACAGTGAATTTATCATGTTCAGTCGAATGCACCACACCGGAGTGATCCAGAAAATGCACCTTTGGTTAACACTTTGTGAAACATTGCTAAAGGGAGCACTGGCCTCCTTCAACAGCTCTGTCGTTGCTCTTCTTTGTTTGCCAGACCTTACAGCAGGGACCGTCGTCATTCAATCAGGAAATTTAGGGGAAGTGGGATTATCTGGATCCTGGAGTAGCAGGGGTCAAGGGGTAGCACTTGCTCACCAAGGGCACAGTGCACGTACTTACCGTGACAGGAGGAGAAGAATGATCAGAAAGGTCTGACGGACCTATCTCATTGGCTAAGCCACGGTCTTTCCGAGACTGAAATAGACAGGAAGCCTACAAAATTTTTACGAGGTTTATATGTTTTTAAAAATTTAAGGGCAAACGATCCAAAATCTACTTCAAATCATATAAAAAGGAAAACGTGTGTCCTCAACAAGTTCCCAGATGTGAGCCAGTTTACAGAACTAGAACACCTTGAATGAAGGTCCCCTTGAGGAAGGACACTGAAATATCACCAAAAATGTTGATGGTCAATTTTTCTCCCATTCTTCCCCAAAGGACCTAAGCCTTTTCACCAGAGTAACCGAACATTGGGAGAAGGGAAATGATCAGACATTTCAAGAAATACTGGACATCGGTTCTGAACTAACAGTGATTCCATGGATACAAACTATCATAGATCCTCAAATTCTGTAATCATTTCCCCAGTGCTGGAATACATAATTGGGATAGATATACTTAGTACTTGACAAAATCCTTAAATTGAATATTTAATCTATTAGGGTTATTACGGTTGAAAAGGCTAAATGGAAGCCATCAGAGTTGCCCTCACCTGGTAAAATGGTAAAATAATATCGCATCCCTGAAAGAATTGCAGAGATTAGCGCCACTATCAAGACGTTGAAGGCAACAGGGGTGGTGGTTCCCAGGCCATCTCCATTTAATTCTCCCATCTGGCCTGTGCAGGACATGGATAAGTCATGAAGAATAATGGTAGATTACTGTAAACTGAATCAAAGAGTAACTCTGATTGCACCAGATGTGATTTCCTTCCTTGAGCAAATTAACACATCTCCTGGCACTTGGTATGCAGCTACTAATTGCCAAACACTTTCTTGTCCATATATATCCATAAGGTCCATCAGAAACAGTTTGTTTTTACCTGGCAAGATAGGCTCTTCACTGTCCTACCTCAGAGTTGTATTAACTTTCCAGCCCTGTGTCACAACTTTATTCACTGGGATCTTGATTGCCTTTCTCTCCCACAAGGCATCATACTGGTTCTTTACATTGGTGATATTAAGCTGATTGGGCCAAGTGAGAAAGAGGTAGCAACCACTCTGGATTAGTTAGTAAGGTGTTTGAGAGCCAGAGAATGGGAAATATATGAACTAAACTTCAAGGTCATTTTACAACAGTGAATTTGTAGGAGTCCCATGGTGTGTGTCATGTAGACAGAATCCTTTGTAGGCTAAAAAGTAAATTGTTGCATCTGGTTCTGCCTACATCCAAAAAGGAGGCACACAGCCTAGTGGGCGTATTTGGATCATGGAGGCAAAATATTCCTCATTTAGGCATCTTACTCTGGCCTTTTCACTAAATGACTTGGACAGCTGCTAGTTTTCAGTGAGGTCCAGAACAAGAGAAGGTTCTACAACAAGTCCCAGATGCTGTACAGGCTGATCTGCATTGGGGCCATATGACCCAGCACGTCCAGTTATACTTAAAGTGCAGGGGTAGGTGGGGATGCTGTTTGGTGTCTATAGTAGGTGAATTGCAGTGGAGTTCTTTAGAATGTTGGAGCTAGGATTTGCTATCATGTGCAGACAGCTACTCTTCCTTTGAAAAGTAGCTCTTGGCAGGCTACTGACCCTTAGTCAAAATTGAAAGCTCAACTATGGGACACTAGGTTACCATTCAACCTGAATTGTCCATCATGAGCTGGTCATTATTTGATCTACTGAGTCATGAGGTTGGATGTACATAGCAACAGTACATCACTAAATGGATATATAT
>NW_022900944.1:27819261-27822466 GCF_012274545.1 Fukomys damarensis
ATATATGGGTCTACAGGGCACAACTAAGTTATATGAAGAAGTTACCCAGATGCCCCTGGGTCCTACACCTGCTGTATTGCCTTCTGTTTCCCAGCATGTACCTATGGCCTCAAGGGGTATACTACCATATGATCACCTCTCAGAAGAAGAGAAGGCTAGGGCCTGGTTTATGGATAGTTCTGCACATTATACAGGTACTATCTGCAAGTGGATGGCTACAGTGTTACTTATCCACGAAGGAGAGTGATAAAGGGAAATCTCCACAGTGCACAGAACCAGGTAGTGCACTACTAGTGCATTTTTTCTGGAAGGAAAAATGGCTTCTTACTGATTCATGGGCTGTAACCAATAATTTAGCTGGATGGTCATAACTTTGAAGGATCATGACTAGAAAATTTATGGCAAATATAATTGGGGAAGAAGTCCGTGGATAGAACTGTCCATATGGATACAGGATTTAAAAATATTTGTATCCCATGAAAATGCTCACCAAACGTGACATCAGAAGAAATCAAGTGATTAGGAGACCCATTCTCTAGACAGCCTCTTTCTTTTGCCACCTCTTTTCATGCCCAGTGGGCTCATGAACAATGGTCATGGTGACATGGATGGAGGGTAAGCATGGGCTCAGCAAGAGAGACTCTCACTCACCAAATCTGATCTGGCTACAGCCTACTGCTGCACACCCCATATGCCAGCAGCAGAGACCAACACTGAATTCCTGATGTGGCACCATTCCCTGTGATGTTCAGCCTGCTACCTGTTGGCAGACTGATTATATTGGACCGCTTCTACCACGGAAAGGCCAGTGATATGTCCTTACTGGCATGGACACTTATTCTGGATATATTTTTCTTTGCTGCATGTAATGCTTCTGCCAAAAGTACTGTCTGTGGACTCACAGAATGCTTTATTCACCATGGAATTCCACACAGCATTGCTTCTGACCAAGGACCACATTTCATGGCCAAAGAAATAAGGCAATGGGTTCATGCTCACAGGATTCACTGCTCTTACCATATTTCTCACCAGCTAGAAGCAGCTGGAATGATAGAAAAGGTGGAATGATGTTTTGACGACACATTTTCAGTGTCAGCTAGGTGGCTTGCAGGGCTGGGGCGTGGTTTTTAAAAACGCTGTATATACATTGAATCATCATCTACTATACGGTACTTTGCCTCACATAGCCAGGATTCATGAGTCCAGGAATCCAGCGGTGGAAGTGGAAATGTGCCACTCACCATTGCACACTAGTACAAATTGTGCTTCCTGTCCCTCCAGCCTTATGCTCTGCTGCTTTAGAAGTCTTAGTTGAAAAGTGGGGAAGGTTTGTATCAGGAAAAACACCAATGATACCATTTAACTGTAAGCTAAGACTTCCCTCTGCTCTTATTGGTCTTCTGAAGCCTGAGTAAACAAGCTAAAAAGGAAGTCACAGGGTTGGTAGAGGTGACCGACCTAGACTACCAAAGGGAAATTGAATTATCACACAATAAGGGAAGAAAGGAGGAATATACTTGGAATTCAGGAGATTTCTTAGGGCAATTCTTAGTATTAACATGCCCTGTTATTAGGATCAATGGGAAATGACAACAGCCCAATTCAAGCAGGATTACAAATGGTCAGAAACTTCAGGAATGAAGATATGTTTCACCCCACCATGGAAATAACCAAGACCTCCTGAAGAGCTTGCTGAAGGGAAAGGAACTATAAAATGGGTAGGAGAAGAAGATCACTGAAAAGGTCAGCTATGACTCAGTGATCAGCTACAAAACTAAGGATTGTAATCCTACTAGTTCTCTCCTAATATGTATCCTATGTAGCATAATGTTGATAGACTTAATATTAGTTCTTAGGCATAGTTAAACCCATGTTATAATGTTCCAGTTATGAAATGTTAGGAGTAAGCATCACCTAAAGAAAACTCGCCTTCTATTCTGGGGAGGGAATTAGTGCGTTTCTGTCTGTGTGCAGGATAGCTATAACATATCTGGCAAAACTATGAACTTGTCTTTGTATTTGCAGACTGGTTTGAAGAAATGTGTGTGATTGTCTAGTTGAAAAGGGGGTGGATTGTGATAATTAATTGTGTGAATGAGGGTAAAAAACTCCCAGCTGTATTGGATGGGATTTACTAGAGATCTGCTGAGATTTACTTGGTGTGAGTACCAGTAACCAATTGTCTTGGTACCGGAATGGTATAAAAGGGAAATGAAGTAGACATGCTAACTTCTGGTTATTCAGAGGAGATCCAATCTTCAGCTTGGACATCCTGGCATCCAGTGAAGACTCTTTAGCCAACAGAATGGACTTTTCAGCCTTCCAGCACAAACTCGTTGGTGTCCTTATAAGACTCACAGAAGACACTGCAGTGAGCTTCAGGACTTCAACTGGATCCTTCAGATTTCTAGCACTCAGACAGCCCTTTTGCCTGTTTTCACACCTGACTCTGTGGATGTCCACAGCAAGGCAGTCTTGTAAACTCTAATATATATGTACATCTTGCATTAAATCTGTTTCTCTAGTAAGCACTGATTAATACAAGTTGTAGCTTTGTCATGAATTCATTTATCAGCAATTCATCCTGAAAAGTTTGCAGTCACTTGGATAAAAATGCCATTGTTGAATTATTGGACAACTGGAATGGCAATAATAATTGGGACTCCTAAAAAGTTTTATGTAATAAGTGATAGGTAATATATTAGGTAATGTATACTCTGCATACTCACCAAGTGTTTATTTTTAAAAAGTAAAATTAATTTGTTTTTATTAAGTTCTGGTGCTAACAATTAGAACTATTACATTTTCTTATAAAACTAGTTCACTAATTTAAGACATTTATTCAATGCACACTTAAAGAAGAGGTTCAAATTGTATAATTGATAATGTGAACTAGAAAGAAAAGGGATAAAGGAGTAGGGGAAGTGGGACGGGTAGGGGAAAGGAAAGAAGGGAAAAGAAAAAAATCTGAGAAAAGAAAAAAAATGGAAACAAAGTCTTTTTAAATAGGGAAGGGTAGCGGGGGTGAAGGGAGGGCAGGGCTATAAGGGAAAAAATAAGAACCAAGATACATCATGTAAAGGTACAAGTTCCCAATGATGAATATAACTGTACTGTGTACATAAAAAGTACCAATAAACTCAATGAAAAAAGAAGAAGAAGAAGATAAGAAGAAGAAGAAGAAGGAGGAGGAGGAGGAGGAGGG
>NW_022900944.1:27822588-27839857 GCF_012274545.1 Fukomys damarensis
GGGGAGGGGGAAGGGGAGGGGGAGGGGGAGGAGGAGGAGGAGAAGGGCTCCAGTATTGTACACTGTTCTTTACCTGAATTTGGGTGGGGTGGGGCTAACACATACCTAGTCCTAAATATCTAAGAATGGTCTTTAATGACAAATACTTAGTCATAACTAGAGTTTTCTCTTTTCCTTGTATAATTTGAGAACAAACCATTTGCATATGGCTAAAATCTCTTAAAAAGTTGTCATTTTAGATCCAAGTCCCATTAGCCTATTACTTCAACTTCCAAATTAGTGAAGAGCCTTCCTTTCAGGTCATGAGAATATTCCATGTTTCTCAGATAGCATGGTTAACTCAGTATTAGTAGATTTTGTCTATAGCAGAACACAGTATTATCAGCAGTCTTTTATTTTACTCCAAAAGCCCATTTTGTAACCAGTCTGGGTATTCATATTATTATTTTTTTTACTTTATTTATTTTATGTTATTTGTTTTTGAGAGTATGTTCTCACCGAGAGTTGCTACTCAATTTATGCTTAAAGTTTTTAGCAAATCAAATTGGGCTTGCAAATAGATAAAACAAATGGCTTCAAAGCATCACAATCAAGTATGATAATAGCAAGCTGTTATACTTTTAATAAATGATTAAGAATGGTTGTAATGCAAAGATTTATTTCACAGAACAAAAGCACTTAAGCAGGAGTTTATATTACTGCTATGCTTCAATGATGATAACATTGGGACTTCAACCTGCATAGCTACAATGATTAATTAAGGGTCTTGTTCAGGATGAGTGAGCACCATTATTGTTCTTAAATAGGAAAAGGCAGATAACCATTACTGATTATTCCTCAATTCCCAGTCTTTCTTGTTAAAAACTAAAGATTACTAAAATAGGTTGTGCAATTTTCAAGCTGCTATGAGAAGTAGGAAATAATAGAATTTCCATCCAGTGCATATGTAAAAGTTGGATAAAAATGATGGAGCAACAAAATTTAAATTGGCAGCCAGATTTATCCCTGATGGTCTAAACACAAAATTTATGATTTACTTATATTAGTTGAATTTGAATATATTTAAGAAGAAGTAATTTAGGATAACAATATATGCTTTATTTTATTTTTACAGCAAATTCTCTGTATATATATAAAATCTAAAAATAATCTTGAAATATCTAATGAAAACATGATTTAAGCATGGACTGTGTTTTTTTTTATTATTTCAAAAACATAAATAAGTCATGTCAGGTTAGGTTTTTCATTTATTTTCTTAAAAATGTATATCACTGCAATTACTTTTCTGATGTAAATATTTCAGAGTAAATCCTATGGTGTTCGAAATCAGTTTATTTCTATATCTTGGCAACTCTTCTAGCCAGTCTTCTCTTTAACTATTCTTAGCAGTTTAAAGTTGTGAAGCAATTGCTTTTGAGAATACTTGAGGAAGTAAGTTCTCTTTGAGACACTGTGGCTGGCACTGTGTACAAGTTGTACCACTTTAATGTTTTTGTGGGCCCTGAAATACTTCTGAGCTGAGATATCTTTTGTCTACCTCGTCCCTATCTCTCCTGAAGTATGTTGCAAAAGAGTGTGTATTTTGCTTTTAACCACCACACATTGTCAAGGTTAAGTGTAAGATGGGGAGCATTACCCTCTTATATATCTGCCTGAATTCCAACAAGAGTGCTTGTTTGAAGATTCCAACCGGAAGGCATTGACTGCTTTTATTTTTAAATAGCAATACTTTCATCGTACTTCTGCTATTTCAAGAGAGCTTATTTACATATTCTTTTTGTTCAGTTCTCAGAAAATTATCAAAATATTTTGTAGGTGAGGGAATAGATGCTGGGAGAAGTTAATTCTCCAAAGTTGAGCAGTCAATAATCAAAGAAACAATGCTCAGACAGAGGTCACTATCTTAAAGACGAAGATTAAGAATGTGCCTTTCTTCTATAGCATCTGAAGTGTCAAGGAGGGACTGTTATTAATTTATTAAAAAGTCTTCCTCTAGTTCTAAAAATTATCAAAACCTGGTTGTAAGATGGGAATATTAAATAGAATGCTTATTTTTAAAATGACGAAGGCTGCTGAATTACTTAACTTTAGTAAATTTTAGAGGAATTTTTCATTTAAATACATTTATTTAGTAGAATTTTTATGTCTTGCAATGCAAAAGGAACAGGGAGAAGTTGGGCAACAGGTAAATAAGACAGTCAGGAGGACTAGTACAGAGCAGTGAATCTAATTAACAACAAGGCTTCTACATCTCAAAACAGTCAGAAGAGGAAATTGAGGACACAGTCACCATGAGTAAATGATAAAAATTTATGTGGGTAGATATGCTAATGACCGTTCATGAATGTTCACTACTCAATACACATGAATCAAGGCATTGCACTGTATTTTATAAATGTGCGGCAGTGTTGTGCCAACCACTGAACTACAATGAAAATTAAAATATATATTTTAAAAATGGCTCTGCACACATCAGAATATAAAGATTCTAAAGATAGAACTAAATAAATCACCTGTTAAGTCTGAGAGCGTACAATTGCTTGTATTCTGCTTTTTTGCCTGTGTTCACGTACATGTGATACTGTTTCTGTATCTGTTCATGAGTAGAAATATTTTATGTTTGATACCAGGCTATAATCAATTGTAGTATGGTTATTGGAAAGAGTGTGAGCTGTGAGGTACAAAATATTGAAGGTAGTTAGTTAGATTTTAGTCTGTACTCT
Source organism: Fukomys damarensis (assembly GCF_012274545.1). Lineage (NCBI taxonomy): Eukaryota > Metazoa > Chordata > Mammalia > Rodentia > Bathyergidae > Fukomys > Fukomys damarensis. The sequence goes on from NW_022900944.1 coordinate 27,825,312, forward strand.
CTCGCGCTTGCATCTTTAAAATCAGGCCATTGTTTTATTCCTGACACTTACACTGCACACTTATTTTTATGTCACCTAAAGAAAGAAAAGGTGAGATTGTGTTCTCATTCACTTACAAAATCCCTTCAGCAAATATACCGTCCTGCTATGCTTTTCTCTAAGAGTAGCTTCTAGGTGATTAAGCACTTAATTTTTACTCTGATTTCTGTATTTGCAAAGTTAAATTTTTCTATAACCTTGAAACTCTGCAATAAGAGTGTGCTGTGTAGGGTAATGCATGAAGGGAATCTTTGAGAAGATTGACCTTAGTTTGTTCAGCCTGACACCCAGCGAATGCCTTCCTAATGGTGCTGTGTGTTACAGTGATGCCTGAACCTAGCTGTACTTCAGAGTTATCTCTGTAGCTCTGGGGAGCCACTAACGGTTCTGAGAAGTACTTCAGTAATTTAATTTTCTGGCTGGAAGGACAAATTGAATTCAAGAATTTTGGGGATACATTTAAAAATCACTGACTTTTAATTTTTCAAAGTACTTCAGATTATACTATTCAACCACTTAATTTGACAAATATTAAAAATGAAGTTCAGAGCAGTTAAGTGAATTTTCCAAGGTCACAGAGCAAATTATTGGAAATCATTGTTATATACACCAGGACATTCTTCTGGCTTGTTAGACAAGATGTAGTGAATAAAATTTAATCTTCTTGTGATGCTTAGGGCTTCTGCTAGATCTGCAATCATTATGATGAATCTTAGAGATTAGCATATAAGAAAGTATGCTGAAAGCTGGGTTAATATTTGAAATATTTTTCTCCCACTTTTTAAGAGATTGACTACATTTACCAGAACTGCTCTTCCTGCTGTATTGCTTTTTTCTCTTAAAAATAAGTAAATAAAATTTTTGTTTGTATTCAAGAAAATTTGCACTGGTCCAAGTTCTAGAAATTTTTATTTCTGATTTTTAATCCAAATTCATAAACTTTAGAGTCATCATGGATAAAAAGAACCTATAAAATTATTTTACTCTCATTAGTCCTCTTTCCTTCAGATTCCACTTTGCAATTTTTTTTTTTTTCTGAACAATTTAGTCTTGTTTTCTGGGACTAACCCCATTTCAAGCATTAGTAGTTAATAAGCGCTAAGACAAGCTCACATGCTCTGCAACTTATAGTTATCTCTAACTTCAAGACTATGCTAGCTAAAGAAACTTTGTGTTACTGAAGAGTGAATTTGAATGGGAAGGTATATTTCTTAAACTTTGATTAGACCTTTCTAAAAAATGTGGAAGAAAATGAAAAGTCATTTACACAAAAAATATTTTTGAAAACAGTTGGCATTTTCACCAGCATGCTGAATTCAATCTACAAGTTTGTATCATCTCTCTCTCTTTGAAGGTAGGCAATGCTACCTGAATTAATAATCAATCAATGAACCTTTAAAAAGGCAAGAAATGAATGTTAATTTCTGTAAGGATAGTTTAAAAATGATTATTGCAAAATTGCATTGTATTTTTTTGAATTTAACTTTCAAATAATTTAAAAAAGATAAAATAGTAACCATTTATTTTTTATCACTAAATAAAACAAAACATGTATTTGTTCATGTAAACCTATGAAGATTTCATCTTCCAAATCTCAGATTTCAGATGTGAGGCTGACAATATCACACCAACTGAAATAATTAGTCAGCACCCATAACTTAATGTAACTTTTCCCATAAATATAACTTTTCCTTTCTTTAGTAGCCTCACTTTTAAAACCCGTGATCTTCATTTTTAGGGCTAATGCATTATCTAACTCTTATTGTAATAATTCTGTATGAGGGCTGTATGTGCATTGTATGTTACATGAGATGTCTTTGAGACATCCAGCGACCAGAAGAGAGCAGTCATACCTCTAAGGTGCATGCAGTGTGTGAACATAGTTTGGGTCAAATTCAGGAGGGGAATAGAAATAGCTTTTTCATTCATCTATCAGTTTGTGACTTCTCTCTTACTGGTCTGTCTTCTTTCCTTATGGAAAGGAGATGCTTTTGTAACCCAATATTTAAAAACAGTTTTAACACTAAAAACTAGTCTGTGGATATACAATAGAATATAATAACACTTGCTGTGTCTAAACTTTGGTCCATCAGCAACTAATGGGTGAGAGCCATCCTGAGTATCTTAGAAGTGACAATCTTGATATATTAATATGTTTTCTACTCAGCCCTTTCAGTCTGGCAATTTAGACTCTTTGAATTGAACATTATGGGTTTCACATAAAGAATATTATTACAGTAAATTAGGTACTTTTACTGTCATGGAAAAAGTAATATTTAAGCTGCCTTTTAGAATTGGGCATACTCAGAGTGTGGTACAGCTGCCAGTGTAGAATGTCACTTAAAAAAATTCCGGCAGCAAGTGGGCAGGAGGTAGTCTGTAGAAGATTGATTATGCTATAATCTCAGAACTAGAAAATACACCTACAAGTAATGGCCTTGGTCTATTTTTCTTTTACATCCTTCATTTATAAATCACCACATTCTAATCAGTGGAGAGCAATGAGCAATTGTGCCCAGTGTATAGTGGTGATGGGGCGAGCAGTTCTGTGAATGAATAATCAGTGATGTTGCTGAAACCCACAGGGCATGACACAGATGGAGTGGCTGGCTCTGAAGGAGTTGATTGCTGTGATGTCTGTCGGTCTGACGCTGCTCAGGCTGAGGTGATTCTTCCTTATTTATATGCTCCACCACGTAAAGGCATTTAAATTCATATGCAAATGACTCCATCTTTCAATATTTAATTCAGAAAATGAAGACAGCAAGATAGAAGATAACTCATAGACAGAAGATAGCTCTCAATCAAGTCATTTGACCCCCAGTGCTCTTTTGTAGTTCAGAACTTTGAGACTAGAACTGCCCAGGAATGCATCTGCCTTTAGAGACCAGAAGTAAACAATTTGAGTAATACAGACTCGTGTGTCCACATGCCATCCGTCATGAATGATTGCTCCTTGGAGCTCACTCTGAGATGTGCCTGGATTACTTTTCTCAAGAACCCATGCTCTTTCCAAATCTCAGAGTAAGGCTTAAAAGATCAAATTTTCTTGCCCCCCATATTCAAATCCTTACTTGTTTCTATCTTTGTTATCTTTGTATTGTTCAATTTATTGCAGTATTTGTACACATTTTAGGCTAATGAGCTTCAATGAATGCAAAAATAACTCTTCTGTTGTGGGTACTCATCACATAGTCCATAAGTGGACAAGTAAATGTCATGGTCTATGCTCATATTCAACATGTGCTTGGTCAGCTGGCCGTTGTTCTAGCCAAAGTTCTGTATGAAAAGATATCGGCGAGGAGAAGAAATTTAAAATGTGTGAGTAGAGAGTTTATCCTGGCTATAAGGCACGAATAAGAAAGTCCAAGCTTATTTAATCTACCATCTATATGTTAAAAACCTTCCTCCATTTCTTATTCTACTCTACTTTGTTGTAGAGATGGCATTTTGGTTTTGTTTTTGTTTCAATAGAGTCCTACAGAGAGATATGAGAAAGAAAATGATCTGGTATTCTCTTTACTTGCACTTGGAGATGGAGGCAACTCTGCCACAAAAATGCCGAGTAATTTTTTTCAGAATAATACAATTTCTTTTAGGTATCCATTCTAATCACTTTAATATTTTATATTCAGGCGTCCACATGCTGGAGCTCTTGATTTTCCCAGGTTTCATGAAAATTAGAACTCATTCTGCGAGTTTGCATCAGTGACCAGTTATCTCCTGCTTTCCTTTAGCCACCAAACTTTTAGAAACTATTGGTTATATAAGCCTTGCTGTTTTGCACAGCTCATTGTCCCTTTAAGCCTTGTAGCTTCTTAACGTCCTGCTAGCTAAACTGTTGCCTTGCTCTCTGATTCAGGGATCTATCCTACATCTTGCTTATGATGCTGAAATATAGCATTAGTTATGGACTGGGTCAAGTATTTTATTACTTTTCTCTTTGATTCTAATCAAAAGGTAATCAGAAAAACTGCTTAATGCTCAGAATGCAAATATGAGCTTGGAAAATTTCTTTGTAATTGACCGTGGGACTATTAGAAACCTCTGTACATCTCTGATTCTCAGTGCTCAGAACTTTAAAATGGGAATTTGTTGTTAATTACAGATTGTCGTAGTAGTGATATATGATTTAAATAAGACACTTATCACATGGGAATAGAAAACACCTGTATCTGGCTATCATTTATTGCATATGTATTAATCTACTTCAATCTTTTCTGATAATTTCCCATCCTTTCTTGGAAAATAAACATGATCTGTACTATGTTTATCTGCTTTGGTGAATTGAGCCTAAATCGTGCTATTGTCCTCCAAGGCAAGATTAATTATGCTCCTGTTCTATATTCCCTTTGTCTCACATCCTTCTTCTGTACCTTACTATCATTTCAATATGAGAGATAAAGTTACTTTACATAGTAGTAACTTACATGGTCCTCCTCTTTTTTTAATAGTGATAAATCCTGGAGACAGGAGCTATTTCTCTTGTCTCTCTGGAACAACTTGAAGCATGATTTTGAGCTCACTTCTTAAGTAATAACTGACTTGCCATGTATTTCTCATGAGGTATACTAACGGTACTGGGACTTTGGCTTGGAATTTTAGAGAGAATTCAAAGCCAGTGGGTACATTGTACGTTCAGGTAAATGAGACTTAGTATGTTTTTATTTTTCTTTTCTTCCTGCAATCTATTTCATGGTACCATGGGCAGGTCACATAGTTTCTTCAGGTCCCAAACAACAAATATAGAATAAGAGAATTATAGTCTCATTTTCATTATCATAACAAAATACCTGGAGCTGGATATTTTATAGAGAAAAAAGATTTGCTCACAGCACTGGAATCTTAAAGGCAAGGAATTGGCACTGGCTTAACTGTGGTGAGGACTTCATGACAGATGGCATCACAAAACCATTAAAATGTGTTACGTACATGTACTAACTCCCCACAATGAATGTAATCATTATGTACTGAAAACATGTAACAAGAAAAGCAATAGGAACACAAGATGGAAAGGTCATATGGCAAGATAGGAACCAGAGAATAATTCACAGTAAGCCTTGGTTTGCAAAGAGCATCCTTGACGTGTGAACTAATGGGGACCCAAGGAGACCTACACAATCTCATCTGAGTGTACCCACCCCCCAGCAGTCTCACAATCTCATGTAAGACCAACCTCTTAGAGGCCCCGCTTATGAACATAGCTGTCCTGAGGACTAAGCTTCCAATACTCTGAACTTTGAGGGAAGCATTTAAATCACAGCTAAACCCGAGCATGCAGTTAGGGAGTAGGCGAAAACATCTATGAACATCCCTCTATCCTCATAAATGCATCTGGAATGGACTTTAGTACCATACGTTACTAGTTGGGAAAGAGGACTAGGAAAAGAAATACTGGTGTCTGCCCTTAAAATGGAGGGCAGAACAGCTTATACGTGCCATGGATTCTGCATTTCTGTGTGTTCCTATGTCGGTGTTGCTATAGTTTAGTGTTAGGGTTTCTGTCTTTTAAAGATAACTAAAATTGACAGACAGATATCAAATACTTTAGACAAGGTTGCGGATGCTGTAACTATGAAGTTCCATACAATGCATCCAGGTGGAAGTAGATATTTTTTTTTTCTTAACGTGGGTTCGTTATTCCTACCTTTCCACTATGCACACCAAAAGTAAAAGAGCATAATTGTAATTAGAAATGCTATTGAGTATCTTAAAACAGATTCCTCAATTTGAAAACAAAGATAATGAGAAGATAGGAGGCAGGAAAAGGTGATCCGAGTTGGCCGAATGGATGCTTTTAAAAATACAGTTTCCTGCAAATAGTCAAGAGGCGGAGAGGCACATTTACAGATGGCACCTCGGAGGTCCAGCTCCTCACTCTTCCTGGGATCTGGATTTTGTGGCTGCTTAGCTGTGAGCCAGCAGCACCATCTAGAGGTACACGGCGATCCTGCGCACAGAAGAAACAAAAGGGAGCCCACCTATTTAACTTTAGCAATTGCAAAAACATTATTTAATTTTTCAGTGTATAACCCTGACAGAATGCCTCTGAAAGAATTGATTCCAATTCCCATTAAGCAATGACTGCAGAGTTCATTACTGGGAGCATTCAAGGCTTCACTTCAGAAGCTGGAACTTACCTCCACTACTTCCCTACCGAGAGGAGAGTCACTGCCTTTCAAATCAGTTAATTCATTCCACGCATTTTACTGGATTCCTGCCATGCCTCAGGCTTTGTGGCAGGTGCTAAGGGACACAGACAAGAATATATTACGGGTAGTCCCTCTGTCCCCCAGCCCACATACCCACAACTCACCACATGTATAAATTTTCTTCTGTCTTATCTTTTTAAACATTTTCGAGGTGGTGAGAACAGAAATATTTCAAAGCAGCCACTGTATTTCAAAATCACTCGTTCTGTGTAAAGGGTGGTTTAAGTGAAATCATGGGTTCAAATAAGTGTAGGGTCACAGAGGATTTTAGAGTCTTAGAGCAGCTGTTGTCAATCTTTACTGAATATAGGGATGCATCAGTGTTCTTGTAACTATAATGCAGAGCCCCAGGTCCTAGCACCAGATATTTGAATACTGTAAATGGACGTTATGGCCGAGGATTTTGTAATATATTTTAATACATTTCTCTTGTTTTAATGATGAAAGTGAGCCACTAACCAGCCTATGAAAGGGGAATACTCTAATTTCAAGTGATTAGAAGATTCCTCTTCCAGGATCATAAGTTACAAATGACTGGTTTTTGGCCATTTATGCTTTGGTTTAAATGCTTATATTTAACGTTTTGGTTAAGTTATGTGTAAGGATCACACTGATGCTATGTCCTAGGAGTTTTAAGAGTTTAGAACAGTAATCCATTAACTCACAAGAAAGGTATTAGTTCTAATTATCACAATTTTGACAGGACTACATTTTAGAGTAGTAGTTTTCAGGATCATTTTGTTAAAATATAGATCCCTAAGTTTATCAATGTGCACATTTTTAAGGTTTTATTTATATAAAGATGCATCATTAGAGAATGTTTATTTTTTAAAAAGTGAATTGAATTTATTGGTACATTCTAGGTATACAGTACAGCTACATTCATTACTGGGATTTTGTACCTTTACATGGCAGATCTTGGTTCTCATTTTTTCCCCCTGTCCCTGTCCTCCCTTCACCCTCCCCTCCCCTCCCCGCCTCAAACACTAATTTCATTTTTACATTTTCTCATATTTTTTTCCTTTTCCCTTATTCCCCCTTCCCTATCCTTCTCACTGTCCCTACACCTTTGGTCCATTTCTTCCTATTTGATAATTGTCCCATTAGGATCTTGAGTACTATTTTAGTATTTCACACCAGAGAAACTATTCGCCATTTGCATATGTGTGATTTATTTATTTCACTTAGGAGTATATCCTCAAAATGTACCATTTAACTATGAATGAATCTACTTTCTCATTCTTCATGGCTGAGTAATAATTCATTTTAGAGAAAAATCACATCTTCTTTATCTAGTTTCCAACTGATGGGAAGATGGGCTGTTTCCAAGTTTTAGCTATTACAAACTGTGCCACTATAAAGATGGGTGCACATATATCACTGTGGTATGATTCTTTTAATTCTTTCGGAAAAATACCCAACAGAGGGATGGCTGGATCAAATGGAACCTCTAATCCCAGCTCTTTGAGGTATCTCCATATTGACTTTCATCGTGGTTGCACCAATCTGCACTCCCACCAACAATGGAGAAGGGTTTCTTTTTCCCCACAACCGTGTCAACATTTGTTATAGTGTGATTTCTTGATAGCAGCCATTCTTGGTGGGGTGAGGTGAAATCTCCGAGTTGTTTTCATCGGCATCTCTCAAATGACCAGTGATGTGGAGCATTTTTTCATATATTTACTTGCTGCTTTTATTTCTTTGTCTGAGAAATGTCTGTTCATTTCAGATGCTCACTTTAGAATTGGGTCTTTATATTTGGGGGGCTGGTTGTTTTGAGTTCTTTACATATTCTAGATAATAGTCCTTTGTCTGAGGAACAGCTGGTAAAAAGTTTTTTCCACATTGTAGGCTATCTCCTAGTTCTGTTAATGGTTTCTTTTGCAGTGCAGAAGCCTTTTAATAAAATGAGATCCCAGTTGTTGATTCTTTCTGCTAGTTCCGGTGCTACTGAGGATTTGTTCATAAAATCTTTTCCTATGCCAATGTCTTCTATAGTTCTGCCTAACTTATCTTCCAGCAAGTTTAGTGTATTTCTTTTTATATTTAGATCTTTACTCCACTTGGATTTTAATTTAGTGCATGGTGACAGGTAAGGGTCTAGTTTTAATCTTTGGCAGGTTGAGATCCAGTTTTTCCAACACCATTATGTTAAAGAGGGTATCTCTCCTCCAGTGGGGACTATCAGCTCATTTGTCAAAGATGTGGTAGCTGAGTGTATCTGGAGTTGCTTTTGTATCTTCCAATCCGTTCCACTGATCCTCAGGTCTGTTTCTTTGCCAGTACCATGCTGTTTTTATCACAGTGGCTTTGTAGTATAGTTTCAAATTGGGAATTGTTATACCCACTACCATGTGTCTGTTGCCTAGGATGGCTTTTGCTATTATAGGTCTCTTATGGTTCCAAATGAATTTTTGGATTCTTCTTTCTAGTTCTGTAAAGTATTGTGTTGGGATTTCAATTAGTATGGCATTGGATCTGTATAGAAGTTTTGGTAGTATGGCCATTTTCACTATGTTGATAGTTCCTACCCAGGAACAGGGGATATCTTTCCATTTTCTTATATCCTCCTCGATCTCTTTTTTCAGAGTGCTGTAGTTTTCAGTGTAGAGGTCTTTTGCTTCTTTTGTTAGATTGATTCCCAGATACTTCAGTTTTTGGGGTGCTATTGTAAAAGAAATTGTTTCCCTAATTTTCCATTAAATGAGTCTGTTATTTGTGTACAAGAAGGCTGTTGATTTTTGGGTGTTGACCTTGTATCCAGCTACTCTGCTAAAAGTGTCTATTAAATCGAGAAGTCTTTTGGTGGAGTTTTTTGGGTCTTCAATGTAGAATTATAATCAGCAAATAATGACAATTTAACTTCTTCCTTCCTATCTTTATTGCTTTAATTTCTTTCTCTTGTCTAATTTCTATGGCTAATGTTTCCAGAACTACATCAAAGAGGAGTGGTGATAGTGGGAGTCCTTGTCTTGTTCCTGATTTTAATGTGAAGGTTTTCATTTTTGGCCATTTAATATGATGTTGTCTGTTGGTTTTTCATAGATATCCTTTATTAAATTGAGATATAGACCATTCATTCCAATTTTTTGCAGGGTTTTTATCATGAATGGGAGTTCAATTTTATCAAATGCTTTTTCTGCATCTATCGAGAGGATCATGTAGTTATTGTTCTTGACTTTGTTAATATAGTTTATTACATTTATTGATTTACGTATGTTGAACCATTATTGCATCCCTGGAATAAATTCGACTTCGTCAGGATGTGCGATCTTCTTGATGATCCTCTGTATTCTGTTTGCTAGTACCTTTTGAGGATTTTTGCATCTATATTCATTAAGGAGATTGTAATTCTCTTTTGTAGTTACATCTTTCCCAGGTTTGGGAATCAAAGTGATATTTACTTCCAGGAATGAATTTGGGTGTATTGCTTCCCTTTCAATTTCATTGAAAAGTCTAAAGAGTAATGGCAGTAGTTCTTCTCTAAATGACTTGTAAAATTCAGCAGTGAATCCATCAGGACCTGGGCTTTTCTTTGTTGTTAAGTTTTTAATAACATTTTCAATTTCACTGATTGAAATTGGGGTGTTTAAAATGTTTTTATCTTCTTCATTCAACTTTGCTAATTCATAAGTATCTAGAAATCTGTTCATTTCTTCTGTGTTTTCCATTTTTTTAGAATACAGGTTCTCATAGTATGCATTAATGATCCTCTGGATTTCTGTGGGATCTGTTGTGACTTCGCCTTTTTCATTCCTGATTGCATGAATCTGAGCCTTTTCTTTCCTTTTTTTGATAAGGTTTGCTAAGGGTTTATCAATTTTATTTATTCTTTCAAAAAACCAACTCTTCAATTCATTCATTTTTCGCATCATTTTTCTTAGTTTCCATTGTGTTGATTTCTGCTCAAATCTTTATAATTTCCTCTCTTGTTCGAGCTTTGGGTTTTTCTTGCTCTTGTTTTTCTAGGAGTCTAAGAGTCATCGTTAGGTTGTTTATTTGAGCTTGCTCTGTTTTCCTAAAGTGGACATTCAGTGCTATGAATTTTCCATGTAGAGCTGCTTTAATTGTGTCCCATAGATTCCTGTATGTTGTATTGGCATTTTTGCTTATTTGTAAAAACTGTCTGATTTCTTCTTTGATTTCCTCTGTGATCTATTGATTGTTCAGGAGAGTGTTGTTCAATTTCCATGTGTTTGTGAAGTTCCTACTGTTTCTTATGCTATTGATCTCCAGCTTTATTGAACTGTGATCTGATAATATACAGGGAATAACTTCAATTCTTTTGCATTTATTCAAACCTGCTTTGTGAGATAGTATGTGATCTATCTTGGAGAATGACGCATGTGCAGTTGAAAAGAATATATATTCTGATTTTGTGGGGAGTGGAACACTCTATAGACGTCTAATAAGTCCATGCATTCAAAACCTTGGTTCAGTTCTAGTATTTCATTGTTGATTTTTTGCCTAGATGATCTGTCTATTTGTGATAGTGGTGTGTTTAGATCCCCCACTACAATTGTATTAGTGGTTATTTGGTTTTTCATGTTACTTAATATTTGTTTTATATAGTTGGGTGCATTAATATTTGGTGCATATATATTTATGATTGTCATATCTTCCTCTTGAATTGTTCCCTTTACAAGGATGTAGTGGCCTTCTTTGTCTCTCTTAATCAGTTTTGGTTTGAAATTTGTTTTGTCTGCAAATAAGATTGCTACCCCTCCTTCTTTCTGTGGTCCTGTGGCATAGAGAATTGTTTTCCATCCTTTCACTTTCAGTCTATAGGCTTCTTTTTGCACTAGGTGTGTTTCTTGTATACAACATATTGTTGGATTTTGCTTCTTAATCCATTCTGCCAATCTATTTCTCTTGATTGGTGAATTGAGGCCATTGACATTGATAGTTATAACTGATATGTACTGACTTATTGTCATGTTATTGTCCTTTTGTTGGCTCTTTTTATTTCTTGTCCTCTTTTATTTTAGTTTCTCGCCTTGGCTATTTGATTTGCTCTGTTGGGTCTTCTGTTGTTGTGATCTTCATTGTCTTTTTCTAGGATATTGTTTAAAATTCTTAGTAGTGCTGGTTTAGTATTCATGAAGTTTCTCAAGTATTCTTTGTCATGGAAGTGTCTTATTTCTCGGTCCATTTTGAAAGAGAGTTTTGCAGGATACATCAGTCTTAGTTGTAGGTTGATTTCTTTTAGGACTTGAAATACCTCACTCCAGGCTCTCCTTGACCTGAGGGTTTGTGTTGAAAAGACTGCTGTAATTCTGATGGGCTTTCCTTTGCATGTGATTTGTTTCTTTTCTCTTACTGCTTGTAGTATTTTGTTCTTCAGTTGGGTTTCTGGGATCTTGATTATTATATGTCTAGGTGTAGATTTTTTTTTTTTTTTATTGTGGCTAGTTGGTGTCCTATATGCCTCAGTTATGTGAATGTCAAATTCTTCCCCTCTGTTTGGGAAGTTTTCTGTCATTAATTCTTTGAACAGCTTTTTAAGTCATTTGCATTTTCTCCTGGTACTTCCTGGATTCCTATCCATGTTATGTTATTCTTCTTTGTATTGTCTAGGAGTTGTTGGATCAATTTGTCATGATCCCTTACTGTTTTTAAGAGACCTCTCTTTTCACTGTCACTGACTGCAATCCTATCTTCTATATATGAGATTCTATCTTTGCAATCTTTTATTCTGTTGTGTATGCTTTCAATAGAGTTTTTAATCTCCTGGATATCCATTTGAATCTGTTTAATGGATTCCGTTTGTTTCCTGTGTTAGGTGTTCATTGTTTTAATTTCTTTCTTATTCTGGCCCTTCATGGTTTCTATTATGTTCCTAAGCTCATCTATTTTTTTTGTCAGTTTCTTTTCTGGCATCTCGAATCATGTCTTTCATTTTGCTCACCATCTTTATGGTTAACTTGGAAATAATTTCTGTTTTGAATTTTTCTAGAGCTTGATTGATCAGTTGTTTTACTTCCTATGCTGTGAGTTCTGAGTGTCCTGGAGGTTCACTATCTGATTTTTCATCCTACTTTGCCCTACTGTTTGCCATTGGTGAACTGGAAGTCTGTCTTTGGGGCTTGATTAAGTGTTTTCTCATCTTTATTTTTGCTGTTGTGTTGCCCTTGTTTCAATCTCTGGGTCATTAAATCTTCCTGATGATATCATTGTGTCCCAGACTTTGATTCTCTAATGATTTATACACATTCTCATTTTCATAATTGAGAAAACTCATAAAATCAATCCCTATCCTTAATTCCAATTAATACAATCAGGAACACAATAGGATCAATCACCACCCTTTGTAGCCCCCCATGCCTCTGCAGAGTATATCCAAGGACTGGCTCAATCAGGGGATCTAAGAGCGGGGGTGGGGTGTCAGGGTGCTCCATGGTGCCCACACTGCTACTCTCCTGGTGCTGGTCAGAGCCAATCAGAAGTGCCCACTGGAAAAGGTGGGGCTCCAGAGGAGGCCCATATTGGAGGGCTGTGTAGCAGAGGGGGCTCTGGGTCCAAGCCAGGGCAATGTCATGAATGAAACTCACCCTCCTGGTGCTGGGTCGGAGCCAATCAGAGGTGCATGCTGGAAAAGGCACGGCTCCAGAGGACGCCTGTATGGGAGGGCTGAGCAGCAGAGGGGGCTCTGGGTCAAGCTGGGACGTTGTTGCAAACGTAACTCCAAGAATGCTTATTTAATGGGGCTCTTATTAAATTTAACTGGGAATCTTTTATATTAATTAACTCACTCACAAATGTGATGTCTGTGGTGCAAGGAAGCTGAAAATTAGAAACTTGAGTGGATTTCAATACCCAATTCTACACCAAATATAGGCAAATCAGAAATGAAAAAATTTCTTCCAAGTTGAAGGCAATTTAGTTTTCATTCTTTTGTATTTCAGTAGCCCCTGTATTGAAAGATACACCATTACAAATTGGAGAGATTTTACTAAAAACTTGAGCCCTTTGAACAAACTCTTATAAAATATCCCTGGCAATAAATGGTTTCATATTCCTGATCTTCTCCATTCATTTTTCTTATTATCATATAAAAGGTCCCCATTATATCTCAGTTAGACAATTGAACTAGTGTAGTAATCAATGACCCTTACATTCTCACTTACCAAACTTGCCAAATTTACTTTTATTTCCTCACCAAGTTCTTCCTGTACTATCCATATGATTGTATCATTTGTATAAAACCTTCCAGTACAGCTGTACTATCCCAGGCTCTCTGTAGTGTGCTTTTTGTTTTTCCAGAACCTCCTACACTTTACCATCATAGCAGCATAGTATATTAGAACACTTGTAGTTCTAACACTTGTAGTTTGCTGAAACTAACATAATTTATAATTCTTACCTGTTACTATCATTAAATTGTGAATTCCTAAGAAGTGAAGGGTACAATTAATTTTATATTCTATAATTATAATCTCTGTAATTATGTGTTAAATGTGTTCAAAAATGCTCCCACTTAACTTTGTTTACCAGAGCACTTAAATTCCTGAAATAATTGAGATGATTTTCTAAAGGGGCAGAATTGTGAGTCAAATAATTTGACCTATGTGCTTTATTTATAATTTTTTTTTAATGAGCTCCAGGAATAAAAATTTAGATTAAAAAAAGAAATAAAGAAGAGAGGTTGAGAGTCCTAGCTATTTAGAAAACTGAAAGTGGAGCACGGGGAGTTTAATGCCAGGGCAGGCTACATAACAAGACTCTTTAAAAATAAGAAACAGAAAGGAGAAGGAGGAGACAAAGGAAAGGGAGAAGGAGGAGGTGAAGAAGCAGGAGAAGAACACACACACACACACACACACACACACACACACACACAGAGAGAGAGAGAGAGAGAGAGAGAGAGAGAGAGAGAGAGACACACACATCGGGGGAGAAAGAAAAGGAACAAAAGAAAAAAATCTGAGAGCAATTTTGGAATGGGAATAAATGGATAGCACTTTGGTGTCCCCCACCAAAAGATTATGAAAATGTGTAATTAGCACTGTGTTGTTACTTGTTTCTTTTTGATTTTGAAAACTAAATATAATTAAAGGAAAGTGTTCCATTTTTATTTTTACTGGTATTTAAGACTGCAAAGAGGTCAGTGTCTTAATTAATTAATTAATTAATTAATGTTCAAATGTTAGAATGGTTGATTTGCCCTCAGCTGCCAAAGTCAGCCTGAATATTGCTGGTACAATTTCTATTCGTCTTGTGAGAAAGTAGCATTTTATCAGTAATCAGCCCTTTTTCTTTTTCTTTTTTTTTTCTTTCTTTTTTTTTTTTTTGGTA
>NW_022900944.1:27840227-27890925 GCF_012274545.1 Fukomys damarensis
AACCGCTGAGCTAAATCCCCGGCCCAATCAGCCCTTTCTCAAATGGAACTCAGTAAGCACACAGACAGTTTTCTCATTGAAAGCTGGGAATTCCAACACCCAGTACAAATATGAGTGTGTAGTACCAAACACAGGCTTCCAGGTTTGTTTTCTTTGTTGGATTAGAAAAGAAAAAAATAGGTGGAAATCTTTCCACTCACTTACTAAAAAAAAAAACAGCTCAAATTTGAAAGAAGTATGTACTTTATATTTTCTAGATTTTTGTTGACTATGCATTTGAAATAAGTGCTCTTTGACCTCTCCTCACTTTTTTCTTTTCCCATACTTCTGTTCTAAACCTACCATCAAACTTCTTAATGTTTATCCTCTCTTTCCTTGTTTCCTAAAGTTATCTCTTTGAAATGTATCTTCTAAAGAGCCTCCTGACTGTGACATCTGTATTTACAGAAAAACAATTTTGCAACATATACTAAAAAATTTAATGTATCAATATTTTTATGCTCAGTTCCAAGAATCCATTGTTTTGTAATTTTATCAATAGAGAACAGCCTGTATAACAAATATTTATGACAGCTTAAAGTATAAGACATTTTTATTTATAAATTGAAAACAGCAAATAAGTAATAGTGAATTCTATCACTACTAATCTTTAGGAGAGAAAGTTTGTATTAGTCATCTGTCTATTACTATAATAAAATAACTGAGGCTGAGTAATTTTTAAAGAATAAAGTCTGATTTAGTTCACAATTTTGGAAATCAGAGGGCATTGTGTCAACATTGGCTCACTTTTGTTCATGGTCTTTGAAACTGAATACAAATCCTGCATAAACAACCTAACCTCACTTACTTTAATTAGTTGCTTTTATTTGGCTTTAAAAATCACTAATTTTAGAGATCGTGCAATTAAACAGCACATTATTATCCTCCTACTACCTTTGCTGTAAATAATACCTCTCTTGTAGAATTTGATGATAACAACTGTGTAGCTTACTTTTCAAGGCCTTGAAAAGGACACATTAGTCATTTAAGGAATGTTTCTCTGAAACTAGCAGGACAAGTTTGATTTATCTGAACATTTCCCAATCCTTCTCTTCTCATTTTGGAGCTTATAACAATGAGATGAAAGGGATATAGTTACCCTGTGGCAAATCAACAGATGACAAGCTACCAGACTTCACAACATCCACTTCAGACCACCAGACAGATCCCTACAAATCTTCAGCTCTCAGTCATTTCCTAACCTAATTTAAATCTCACTTTCTCACTTGTCTAAAGATAAAAGAAGTTGAAAAGTTGTATTAAGATGATCTTTCAGGACATAGCCTGCCCTCTTCTCAGTTTTGCCAGCTGTCTGAAGAAGTTGCTTTTCTTGCTTCTGCAATGTGTCTTTGTTTAAACGAGTCCTTGTTCAAGGGCTAAGTAAATGGATTTTGATTCATTAACACATTTTTAACTACATTATACCAGGGAAGAGAATATTATAGTGGAAATGTGTATAAGAGAAAGAGATCATGTGGAAAGACATGCATCCATAAAGTAGAGACAGACTAACCATCTATAAGAACTCACTTTCTTGAAAACAAACCATGATTCTGTGAGACTGTCTTAATCCCAGAACATTTAGCTATAGTGCTCCCCTGGTCCAATAATCTACCAAAAGTTCCATCTCTGAGACATGAGGCTGTGAAGGGATAGTCCGTATTCAAATCACAACATCCCCTCCTTCAGCTCCCAAAGTATGCATGTGCATCTCTTCATGGAAAATACAATTAGTCCATCTCAAAGTCACCAAAGTTTTACCAGTCTCATCATTGGTGACAATTTCATGTGTGGAGATTATTCTAATACTCAAGGAAAACTCTTGGCAGTGAGCTCCTGTGAAAATCAAAAAGAAAGTTAAACACTGCTAATATCCATCAGCAAAGGACAAAGATTTCCATTCCAAAAGGGAGAAATGGGGGGGATATAACCAAATCAAGAAGCAAATCTAGAAGATAAAATATTAAATTCTATAGTTCTGAGGCAAGAGATTAGGGGACAGTCAGCCAGGTGGATAAGTGGATATGACCTGTCACTCATGGAGATCCAGGACACATGTGCAAAAAAAGACATCCCAAGCCATGCACTTTGGAGCAATTGGAAAGTGCTACCTTCAACAATTCTGTCATGAAATTAAAAAGGTTTTTGATATGATGGTGATATGATGTCAGCTTGAGGAATGAGGGGGTAAAAACAGACATTGACCATTAACTTCATGTGAGCTTTCTTTTCTTCACCTACCTCAGTAGGCCTAAAGTTACTCTTTAGAGCATACTTCTTTTACCAGCTTTAATAAATATAAAACCATGCTACCTTTATTTCAAATGTCTTCTCTAATTCTTTATTCAACTCTATAGAACCTGGAAAGAATCTGAAAACAGTATACTGAATCCCAGAACCCAGTTCAAGGTCAACAGTTCAAGGTCAACAGTTCAAGGTCTGGAATCCAGGGCAATTTGTGGCAAGATGTGAATGTTAAGGGACTTGAACAGGACCACTTCTTTGGCATTGCTGGTAACAGCCATCATAGCCTCTCTCTTGGGGTTGCTTTGCTCCCTCCCTGTGGTTTTTCTAAAATGTGGAGGTTTTGGTATTTTCAATTTTCTGGAGTTTCCACCAGATTTTCAGACTTACACTCGCAGCTTTACTCACTGCCTTTTTAGGTGCAGACTGCCTAGTGGCTAGACCCTTCTTGAGAATTCCAATCAAGATAGCAGAGTGGTGAGAAGTGGAGAAACAGTCTTTATGAGATTTGGTGTCCAGATGCGGAATATAGCAATGTGAGGAAGAGGAGTGAAGTGGGTCCGTGGGATGGGGGAAGAATCTGAAGTGAGAATTAAAGCCTACAGGGAAAGTGAAGAGAGAAATTTCAACAAGAAGAATGAAGTGGCATGCAGCACTTTCTACATGAGCCCTTACTCATTGTGTGGGTAGGGCAGCTGTTACCTGCAGGTGCGCAAAGACTACTGGTAACCCCAGAAGCTTCCACAGGGAAATGTGCCAGTGAAATGGAACAGTGAACCTAGTGGGTTGCAGTGGCTGGTAAGTTATTCAGGTTTAGACATCCTCCAGGAGAGGGCCAATAGCCGTTTTGGAGAAGGTTCAACTGGGACCAGCACTCAGAAAAGTTTCTGGATTGATCTATTGGCACTCAGTGTCAGGGTGAGGCTGCCAGGTTTGTCTCAGGAGGCCAAGGATCAAAGTTCAAGATGGCAGAAGACCCAAGCAGTGTTGCAGACTTAACAAATAGTGCTCCTGCCTTACAGCCAGAAACCAGCCTGAAATTCAGTGGAACTAAAAGTGTATGCTTGCTGGCTGGGGTTATCCACTGATCCAGAGCTATGGCTAGCTTGCTAGAATTAATCAACACAAATCTGGATTCAGTCTGACCACTTTGCCTGCCAGTAACCATGCCTTAAAAAAAAAGTGGACTTTTTTTCCTGTTTTTGTTTAAATTGTTTTGTTCTTGATTATTTATTTTTATGAGTGTGAAAATGGTTTCCAATTTTTTTTGGTTGTTGTTCTTTTGTTTTCTTGTTTTTGTTTCTTCCATCTTTCCCTCCTGTCTTTTTCACCAAATTTCCCAAAATTTATGTAGTCTAATTTCTTCCTCCTCTTTTATTTCTCAATTTTTAACATCTAACCCTTATTACATATTCTAATCCAAGAGTAAAATTGTCATATGGAGGACTTACTTACTGCATTCTATTTTTTGGTTTGTTTTAGAATTTGTTATATAACTACAAATCTAATTCATATGATTAAAAGTGGCAAAATACTAGCTACCATATTATGTCATTTTCTAGGCTCTGTTTGATGCTACTACTATTTCTGCCAAAGTAACATAATTGTTTTAATCAGTTGTTCTTCCTTGTATGCCAAGACTGAGGTTGCCTAAGGGTCATTAACAATTCTATAGGTCAGTGCCAAACAGCAAGGGGCTGGGCCAATTAGGCAGCAACTTCTCATCCCCAATAAATTGAAAAGGTAGAATCTTGCAAAAGACTCAAAACCCAAAAGCCAGCTACACTTGGAAGTTATCTCTGAGAAGTAGTCATTTCTTAAAATTTCTAAATGCTAGCAATGAAGCTACTTGCCATAAGCAATTTATAAGCATCACCCCATGAATTAAATTTGTAAAAGAATAGAAAGTTTGAAAACACTTTCAGCTCACCAAAGGAAAATTTAGGGGGAAATGAGGTGGATTAAGTAAAAAAAACACCCACTTGGTCTCTCTGCACTGATAACTGGAAGTAACAAAGCAGATGACTGAGGATATAGAAAAAATTCAAATCAGAAATTATTTCTCAGGTGCTATACAAGTGGTGACTGTAGTGAAAGACATGCTTAGTGAATCTAGAGCAGATACAAATAAAAAATTAAAGATGTTTAGGGAAATGATGGAAACCATGAAAGCCCAACATAGGAAAAAAATTGAATTTAAGAAACATATTCAGATAGATATCCAGAAGATTAAAAACTGCATGGAAAGTATACCCAGCAGAATGAGCCAATGTGAGAATAGAATATCAGACATAAAAGAAGACAGTACTTTACTATCATGAAAGGAAACACTTTTTTAAAAAATAGCAGGAGACCATGAAAAATTAATCCAACAGCTGCTAGTTGATGGAAATAACAAGATAATATTGATCAGAGTCAATAAAAACCAAAAGATATCACAAACAATATAAAAACCTGTTCAGAGAACTGAGAGTAGAAATCTTCCAAAGCAGAGAAAAAGGACTTCACAAAGAGATAAGTGAGACATATAGAACTCTAGTTAGCCATTATCAAAAAAATAAATCTACACCAAGGCATATGTAGTCAAATTCCAGAAAGTCTCACAAGATCAGAATATTAAAAGCTGTTAGGGAAAAGAAACACATCATATATAAAGGAAAGCTCATCACAGTCACAGCAGTCTTCTCAACACAAGCACTAAAGTCAAGGAGAGCTTAGAGTGAAGTATTTCAGTCCCTAAAACAACCTCCAACGCAGATTGATGTACCTGAGAAAATATCTTTCAAAATTGATGGAGAAAGAAGACACTCCCATGACACAGCATACATGAGGAAATTCACAACTACCAAGCAAACACTCCAAAATGTTCTGGCAGATATTCTAGAAAGAGATAACAAAGACTAAAACTCCACAAATCTCAACAGAATGAATCCACCAGGCAAAGATCGCAATTAAACAGAGGGGAATAAAAGGGAACCAATACTAGGAAAATGAAATGACAAGGATAGGTCAATACATTTCAGACATAATAATCAATGTTAATGGTTTCTATTACCCAATCAAATGAAGAAGATTGGCAGAATGGATCAAGAAACAAGATCCAACAATATGCTGCATACAAGAAACACATTTAATTCAAAAGGAAATTCATAGACTGAAAGTCAAAGGATGGAAAACAATTCTTCATGCAATAGTAACCCAGAAAAAAGCAGGGCTAACTATTCTATTTGCATAATAAATGCATTTCAAGACAAAACTGATTAAGAGAGAAAGAAAGTCACTATAAACTTGTAGAGGGAGTAGCCCAAGAAGAAGAGATAACAGTTATAAATATTTAAGTAGTGCACCCAAGTACAAAAAGCAAATATTAATAGACATGAAAAATAAAACAGACGTTAATAAAACTGTAATGTGTGACCACAATACCACACTGTCACAACAGATCAACTAGACAAAAATATTAACAAGATACTATCAGAACTGAAACAAATTTTTGAACAAGTGGACTTAGTAGATGTCTATGAAGGTGTTCCACTGAACACTGGAATATACCTTCCATGGTATGTTCTCCAAAACAAAACACGTACTATCTCATATAATATGCTTAAGTAAATGCAAAGGAATTGAAATTATCCTGTGTATATTATCAGAGTATAGTGCATTAAAACTTGAAATCAATGTCAAAAGACTATAAGAACTTCATAAATGTGGAAATTAAATAGCACCATTCTGAAACAGATGAAATTAAAGAAGAAATTAGGTACTTTCCACAATTAAAAGATAATGACAACACAAAACACTGGAACTTATAAGACACAATGAAAGCATGAGGGAAATTGATAGCATGATAAGAAATTTCCCATGAGGGAAATTGATAGCAGTGAATTCTCATATCAGAAAAATAGGGTGAGTTCAAATAAACAACCTAATGTTGAACCTTAAGCTTCTAGAAAAAGAAAAGCAAGTCAAGCCCAAAGCTTGTACAAAGGAGGAAATTATAAAGATCAGAGCAGAAGTTAATGCAATGGAGACTAAGAAAACAATACAAAGAATTAATGAATCAAAGAGTTTATTCTTTAAAAATTCAATAAAATAGACACACACTGAGACAATCTTATCAAAAAAGGAAAGGAAAGACTCAAGTTCATGCAATTAACAATGAAAAGGATGAAATCCTAATAAATAGTACAGAAATCCAGAATCATCAATACCTACTTAAAGAAACTGTATTCTAATAAGATGGAAAACATGGAAGAAATGGCCAGATTTCTAGATATATATGAATTACCAAAGCTGAATCAAAAAGATAAAAATTCTAAATAAATCAGTATCAGTTAATAAAATTGAACATGTAATTAAACACTACCATTTTGCTCACTATCTCTATGGTTATCTGGGAAATTATTTCTGTTTTGAATTTTTCTAGAGCCTGATTGATCTGTTTTGTTATTTCCTGTGCTTTTAGTTAAGGGTGTCCTGGTGGTTCACTATCGGCCTTTTCATCCTCATTTGCCCTACTGTTTGCCATTGGTGAACTGGAAGTCTGTCTTTGTGTCTTTCTTAAGTGTTTTCTCATTTTTACTTTTGTTGTCGGACTGTCCATGGTTTAATCTCTGGATTATCACCCAAATCTTCCTGATATAGTTGTGCCCTAGCTTCTGTGTCCCTAATGACCCACAGACATTCTCATCTTCATAACATCAGAGAAAACAGCTCGTCAAATCAACCGCAATGCTTTATCCCAACTGATACAATCAGCAACACATTAAAATCAAGCACAACTTGGACATTGACCACCTGTGGTAGTCACTGTCTATCACCCTTAAATCATTTGAATTAAATTAAAATCAAGAAGCAGTCCAGAACATGTCTGCAGTGAACAAAATTTCAATATAGTGTATTTACCATTTAATGGCTCAGACAGAGTGAGGATGCAAGACCCCTGGTCTCAGTTAGCTGATGGCTGAACCCCATGACACTGACTGACCTCAGGCTGCAAGGCTACAAGAGCAAGAAACAATTTAAATATGTTTAGGGACCATTTTCATCTCCAGAATTAAGGATTATTTTAATGTTACATCATTGCCTTTTCTCTTTTACTTTCCTTTCTAATTTTATTTTAGGATTCCCTATTTTTAATGTTCATACAGAGATTTCTTTAACTGAAATACCAAATAGTTTCTCTAGTGTGAAAAACTATAATAGTACACAGGATCCTAATGAGATAATTAATAATGTAAAATAGGAAGTAAAGGGCTAAAGGTGTAGGGAAAGTGGGAAGGGTGGGAGAAAGGTAATAAGGGAGAGGAAGAAAATATGAGAAACTAAAAAAATGGAAATAAAGTGTTTGTAAATGGGGAGGGGAGCAGGGGGTGAAGGGAGGGGAGGGACAAGGGGAAAAAATGAGAATCAAGACCTATTATGTAAAGGTACAGGATTCCAAAGATGAATGTAACTGTATTGTATACCTAGATTGTACCAATAAACTCAATAAAAAGAAAGAAGAAGAAGAAGAAGAAGAAGAAGAAGAAGAAGAAGAAGAAGAAGAAGAAGAAAAGAAGAAGAAGAAGAAGAAGAAAAAGAAGAAGAAGAAGAAGAAGAAGAAAAAAAAAAAAAACTATCAACAAAGAAAAGCCCAGGACCTGATAGATTTAGTGCTGAATCCTACAAAGATTTTAGAGAAGATCTTGTGGCAATACCTGTCAAACTCTTTAATGAACCTGAAAGGAAAGCAGTACTCTCAATTGATTCCTGGAAGCAGGAATTATACTGATACTCAAACCAGACAAGGTTCCAACCAAAACAGAATGCAAACAATTTAATGAAAGTGAAAGGGAAGCAATACTCCCCAATTCATTCCTGGAAGAAAGCAACACATTGATCCCCAAAGCAGAGAAAGACCCAGCCAAAAAAGAGAACTAGAGGCCAATCTCCCTAATGAACATAGAGTCAAAAACCTTCAATAAGTTACCAGCAAACAGAATGTAGCAAGTCATCAAGAAGATTTCATGCCATGACCAAGTATAATTCATTCCAGAGATGCAGGGATGGTTCAAAATGTGCAAATCAATAAATGTAATGCACTACATTAGCACAGCCCGGGGCCAAAACCATATGATCATCTCAATAGATACAAAAAAAGTATCTGAGAAAGTTCTATAACCATTCATGATGAAATGCTACAGAAAATTGGAATAGATTGTCTTTATCTCAATATAATAAATGCCATCTATAACAAATTATTAAAAATGAAAGCTTTCATCTAAAATTAGGAAAGAGACAAGGATATCCACGGTCAGCTCTCTTATTCAATATAGTTTTGAAATATTAGCCAGAGCAATCAGACAAGAGAAAGAATTAAAAGGAATAAGAATAGGAAAGGAAGGAGTTAAATTGTCATTATTTGTGAATGACATGATACTATATATGTAAGACCCAGAAACACTATCAAAAGATCTCTACATATAACTAAATTCAGTTGTGTATCAGAATAAAAATTTAACACTAAAAAATCATTATCTTTCCCATATGCAAATAACAAACTCACTGAGAAATAAATTTGGGAAATAACACCTTTCAAAAGAGCATCCCCAGAATGAAATACCTAGGAGTCAGTACAATGAAAGATGTAACAGTCCTTTACATTGAAATCTACAGTGATCCTTAGGTAAGCTCAATTTTGGTATACCCAGAAGAATCACTATCTAGAACAACATGTCATCTTAGCCAGAGTAGTGCAATCAGCCTTAAGAAGCACCACCATTTGTAATAACTAAAGATTGGACACAGCCCAAATGCCCATCAACTAAAAACTGGAGAAGAAAGATGTTGTTTTTAATAAAGTGGAGTACTATTCAGTCACAAAGAATGATAAACAAGTGATATTCATAACTAACTGGACTTACATTGAGGCCATACTATTAATTGAAATAAATAGGACACACATTTGGAAATACTGAATAGTTTCTCTGGTGTGAGAAACTGAAAGTATAAATCAGG
Source organism: Fukomys damarensis (assembly GCF_012274545.1). Classification (NCBI taxonomy): domain Eukaryota; kingdom Metazoa; phylum Chordata; class Mammalia; order Rodentia; family Bathyergidae; genus Fukomys; species Fukomys damarensis. The sequence goes on from NW_022900944.1 coordinate 27,849,510, forward strand.
ACCAAAGTGTATAACAGTATAATGTGAAATAGTATAATATATAATGTATAATGTGAAAATAAGAAGAAAAGGTCCAAAGGGGAAGGGAAAGTGGGTGGGGGAGTGCTAGGGCAAAGGAAAGAAAGGTAAGGGAAAATTATGAGAAAAGAAAGGTAAAACTGAGACAAAAACTTTTTTGTAAATAGGGAGGGAAGGGGAAATAGGGAAAAAAGAACACACACACACACACACACATATAATGTACAGGTACAAATTCTCACTGATAAATGTAATCAAAATGTTTACCTAGAATGTACCAATAAACTTAATTTTTAAAAATAAAGCTGCAGTACTCTCCAAAAGGAGAGAGATCTAAGAGGATATCAGAAAATGGAAAGATAGCCCTTGTGCATGAAGAAAGATATCTTTATACTAGGGAGAACAAATATAGAGAAATAGACCATAGTTTCAACATTGCTATACAGATTTGATGCAATACCAATCAAAATACTGTGGTAGCATGTGTCATAGAATGAGAGAAAACAATCCTAAAATTCATTTGGAACCAGAAGAGACCTAGAATAGCGAAGGCAATTCTGAGAACAAAGGCATGGCCAGAGGCATGACTATCCCTCACTTGAAATTACTCTACATAGCTACCGTGATGAAAGCAGCATGGTACTGGCAAAGAAACTAACAAAACAAAAAACTGAAAAAACAGACCTGAGGATCAATGGAACAGATGAGAAGACGCAGAAGCAACTCCAGACATACTCAGTCACTTTAGTTCTGACGAAGGACCCAAACACCTTCACTGGAAAAAAGAGAGCCTCTTTAATAAATGGTGCTGGGAAAACTGGCTTTCCACATGCTGAAGTTTAAAGCTAGACCCCTATCTTTCACCATGTAATAACTAAAATTGAAATAGATCAAAGATCTAAATATTAAAACAGAAATACTAAACCTGCTAGGAGATAAAATAGGTAGAACTCTTCAAGGCATTGAGAAAAAAATTTTTCCACTGTTGCTCAAAGGACATATCTAGAATATATAAAAAACTCAAAAAAAGGTCAGACTACCCATATTTAAAGATCCGATTCAAAAATGGGCATCTGAAATGAAGGGAAATTTCTCAGACTAAGAAGTAGAAATGGCAAATAACTACTGGAAAAAATGTTTAACATCACTAATTATTTGAGAAATAAACATTAAAAACAAAGCCAAGTTTCCATCTCACTCCAGAAAAAATAGCTGTTATCAAGAAAATAACCAGTAACGAATGCTGGTGAAGGTGTGTAGAAAAAGGAACACTTCTTCATTGTTGGTGTTCGTGTAGACTGGTGAAACCACTGTGGAAATAAGTATGGAGATTCTTCAAAAAACTAAAACTACCTGTTCCTTTGGACACAGGTATTCCCTTTCTTGTTGTCTTCCTGAAAGATGTACAAGCATCATGCCACTGTGACATGAGCATCCCATGCTAATAATGGCATAGGTTGTAATAACTAGATTTTGGAAACATCCCAATTGCTCATCAACTGATGATTGGATAAAGAAGATATATATATATATATATATATTTATTTATACAATGGAGTACTACTCTGCCATAGAGATGGATAAGCTTGAGCTATTTCTAGCTAAATGGATGCATCTTGAGAGCATTCATTTATGTGAAATAAATCGGACACACATGTTCAAATATTACATGGCTTCTCTAGCATGAGAAACCAAAACTGTAAATGAGAACCAATATGTATGATAGGCATCGGGAAATGGGAAGAAAATGTTCAAATGGGAGGGGGAACAAGACAGAGGGGAGGGGGAAAAGAAAGAAAGGATAAGAAAAAAAATAAAGGGAAAAATAGAAACAAAGTTTTTTTAAACAGAGGGGAAGAGAGGTTGAAGGGCGGGGAGGAAAATGGAGAAACCAAAACTGTAAATGAGAACCAATATGTATGATAGGCATCGGGAAATGGGAAGAAAATGTTCAAATGGGAGGGGGAACAAGACAGAGGGGAGGGGGAAAAGAAAGAAAGGATAAGAAAAAAAATAAAGGGAAAAATAGAAACAAAGTTTTTTTAAACAGAGGGGAAGAGAGGTTGAAGGGCGGGGAGGAAAATGGGGAATGGTTGTTATCATTATGTATATCGAAAATGTACTAATAAAATAAAAAGAGATAGAAATCTGGACAGAAGGATCTTGGGCCTACAACTTTTGAACTCTGCATGCCTATGAAACCAACACCATATTCACTATGTCAAGGTGAACTGTCATCTCAGCTGTAGCGAGGTCCTCTCAGACCACGGATGAAGAAGCCCCTGAGTTGCTGGATGAGCACTGTGCAGAGATTCCTGGGGAACCAATTCCTCAGGAGTCCTTCCGTAGCTGAGTGCCTTGGGGGTCGCTTCTCAATGCAAGGTCTTTAATAATGGAGATTAGTTGATTCCTAAGAACTCTCAAGCCATTTTTCCTGTTGTACTGATTCAAAGTATTTGGCTTCTTTTTTCTTTTCAGCAACTATGAAATCCAAGTCCACACCTTTGCAAGTGCTTCCTTTCTGGGGAAACTGAAAACATTTCAAATGAAGTTTTTGTTTCTTATTTTCAGTGTAAATGTCACTACCTATGGTACAGCCTCAATGCAGACTTTCCTCGAAATTTCCTCTGCCAGATTAGTCTACTGCCCATACTCAGTCTCCTAAAAAATCTCAGGACATGAACAAAATACAACTTTGATGCCAGAGGTTAACATACATGGTTTGATGCCTTGTTTCCACCCATTGCCTCCTGAGCCTGACTTTTACTGTTTGCACTTCCTGGTCCTCTGAGCTCAGACTAGAACATATCATTGAGTATGGTTTACAGAATTCTAGGTGTTCTCTGCCTTGTATCTCCAAAAGTATTCCAAACTCTTTGAACAAATCAATTCCAAAGGTTTTTTGAACCACATGGTCAGGTACAATCACAGCAATAATCCCACTTCTCTGGTACCAAATGTTGAAGGGAGACAGGATTGCTTTGGTTCACAGTTTCAGAAATTTCAGTTCACAGAAGTAAGGGACAAGTGCAAAAGTGAAATAGTGGAGGGGCCTGCTGTGGAGGGAAGCTCGTTACATCATGGCAGCTGAGAAGCAGAGGCATAAGCGGGGAGGTAGGTAGAGTGATTTACCCCTCCAGTTCATTTACCCAGCGACCCGCCGCTTGGAATCAGACTCCTTCTCCCAACAGATGCAAATCACAGTGGTAGAGAACAAAAGACCCTCAAAACCTGAAAAGCCACAGTTATTACAGTATTGTGTTCAGAAAGTCTGTCCTTTAATGGCCAAATACTAAATCATAAAAAAAGCAGGAGATGTAGGAGTGCCTAAAATATAAATGAATAAAATATGGAAATATATAAATGTAAGAATGTAATGGAGTTCATAAGTTAATATAATATTAAAAATGTAATAGTTAAGTGTTCATTTTTTAAATGAGCAAATGATTTTTATTTTCTTCAATAAATTTCCCAGAGGTTTTTTTTTTTTTTGTACCAGGGATCGAACTCAGGACCTTGTGCTTGCAAGGCAGACAGAAGAACCACTGAGCTAAATCCCTGGCCCCAGAGTTTCAATTATTAAATGAGAATTGAAATCATTCCTGATTTCCTCTAAAAAATTTTTTAAAGGTGAATGGTGAATTTTAAGTTCTCTGACTGTAACAACACACTATAACTGCATAACTGTTTAAAAGCATTTTCTTTTATTGATGCACATTTTTCATTCTTTTTTTTTTTTTTTTTTTTTTTTTTTTTTTACACTGGGTGATTTTTTTTGTGTGTGTGTGTGGTACTGGGGATCGAACTCATGTCCTTGCGCTTGTGAGGCAGGCCACTGAACCACTGAGCTAAATCTCCGGCTACACCGGGTGGTTTTGAATGATGTCTGTTGTGACTTCAATTTCTTCCTAAACTCAGGGAGGGGTTACTCAAAAAATGTCACTCATACATCCCTGACAACAGGTTGACTTAAGAAGAATACATAAAATAGAAATACAGGTAAAATATTAGTGTCAAGTGTCCTTAAAAGTCAGATTCTGTAATATGTTATAGCTGCCTTGATTTAAATCTACTTGCTTCTATAAATGTATTCTGAACCATAAATATATACTGATCTCACTTAGCAAGCAGAGGTAACTTTCATTCATTAACATAAGATCTCCATTTCACTTACTTTTATTTGTGTTCTATTTATTTATTTATTTATTTATTTGGTAAAAGGGATCGAACCTTGTGCTTGATGAGGCAGGTGGCAGAACCACTGAGCTAAGGGCCCTTAGAACCCTGGCCTTATGTGCTTTATCTTTCTTTTGTTTTTTTAAATATGTGTTCTTTAAACTATTATAAGCTATGATGTACTGTCCCAATGCCATTAAAAAAATTATAACCATTGTCCCGTGATAGCCTACTTTTCTCCTAGTATAGCAATGATTCCATTCCGTTGTAATTTTCATTTTTTGTTTGCCTCACTAAACATGTAGTTACTTACCAGCATATTGCCTGAAATCAACTCTACTTTTCCTAAGAATCTTCAGAATAGAGAAAATAATTTTTTGTTCATGGGGAGTACTTCCTGAGCTGAGTTTGCTATTGCAACCAACCATCTGTAGACTGTGTTGATTTAGGACTTGTGGAAGAAATGAAAACGCTACCCACACAGCTCAGCATCTACTCGTTAGAGACTCCTCTCGGGGAAAGTGACTCTAAGTGGGATTTTGAAAGACAGGTAGAAATCAGTCAGGTAACAGGAAAGAAAAGAGCTTTGAAAGATATTGCAGGGAAATATTAAAACCACAACAACAGCAAAAACAGTGTAGTGGAAGAAAGACGGACAGTCCCACGTCACTGTGTACCTTAACGTGACGATAGCATGAAATTACGTGGGAACAGCAGCCAAAGACAGGGACCGCAGCTGAGGGTGAGCAAACCCTACTGTGAAGAAGCCAGTGAGATTATATGTACATCTCCCCTTGAACTGCAGAGGGCAGGCATATCCTACACCCTAGACACTTGCTAAATTCACCCCACTCCTGGGGCCTTCTCTCCTATATCTGGGTTCGGTATGCAAGAAAAATAACATTTTTTTTAAAACAAAGTTTTCCTGGTGAAACTGATACAAATTTTTCATGAATGAAGCACTCTTAAGAAATTTTAAAGTAAGTGTTACTATTACCCAGTTTCTTTCTCTGGGATTATTGAAATATGCCGCCTTTCCACATACACATAATCACAATTAGTCAATTCACTAATCTAATCTGAAAAAATTATGTGTATTTAATACATTATGAGAGGTATAAACTAAATTCATTTTGCAGTTCTCTTTCCATTTATGTAACCCTTTTATATGAGTGATTCTCTTTCTACTAAGTTTCCGGTAAAGAAAAGCATGACGTTTTTTTCTTCTCCCTTGTGCATTGCCCTTTGACTTATCTAAGCTTTCAAGTTTCAATCGAACTACTCAAACGCTATCTCTGCAAATGGCCTGACCTTGCCAATCACTCTTGCTTCTTGTGGATAATATATGGCACCTTCTCACATCTCCTTACATTCTGCCTTTGACAGTCTCACCAGGGGGTTTCTTTGGAATTTATATCTCAGCCCAGAAGGTTCCCTATTCTATGCTTCTTGCATTCCCTAGGTTGAAAAGCACTCTTAGTTACCTGACTATATTAAGAATGAAACTATCTCCTCTTCAAGCGACACATCGATGGCATGACATTAAAATGAATACTGATTCCAAAGGCGAGACTTCAAAACTAGGGTCCTAGGCAGACTTCCTTGACAATGTAGGCGACTGCATCAAACCAAGGTTAAAACCCACACTTGTATTCTGAAGGCTGTAACGATCCTTAACCAACTTATTAAGGTATGTCACTTAAGGAAGCTTTGCATTTTAATTTGGGGTCAAATATGAAGAACTTTTGTTTACTTATACATTTTTCTCAAGGCAAAATTGTTTGTGCAGTTCCCAGGAAAGGAAAGAAATTGAAAAGAGAAGGAAATTAGTATTTAATACTTATCTATACAAAATTTAATATTATGACTCACTGGAATAAATCTCTGTGGAGACATCACCTGTTCTTTTGTTCTTTTACTACACTATCCTGATTCATTGAGTTAATTCTCGAGTGTGCTTTCTGAGAAATGTATATTAAATAAACGAAAGAAAAAAGTTGGAAGTCAGTTATCTAAATAGGCTATTAACATGCTTGGTTTACATGAGTTCTTCAAATGGCAATAATTATTTTTACTATTACGAAGACTAACAAAAATAAATAGATTTTATAATACTCATAATCTAATTTAATTGACATATGCAATATAGAGTAATTGCTACTATTTCTACTTGAACTGTTTATAATAATGGTTAGTACCTATTGCTTTGAAAAATAAATCGAAAGTAGTCTATACTACTTTGAATACATTTTAATGAGGAAAACCAGAGGTACATATGTGTGAATGATGTGTTAGATCAAAATAAATGAAACGTTTTATATCTTGTATACTATATACAATTTATATTGTAAGTCATGGAACAAATTTACCATGCAAATTTGGAAATGTGAAAAGTATTTATAAGAAAGATCACTTGCAGTAAGGAAGAGGAAGAACAAATGGGAACAGGAATAAATAAGACAGCAGGGAAGCCTATGACAGACTAAATGAGAGTGAATGAAAACTGAACCAAAGCAGAGGGAGAGACAGTTCTATTTTGGATTTCAGTTTCCAGGGAATGTTTTCTTAATATGTAATAATAAATATTTCTAATCCAAGCATTTGCATAATCACTAAGAGAATACAAGAGACATGTAGATATCTCTGAAATAGGCACTCTCTCTTATGTACTACACTAGATTTCTAGTCTATCATCAGATACAGAATATGTTGAGCTAAAATGAAGTAATCATGAGTCGTGTAAAAGAATTTATTGAATTTTTTGATGGAAAGATAGTTGTCACTTTGTAAATAGGCTTTGGCAAGTTCATATAAATTCTATACAATATAAATTATATTCCTTCATCTCTAGCAACAGGTTGCTAAATTTCAGATTTTAAATTCAGATTTATAAAACAAATAAAAAATCTAGGCAGTCAAAAACAATGTCTGGTGTGAATAAGCTCCAATAATACATAAGATCCTAATAAGATTACTGACATTTAGAAATGGGAAGAAAGCAGCTAAAGGTGCAGGGAAGGTGGGATGGGTAGGGGAAGGGAAATAAGGGAAAAGGAAAAAATGTGAGATAATGAAAAGATGGAAATAAAGTGTTTGTAGATGTGGAGGGGAGGAGGGCATGAAGGGAGGGCAGGGACAAGGGGAAAAAATGAGAACTAAGACCTGTCATGGAGAGGTACAAGGTCCCAACAATGAATGTAACTGTACTGTATCCCTAAAATGTACCAATAAACTCAATTAAAGCTGAAAAAAAGTAATATGATATATACCCATTTACCCACTATACGTATTAAAAAAAAGCAACAACTTTAGAGGAGGACAAAGCTCAAAAATTGCCTTCCCAATATGGACTCAACTATACTAAACCTAAGAAATACAAATATATATTATCTCCTCGAATGTCTTCAAGGATATGAAGCTTAAATATTGATTACATGTGGGTGTAAAATGGCTATGTTATATGGAGCCAAAATATGATTCCCTGGAAATTAAACTCATTCTACTTCCTCGTCTCTACAGCGGCCCACTTTCTCATTTGTGTGAATAGATAAACTTTTTATTTCTCTCTGTCTAGATGATGACTCTTTCTGGATCCTTTGCCAGACACACTTGCCCTCCTCTATTTGTATTCCAGGTTTCAAACAGTCTAGTAAATGAATAGAATTTTGATACTTGCAATATTCCATTGTTAACCCTCTAAAACCCCTTTAGTACATAGCATTTCCAAAATGCAAACCTTGTCATAATTCCTCCCTTCTAAAACTTTCAGTAACACTTTTCTGAAGACAGACCAGAATGTTTCACCGTCCTGATATCACCTTCGCATTCCACACATCTTTTCCCTTTCTTTTCTGCCTCATTTTGTACCACTTTTCCTGTCAATGCCTAATGCGACCTCATCTGTGTGTTTCATAAGTATTAAGCTCTCTTCCTGCCCAGCATCTAGTACCTACCACTTCATCTCCTTCCTGTTGCTTTTTCTTTTTCTTTTTCTTTTTTTTTTTTTTTCTTTTGTGCTATGCTTTGGATTTTGCATTCCGTTCAAAAAAAAAAAAAAACAAAGCATGTTGAAACATGGTTCCCGTTGTGATGATCTTAAGAGGTAGGGATGCTTGACAAATAATTAAATCAAAAGGGCTCTTCTGTCGTGGATTGATCACTGCCTTTAGGAAATCATTGAAAGGAACTAGTTTAGGCCCTTACTTGATTTTTTTTTTTTTTTTTTTTTTTTTTTTTTTTTTAAGGATATGGCATTCAGATCCTAGGGACAGTGTAACTAGCAGTGAAGACACCACATCCTGCTTACAAGATGCAAGACCTGGGGCACTGATGGTGGAGTTCTCAACCTTCAATACTGTGAGAAATACATTTTTATTCTTTATACAGTCACAGGTATTTTTTTGAGCAACAGAAATACATTAAAGTATGTCATCAATTCAACTTTTCTTTAAGCCCAAACTTCACAACAGCTTCCCTAGCATTACAACATTCAAACTGTTATTACACCATTTTATAGTGTCTTTCATTAATCTTTAGTATTTTTTCCCATGGAGTTTATTGGTACTTTTTAAGTATACAGTACAGTTACATTCATCATTGGGATCTTGTACCTTTACATGACAGGTCTCGGTTCTCATTTTTTCCCCATACCCTTGCCCTTCCTTCACCTCCTCCACCCTTTCCTATTTACAAATATTTAGTACTTAATAACACTTAATGGGCAATTGAGAGTTATCTTAGTATGTGAATAAACTTGTAACTCTCATAGTAAATCTACATGATCTCTGAGAGATTCTTGAAAGAATAGTGTTTATTTGGGAATGGCATAGCATTGGAATCAGAATATCCATGCTATAATAAGCTATAGGGATCTCAAAACATGGGAAAGCCTTCAAGACAAGAAAGAAACTATTTGTGTGAGCTATTTCGACACAAGTTCATGGGTTTTGGAAATCCTAGACAGGGCTTGGCATCAGCCCACTATTAGACACTTGTTGGGCAAATATTTTGTTCAGAGTATCTTTTCTAAACTATTTCAGTGTAAAATGTAAAAGACAAATTGCTATGGAAATCTATGTATAAAGAGAATGTGTATAAAGCATGTGTTGCATGCAAAAGATAAAGAAATTTCTTTTGGGCTTTTAGAAAGTCTTGAACAAGTACTTATCTCAGAAAGGCAGGCATGAGCCCTACCCACTCATAGACTCTTAGCTTTAAATTTTTTCGTGTCTACAAGAAAAATTTCATCTTGGTATCATCAATTTTGGCATCACCTACTGGACAATTTTAGCTCTACAAATATAAGAAATATGTGTGCTGTGTCTTTCACACTGCTGTCAGCAAGAAATATAATTTCAGATGCATAATCAGGTGTTTTGACTATATTTGATGCCAGGGATTGAAATCAGGGGTTCAGTCATGCTAAAGAAGCATTATACCACCGATGTGGACCCTCAGCCTCCATGAGTATCGACTAAATCGAATTTGCCAGTTAATATTTTCCTTCCAAAGAATACCCAAATCATTCATTACCTGTGGGGCAATGTATTACTCAGCTTTCCTGTTTCTAGGATAAAATATCTGATACCACTTAAAGTAGAAGATATTTAATTTGACTCACTCTTTCAGGTGGTTTATTTCATGGAGAGCTGGTTTTAAAGCAGATCATCATGGTGGGAGGAGACAGCGGAAGAAACATGCTCACTTAATTGCAGCTAGGAAGCCGAGCAAGGGAAGACTGACAGGGAGAGATGTGCCCTCCAAACGCATGTCCCCAAGTACCCACCTCAGCCAGGCTCTGCATCTCGATAATACGATGACTACATCACCACCATGGCGCTGTTACCTCACCAGGAGTCTTTAATCCAGCCAGTTGACAATGACGGTTAAAGGCCCAGAGAGAATAGCGTGATGCTTAAGACTTCAGGCTGAGAGCGAGATTCTACCAACCAAATAAGGTTGTGTAATTTTGAGAGAAGTTGTTTAAACTTCATATCCCTAGTCTCTTCTTGCATAGAATGGGATTAACAATCATGGCTCCTTCCTGGTGTGCCAGTTAGAAGAACTGAATGTAGATTGCTGAGCACGATTCCTAGCACAGTGAAATCTGTGGCTAGTGATGATTATTTGTCTTGCAAGACACTAAGCATTTACTAAAGGGCTGTGAGAATCCATGGATTCAAATTATCATGCCCAAGAAAAGCCGTGATATAGGGGTCTGAATTTTGTATTCAGTATTGTTTCTGCCCCCAAGAGATTATCTCTGTGTTGCCACGTAAGATGGATAATTATTGAATAAGCCTCATTTTCCTCAAGCTTTTTTTTTTTTTTTTTTTTTTTAAGAAGTTGGAGTGGAATTTCTCACCATCTCCTTCAGCACAGAAATGTTGCAGGTCAAATATTCTTTGTAGACAAGACCTTACATGCTGTAATATTATTTGAGGCCCGTTTGGAGTACTTGCTAGTCTCACAGTTGCCCTGAGGCTCTATTTATGCAGGCAAATTGAAGAGGAGACACGAGCCTATTATAGAGCAGAAGCTGAGAGAAGGGAACTCAGTTGACCTGAACAGTCTCCACTGATACCCTTCCCAGGGTGACCTCTCAAGTCTCCACTTGACAATGTAGACAGAGCCCGAGGAAGGCTCGAGGGCGGATGCAGACAGAGATGGCGAAACTTGCAAACTGCCTGCTTAGTGCCACTGTTTGAGGATTAGGGTTTGTGCACTGGTTGAGAGCATCACATTTTGATGTCATGTGACTTAATTTGTTGAACTCTACTTAGCAGGCCATATCTTCCAATGCTTTTGATTACACTGTCAAAATGAGATTTTGCAAGAAAAGTACAGATTGTTGTATGTGGAATGCATGATTACGTAAGGCATTTGGAATATCAAATCGTTTCTATCTCTACTTTCATGAAAATAAAAGTGAATTTTTAAATGAACAACTAGCTGTGGGATGGGAGTGAAAGGACCTAGTTGAGAAATAGGGCTTGGACTTTGTCACTAATATGCTCCAAAATAAGCTTTTCTCAAAGCTCTCCAGCCATCTCTATGTCCCTACAGTTCTTCACTTAGTCTGTCCACCTTCACGTTTTACATTGTGCACTCCCTCTTTCTTGTGATTTTCGTTTTGTATTTTGTTTTGCTTGGTTTTCATTTTGCTGTGGACAATTTCTATTTGTACTTTAGCCTTTAAATTAGTGCCACCAAGGAAGCATGTGTTTATCCCTCATCCCTTTATCTTATTTCAGGTAGTAGCTTTTCACCTCCTCTCCAAAAAGCTGATCACAGTTGCAGCTTTCAAAGATATGCTTACAAATATGTCTTCATCCTTACTTCCCATTTGTCTACAGTTAACATGAGCATTAGAACTGTCCCTGCTTTGTCGGATCTGCATTCCCAGAAAAGCACAAAGCAGACAGAAGTGGCATCTTCACTTCTGAAAGTACCAGGTGACAATATTATATGCAAGAACCACTTTGTTGAACCCAGAAAACACATATTGTGAGATACAGAGCTGGGAAAGTCACTCCTCTGGATATTTCTTTCCTAGTACATAAAGAAGATATCGAATTCAAAGTTTCCTCATATTCTGCCATGGAGAGGATGAGGACAAAACAATACTCTGATTTGTGAAAAACTATTTTTGATCTGAAACAGACTCCTGTGTTTTCTTATTGCACTTTTACATCCCATTCCATACTCTAACGTACTCACAAGTGAAGCATCTATCGGATCTTTTTCTTCTGAATATCAAACATGTCTAATGATATATTGGAACACATTCTAAAGAGGAAATGAAGACGCATGTTTCCTAGTTTCAATCCTGACCCCAATGGACTATTTGATTCAGATAAATAGCTTATCCTCTTTGGCGCTGAGGTAAAATGCATTCTATCATATACTAAATGAGGGAAGGTGATAGCAAAAACACGAAACTCTCCAAATTTCAGGTTGTTTTGCACCAGGAACAATCAGGCTGAGTGGAGCGAGCACATGGCATGTTTCTTGCTGCCAGGGATGGGGCCTTGGCCTGTGTCACAGCTAAAGAATTTACTGCCGGAGAGAGGTTACTGGGGAAGTGGGCTGAGGGGGAGTCTCATCACTGGCAAGATTTGAATCAGCTGCCTTGCAGGGTGGGTGAAAGTGAGCAACTTTTTAAAGTTCGTGCACATGTTCTCTTTGTGAAATTAAAATGTTCAACTGGCCTGGCACTTTCATGCTTGTTTAATCAGGATATTGTCCATGTCTTCGAAAAGGCAGGAAAGTCACTAATGTGTGCACGAACCTGACCGGAAAGGACAAGAGGCACAAATCTGAATATTCAAAGCACTTTAGAGTGAGACAAGATACCTGAGAAAATGTAAATATGTTTACTCTTTGTAGACCTAAAAATGACACATTGATGCAAATTAAATGAAAGCTATTTCCAAATGTAAAACCTTTTGATTCTAGTTACATTTTAATCAAAAGAAGTGATGTTTTTAAACAAATGCCCTTCAGTATATTAAAAACAAATGAATAAACATACCAATGCTCACTGTAAGTTCCATTCTAACATATACATTACAGAATAATTTGCTATTGTAATAAATGAAACAGAATGAGTTAAGGCGAACACTGCTTCTTTTACTATTGGTTTTTCTCCTTGAATTTAAGAACTAAACATAGGGGAAAGAGATACACCAGAAGGGACCCAGATTTTAAATTTATTTATAGAAGTATTAGTTTAATGAATACAAAAGTCCTTATCTTACCTCACAGAGTTGTCTTAAAACCCTTCTGATTAAAAAGAAAGAGAGAGACTGAGAAAGAAAGAACTGAGAGGTTTACTTATAAAAATAGGAAATACTGTTTGGAAAAAAAATAGTAACTCCATTTCTGTGTCCAACAAGCTCAATGGGGACTTAAATACAGGTATTGGGGAGTAAATTAGAAGAACACTACCCCAGTGAGAAATGAGAGAGATTCTCATTGTACAGAGACCTGAGAGGTACAAAAAATATGACTGTGATTATTGCGCTAATGCTTGCCGGAGGTAACCTACAACTGAGCAAAGTGGATTTCCTCTCTTGAAGTCTATTCTTTAATTGACACAAAATGCAACTTCCCGAATGAGATTTGGCTGCTATGTTCCAGGCCGTGGGGGCTTCGTCCTAATGTTTTATTGATGGGATTCTGCGTTGCCCATTCCGGAGACAGCATCAGGAGACTCATTAGTGCAACTTGCTCTCAGTTCCAAAGATCCTTTACCGATCTTTTCTGGTGGTTTAAAACACAGGGAAAAGCAAAAGGACGATTTCCACAGTGGCTGAAGGGTTGTTTACTTCAGGAAGTCACGAGCTGCTTTTGGCTTTCCCCTTTAGATACTCCAATTTTATTTTATTTTCCACCTTTACAAGTGGTCCCTCAGGAATTAAGTCTACAAATTGGAAATCCTTGTCTGGACAGATTTTTTTTCTTAAACTGTGGCCAGTGTACACCCTGACTCAAATATGCTGAATGTTTGTAACATTTTTGAATAGTAATTTTGTCATATGAAGGTAGTTTATTTATTAAAAAATAAAGACATTAGAATATTCATAAACTTATAGAGCATATTTATTCTGTATGTTTATGACTTTAATTTCCTAGGAAATTTTTGCCATAAACGTACAACTTTTGGAAATGACAATTCATTGTTTAATTTAATATTCTTTGACTACTGTAATTTCAAAAGATTTTTCTAATACCTAGCAGGGTGGCATACACCTTTAATCCCAGCACTCAGGTGGCTGAGGCAGGAAGATTTCTGCAAGTTGGAGAGGCAATATATATTGAGTTCAAGGCCAGCCTGGACTACTTAGTAAGTTGATGGCCAGCCTGGACTACATAGTGAAACCCTGTCTCAAAAAATAAAAGCAAAACAGTAAAAGCTTCTCTTGTCAATACAATCTAAAACTGGGACATGAATTCCTTTCATCAGTCATTTTTAGGATTGTATTGCTAAAAATGTTGTCGCGATAACATTGTACATAAACACCAATGTATTTATTTGAAAGAGGCACACACACTGATCAACAGGTATACATTGTAAATACTCACTACTGGGTTTATTCTTTTTATTTTTGTACACTGTAATGGTTAAGAGCAGTAATATTCAAAAGTTCTAGAAAAAATATGAAAAAAATGGAAATAAAGTTTTTGTAAATAGCGGAGTTGGGAGGGGGTGAAGGGAGGGCAGGGCTATTGGGGGGAAATGAGAACCAAGAGCTGTCATGTAGAGGTACAAGATCCCAACAATGAATGTAACTGTACTGTATGCCTAAAATGTACTGATAAACTCAATGAGGAAAAAAAAAAAAGTTCTGATTCTTTGTATTTGAAACCCGTCAGAACTTTGACTCTTGCACTTACTCTATCTTTCACTTACTTGCTGTGTATTTGTAAAAGGGAAAAGATAATATGCTTTATTTTACACTATTCTTGTAAGAACTGACAAAATAATTGTATTTTATCCACCGGATTGACATATAGGAAGAATTAAGCATATTACTGGTGGTTAATATGATTACTGTTTCTGTCAATACTTTTTATTATAATTACTCACACATCTTTTCTTTAGACATTGATTAAATTTAATCTTCATGGTCTGTCAAAACTGTTAGACATTTTTGTTCTCATTTATCTATTTTAATCTAGAATCTATTATTTCAATGACAGTGAATAATTCAAATGTTTACTAATATCATTTCCTTTTGGGCCCTGCTTTTAAGTAAAACCATTTTAACAGTTTTTCCTCAGGAAAATGGATTCATAGCAGCTCCTACACACTAAAAAAGCATACAAATTCACATGGTTTATCTGACTTTTAGATAAAAAAGTCATTTATTACACCATATGTCTATTACAATAGTTAAGCCATACATTTATGATTTTTATATTGAAAATAGCATGAAAACTTTAAAAAGTGACTGTTGACAAAATTATTTTGAAATGTGCCATCTAATATTTTAAAGTTTTATTACGTGTGACAGGATTGACTATGATTTAACAAATTCCTATATATAAATTTGTACACATATATGAGTATATTTGAGCACATAAATTGTATATAGTATATCACACTGTATATTGACAAACATATTCATGTATTAATTTTTTATACTTTAAAATACAAAAGAGTGTGTTCCAAACAGAACTTATTGATTTAAATTGTATTTTAGCCTTTGGACTGAAGTAGCTTTTCTTCCTTGAAAAATGCTATTTCATCTCATTGCATCTTAGTTTTCTCAATCTGAATTTTCTCAGAATTATAGAAAATTTTAATACATCTCTAATATAGTTCTGAATAGATTATAAGCAGAATTTGGAAATAAATTAGATGGAAACTTTGCTCTTAGGAAGTGTGATACAAGTCAAATGATATTAGAGCAACAACAAAATGATTAAGAATTAGTATAGTAAATGTGTCATCAGTGTAATTTGTAGTGGAACCAAGAAATATAAATAATGGGCTATGATCTTTTGGAGTTCAAGACAATGTATTAAGTCTAAATCACCACTGACTTCTGCTTCATCATCTGGATTTGTTGTCAATATATTCTACGATTATATGTTACCCTACATTTAGAGATCATAACATTGACTATATGTTAATTAAGTGAACTTAGCCAGTAATCATTAGTGCTGTTTTAAGAACTAACATTTCCAACTTTGAAAGCCTATATTTCATTCATTTTTCTACAGTCCTATAAGTAAGTGAATCAGTATGAAGAAAGAATGTGAACATCCCAGTTCCACACCAAGTAATGAAGAAAAAGAGAAAATAATACAGATTGAAGATGAATTTTTTCAACTAAATTATTTCTTAAATAGATATGCTGGTAGGTCTGTAATTCAGTAATGACAGCCAAAATAATCTTTTATTTTTAATCTATTCTCCCTTGCCCCCCCATCCTAAGAGATAACATTCATCTTTAAAAACAATTTTAAAAAATCATTCTGAGAAGCCCTACCTAATGAAGCAAGTGTTCTTCATTCTGAGATATTTGGAGAAGGTAAGTAAGTTTACACTAAATTATGAAAACACTACTCTTAAAAATTCAACAGAAAATATTTCAGGAAAACTAGGGAAAAGAAGGTTTAGAAAAAGAACACAAAAGGTTAGCCAAGATTTAAATCTTCCTCTCAATAATACTGCCCCATCAAAACTGATTATAATGACTCTCACATTTTACCTTCGAATATGATAATATTTGTTTAATTTTATTGATTGGGATGTGATTCAGGAACCTTCATCATTATGAGGTTTTAATAAAAATCAAAGATAAAGAATATTTCAAGTTAGTTTGAAATATTTCAAGTTAGTTTGATTAATTGCATGCAGTGTGACTTACTCTCAGAAAGATTTATAATAAGAACGGGTAAAACTCGGTAAACTTGACATAGGGTTATTCCTATCAGGACATGCATTAAACAGAAAATAATGGATAGATCACAGAAATTAGCATTTGGTAGTTTTGGGACTGATCTAAAACTGTGATTTGGTCTTCTAATAGAAGAGGAACCATAACTGTGCAAGCAATTGTCAAGGGCAAATGCACAGTGCTATTCAAAATGTCTTTAAGAAAGAAGTCGTATGTGAAGGCTGGAAAGGCATCGGGTTAAGATTAAATCTTTATATCATATTTAGATTGCTTACCGCTGTCCTAGAAATTAATTTGAATTAATCATAATCTTTGCATCATTTATCACACTTTATTCCCTAGCTGAACGAGTCAATGGCACAGCAGCCTTACAAACTCAGAGGCCTGATTTTCAAGTTTGGCCTGGGGATAGGGAGTCAAAAGCGGGCAGGAGACGGATCTTTGCCGAAGTGACAAATGTAGTTTCTTGGAGAAAGTCGCTGACTGCAATGTTCCAACTGGAGCCGCTTATCTGCTCCTCCAGATGTTGAAATAATGCCAGATGCTTGGAGGGGGGTTGACAAGAGGGAGAAAAGCACCTGTTAAAGAAGTCCCACCTGCTTGGGTGGAGGAAAATAAAAGTCACCCTGAGGAGATCCCTGTACCGATGCGGTGTTTATGGGTGTTGAGAGGCAAAATATAATATATTAACACGACAGTGCACAAATCTACTGTGGGCAGTTAGAATATTCACCGTTGGAAATGTAGACAATGCTGAATTCTGACTCCTGTATTCAGAGTTTAATAAATGATTATATCACTTTATTGAATATGAAATGACAGCCAAGTGACAGGCTGAGTGCCAGGCAGCAGTCAATAATAACTGGATGTATATGACTGCATTTTCTACAACGGGGGCAGATGGAGGAGTTTCCTACACTTGCTACTGAATGTGCTGTTTCAAAATCATTCACTAATTAGTAGATATCAAAATGAGGGCTAAAAATGAGTACTTATTTAAAAGCCCAAGTAACAAATCTTAAGCAAGTTGAAATTTGGGGCCTTTGCATAAAAACTCTCAAGATATTAAACTTTGTATTAGACTAAAGAACAACCCTATGATAGATTCGAGTGAAAAATGGAGAAAGAGGAAGAATAACTTACTTAAAACGCACATAGTATTGTTTTGAAATGTTGATTGTACTATACCTGACAGGTGTGGGTGTGTGTCTGTGTCTGTGTGTGTCTGTGGAAGAAAATAAAATTTTTGTGTTTTATATGTCAATATCTCCTTTTTCTTGTTGCTGCTGTTTCCCTTCTCTGATTTTCTTTAAAAGAGATTATTCAACTTCCTGGGAGGGAAACCTGTTCTGATCAGAGGGAAAAATACCAAGTTGTAAAATATAGTTTGCAAAATGAGAAAAACATTTATCCAAACATTGCAATTCCCTATGAGATTTTCTCACATTTTACACAGATGGCAGAAAGAACATTTTCACAGTATCCTTTGCAATAATCTCTCATTCATGTCTGGAAAGCACTTATTATTAAATTATTGCTGTATTCTGTTGAAATTCTTGCTAGTGCATGGGAACCATATTCCTCAAGAAAATCACTATATAACCGAATCTGAAGATGTTATGACAGCCAGATGAATGGGTCTAACTAAAAGGGGATGCACAGAAACAAAGAGGGGCATAATAGGTTGTGTAGGGTATGAGCTGGATGAGCAGAAAAATTCAGAGATTTCTATGTCTTCCTCTACAGGTTTGGTAATGTGACTCCTCTCAGTTTGCTGTCACTACGTCCAGACAAACTACAAAGGAGAGAGCATGTTTACAGTGTATATATTTACACTTTTCCTAGCACTATTAGAAGGGTTTAACAAACGCTGGTTGGACACATACATTTTTTTTTCTTTAATAAACCGTTAGGTGTTTAGGAAAAATACAATAAATTGGGCCAACTGAATATTCCCTAAATATTGAGAGAAAGAGATAGAAAAACATTTCTTGTTTATAGTCCCCTCATGAGTAAATCACAGGATATACTTGTGCACTCTCTCTATGATCTACAATCTATGCATAGAAGAGGTTATAATACATAAATTACCGAAACAAATGTACTTAAAAGTAATGTCCCCTTAAGAACATATTTATGGCAACATCGATATTCCATTGTGATTTAATAAATTAGTAAAGCACATTTCCAAGCAAATGTTTATATCATTGTACTTTTTGAATACATTTGCATATTTCTTGGCTAAAATGTATACTTCTGGTTTTATAACTTTTGAATAAATATTCAAATCCATCTCAACAATAATTATAGTTTTTAATTTTTCCTTTTTATGTTTAAAAATTATACATTACCATCTTAACCCTTTTCAAACGTATAGTCCTGTGTTAGTTAGAATTCCATCTCTCTGACCAAGTGCTGGAGAGAAACAGTTTAAGGGAGGATTTTTTATTTTGGCCCATAGTTTCTGAGGTTTCAGTCTGTGGTACTTGGCTCCATTTCATTTAGGTCAGTGGTGAGGCAGAAACCTCATTATGGGGAGAAGCGACTTGCCTTTTGTCAGCCAGGGAGCAAGACAGAAAGAACCAGCAAGGATGGTGACAGGGGACAGACATAGTCCGCAAGATTGTGCTACTGTGACTGACTTCCTTCAACTACCCCCAAAGTTTCCATTAAGTCACAACAATGCCATCAAACTATGATCTCATCAGCACATTAGTCCTCTGATGAAGTTAAAGCCAGTCCAATCCTATTACCTTCCAGAGGTCCCACAGAGACTTTTGCGGACGTCTTGGGTCTAAGTTGCAGCAAGAGCTGTAGAGTCAATGTAAGCACATTGGTATGAAACAAATCTTTGGAACCCTTTCACCTTACAAAAGTAAAACTCTATATTTATTGTTTCTAGGGGTGTGGCTGTTTTAGGTACCTTGCACAAGTAAAATCACATAAGTGCCTGACTTATTCCATCCGATATAATTTCCTCCACGTTCTCAAATGTTGTAGTACATGACGATTTTCTTCCTTTAAAAAACTAAATCATATCATCTCAGACACACACAAATCCATTATCTCTCACATTCTCTTCACTCGTGCTACGGTGGACAGATATTCAGATCTCCTCTACCTCTGGCTGTTGTAAATAAGGTTGCATTGAATTTGGAAGTGCAAATATCTCTGCAAATTCTCATTTTTAATCTTTCCTGACATATAGCCAGACGAAATATTGCTAGATCACACAGTAATTCTATTTTTAATTTTTGAAGAAACTTCCTTCTAATTCTTCACAATGGCTGCAACTTTTTGCTATCTCACCAGCAGATCATAGGGCTCCATTTTCTCTACACTCAAACCTATCCATACGTTTTTCTGCTTGTTCTTATTGTCCTTGTCTTATCCTGGGCTCCCTAAGGAATATGGCAGGTGTCTTTTGGTGATTTGGATTTCCATGGCTTGCATCACCCCGAAGACCAGGGTGCTGAGCAACTTTTCGTATGCTAGCGTACCTTTTCCCTTGTCTTCACCGAGAGGGAGCGGACAGTCGAGCTCTGTACCATGGCTCAGTCAGGTTAATTGTGTAGGAGAGCAGCGGAAATTCTTTATGCCTTCTGAAGAGTAACCCTTTATCCGATATATGCTTTGAATATATTTTCTTCCTTTATGTACAATACCATAATTTTGATATTTGCTATTATTTTTTACATTTTATGAAGAATGATTATTCTGTTTTCACCTATAAATTATAATCCAGATGTCAGTGTCTTTTAATAGCATAGCATTAGATTTAATACAAATATTCTAAGCCACGCTACTTACATTTGTATCACACATGTACACATGCTGTGTTTCTTTGCCTCTCTCTCTCTTCTCTCTCCTCTCTCCCCCCATGCTTTTCTTCCTTGTATTTTCTAACCTTATCAAAGTGATGTATGAATTTTTCATTTTTTAAGAAGTTAGATTTTTTTTTTGGTAAGACACATGATGAGAATTAAAATATATAGCAATTTAATTAAGAAAGGTAGGGTGCTACCTAATGTTCACTTGCTGCAACAGAAGTACTATGACATTTCATGAAGTTTTGAAAGCCCGCATTGTCTTTTAAAATACTTTACGTATTTACCATATTGTCTAATCTGATAATCTGAGCAAATCAATGAAGAGAACTATCAGTGCTTCTTCACAAAGCAATAGGAAGTCAAGGACTGACGTATTAGAATAGTTTATGTTAATGACAAAGATAAAATATCAAAATTAGCATTACAGAAATTCCAGGTTGTATAAAAATGCCTTAAAATTAATAATAAAACAGTAGCCAATGAACTATTTCAATTCAATAATTATTGTAATGATTAATTAATTATTCCAATCACTAACTATACATTGTCCACTTGCAATACAACATCCAGTATGCTCCACAATGCAATATTATGATTACTCTGTGGAGTTCAAATGCAGATAGAATGTGTTAAGGATCACAAAAGCAGATGAAGTGTTCAGCTTTGAATTCAGGAAGTTTACTGACAAATACTGTTGCTTTAATAGTCTCCATATCCCACTCTTCCTTTGCTTTAACTATATGATATCATAGACCAATATAATGCTGAGGCTTAGATTCTTTAAATAAGTAACCTGTGTTTTGAAATTGATGGTTTTCACCTATTGCAAATATTTATTACTTAGGAACAACTATAGTTTTTGACAGGAAAAGTGGGTTTTGTTTTCCTTAGCAACCTTGTAGGGTATCATTTGTCTTCTCTTATATGAATTTGAATGGTCAGATTTCCAGTAATTTGCCTTCTTTGTATTAGGTTGAATGGAAAAATTGTGTTTCCTGAGACCTAATTAAAACAGGTAAGAGTGTAATGTGAGTAACTAAGGTGTTCATAATGAAATGGAACTCAAAAGTGGCTAATTAGAGGGTGTGATGGCCTTTATTAAATTCCCTGGAGATTACTATAAACTGTATGATATATGGTCAAGAAAACAAAGAATCTGAAGTTCACTTTAATAGCAAAATTATTCCAAATGTAAGAGTCAACCAAACCTGGAATCTTTATTAATCATCATCACTCACAACTTGTGGAATCTGAGAATGTTGTGTTTAGTAAATTTCTCTATTTTCAAAATATTTAAATAGAAATATGTTTGTAGACAAAGGGCTCCATGTACCATTTATGACCATAGGCACTGGGGCATTCCTGACATTGGTGTGCTTTAGGCTTGCTGAGGGAGAAAGATAAGTAAATAGGTAAATAATCATAAAGTGATAAGCAGAGTAAATGTGCTTACATACCCAAATAAATTGATATTGGATGATTATGATTCTATGTCGATGAAAACATATAATAAAGAACAGGGAAGTAGCAAGAAATACACTTCCTGACTTAGCCAATTAACAATTGGCTTGCATTTGATGTGAAAGTTCTCTTACACAAAGAAACTAGTATGGTGAAAAAGGAAATCTCTCTACAATGAGCAGGACCAGTTACATTCAGGCCATAAAGTTTATTATCTGTGTCAAAGTTTAATTTAACATCCAGACAGAACAGATTAAAAATCTCCAGATTTGCCATGGGAAATTGAGACAGTAGCTATGTTGTGTCCTTTGATTTAAATTTCCTCATCTTTAAATTCAGAGGGTTGATGTAATTGAATATTTTTATCAATAAAAAGAAAACCAACTCCTCATACATGCTACAACATAGATAAACCTAATACTTTTTTCAAGTGACAATTAGACACAAAAGACAGCAGCTATAGAAAATGTCAATAATAAGCACATGTAAAGATAGAAAGTAGATTAGTATAACCTGGGGCTGGGTGTGGGAGACAGGATTGTTTGTGGAGGTGATAAATTTAGAAGAAAATTAGCAAACAGCAAATTCTGGGACTTTAGTGGATTAATTCATGGTTGGGTTGAGTGGAAACGCCCAGCTGAATTGATTCAGTGTGGTTCTGGAGAGTAAGATCCACCTGAGTATTGCTGCCAGAACAGTGTTAGAGAACGGGAGAAGAAGATTTCATGCTAATATTCCTAGAGAAGCTTGGCTGTTTTCTATCTTGAAGGAGCTTTGGCTGTTCTTGTCAGAGGAGCTTGGGTCTTCACTGTCCCCGGGGACGGCTGTTATTCTCTTAAGGGAAGCTCTGGTCTTTGCACTTGAGTATCTTCTGGCTCCAATGCAGATCCCTCAGCTTTCTGGTACAGATCCTTCATCCTTTTGGCACAGATTCTCTGTCCTCTGGCATCAGCCATTGGGCTTTCTAGGGCAGATCCATCAGTCTTTTGTCAAGGATTCCTGGTCCTCCAGATCAGAATTTACAGGAGACATTGCCATGGGCTCTAGGCCTTCAGCTGGACTCATGGCACCTTGCTATGGGATACAGGAACTCAGCTGAATTCTTCACATTTCTAGCCTTCATCTGAATTTGACTCTGTGGATGAGTATTGTAAGATGACTTTATAAATTTGTGGGTCTTGCATTAAATTTATTCTCTGACAAACCCTGATTATAACTTACATGGAGGTAAAGATAAGAACACTGGAAAGAAGTCTAAAATGTTGGTATTTAATACAATCAAGAAGTGGGTTCAGGTGTTTCTGTTTCCCTACAAGTACTGATAACTTCCTACTATTTGGTTTTCTCTACTCAGGGAGGATTCTAATTCTTTGCACCCTATACCTCACTGTACCCTTACAGATCTGTGATGGAGCCCTCAATATAAGATTATAGTGAATGATCAAATAAATGGACTAACAACACTATCGTCTACCTAGCTTTCAGAGGTACAAAAATGTGTCCCTCATATCTCTATATCTAGGATGAGTTGTGCAAGAAATCATAGCATTCTGCTATGTTTATGTCATTGTGTTAGTTACTTTTCTCTCATCGCTGAGACAAAATACCCAGCATCCAAAAGCTAAAAGGAAAGGGGTTTATTTGGCTTACAGTTAATACAGGTTTCAGTCCATAGTTGGCTGGCTTTAAGGCAGGGATGACAAACAGGCCTCACAGAGGAGAAAGACAATCATGCACACGAGGCAGTGAGGGTATCGATGGGCTTCAGTTCATGGCAGCAGAAGACAGCAAAAGCAACAAGAGAGACTTAACTGTGTCTTCCTACCCTAGAACTGAATCATGAATCAATTTCTTGAAGTCTCAAATACCATTTGTGGTTTAATTTGAATTTAACACACCCATTTCTGGTCTGGACTTTCTCTACCTTTTCTACAGTGTCCATCTTTAACTCACAAATTACTTGCCTTAAACGTATCTGTCTTTTAACTATCTTTTAAATTTGATAGGTAAAATTGCATATAAAGTACAAGATGACTGATAAATATTTATATTTGGGAATGGCCAACTTAATCTATTTAACATATTTATTACTGAACATACTTATTGACTTCGGTGACAGAAATATTGTAAATCTATGCTCGTAGCAATTTTCAAACATGCAGGATGTTGTCACTGACTATAGTCACCATGATTTGCAATATCTCTCTTAAACTTACTGTTTCTACCTAAATAATTTTTTGTGGTATTTTGTCTCACATTCCCCGATAACCTCGCTCACTGCTTTGGTAAGCACTATTTTGCTTACTTTCCGTGTATTCTGCTTTACTCTACTTGGCATGTAAATGAAACCGAGCATCTTTCTGTGAATGCCTTATCTCATTTAAAATAATATCTTCCAGGTTCATCCACGTGGTCATAAATGACAGGATTCTCTTACTTTTTAGGGCTGAAAAGTATCCCACTGCACATATGTCCATCTATGGATGGACACTTAAATCTATATCTATACGGGCAAGTGTAACCAATCCTATACAGGAACATAAGAGTACAGATATTCATTCAGTAGTGATTTCCCTTCCTCTGAATATGTATTCAGTAATAAGATTGCTGCATCGCATTGTAATTCTAATTTTTCACTTTCTGAGGAACTTCTGTGTTGTTCTTCAGAATAACTCTATCAGTTTGTATTCACACCAGCACTATACATGTGTTCCCCTTAGTCTACATCCTCCCCACCACATGTGGTTCTTTCATTTCCCATGACCTGCATAATTTAAATTAATACCACAGTTTAAATTCAAATTCATTTTTCCCTAAGTCACTGGAGCTCCCCACAACTTTCCTACAGACTGGAGCATATTCTTCAAGGCATCATGAGCCTTCACCTAAATCCTTTGCTTCTTACAGTTCTTGAGAAAGGACAATAGTCGCTCTAACATATTCCAATCCTTCTTATACCACTAAGTATGCAACTTTATTAAGAAATACACTTTTTGTAATGCATACAATTTGGCCATTTTCTCAAAACCATTAAGAGGTTGACTCATTGATTACTTACAGGACAATATCCTAAGGAGGACCTAAAAGCTGAGCCTACAGATGCCCAATGTGTAGCTAATACCAGAACAATACTTGGCCTTCTTTTTCGTATGATTCCTTCATTATCTTAAAACTTTGGATCAGCTCTGTATGTAGGCAAGATACTTAATAAATGTATGCAATGTAATGTTTGTTAGTTTAAAACTTATACCACTCCCATGATCTTCCTTCACAACCGAGGATTCCAAAGATGAGAATAACTGAAGTAATTTTCAGGATTTGCATGTTTACAACATTCAGCTGCAGAACACCTAGGAGAATCCAGTCATTTTCCTGAACTTACTGTCACCTTGGATGCCAGGAAAAGAAAAGGCTTGTAGACCACTCAGAAAGTACTCCATGGTACTAATGGAGGCTACCCTCTAAGCAGGCACCATCATATTATCTCAGAGGAACTAAATTATTTTCAAGTCATGATGTCTCTCTCAGAATCTTACCGAACTGCCTGTAGACACTAACCCACCAAAAGATGGACTCACCAAGGTTATCCAAGTTGCCAACTGTTCCATTATGCAAACCCCAAAACCTTCCCTTGTTGTCCTTTTCTACAAAGCACCAATGCTTCTGCTGGCTCCTTGAAGACAGATCTTGAACAACTTCTTCTTCCTCCTCCTCCTCCTCCTCCTCCTCCTCCTCTTCTTCCTCTTCTTCCTCTTCTTCCTCTTCTTCCTCTTCTTCCTCTTCTTCCTCTTCTTCCTCTTCTTCCTCTTCTTCCTCTTCTTCCTCTTCTTCTTCTTCTTCTTCTTCTTCTTCTTCTTCTTCTTCTTCTTCTTCTTCTTCTTCTTCTTCTTCTTCTTCTTCTTCTTCCTCTTCTTCTTTCTTCTGCTTCTTTTTTTTTTTTCCCAGCTAAGCAAAGCTCCTTTCCTACCCTTCCCATTGTGTGTCCTTCATTGGCACTGCAGGATAGGTGGTTGAGCCTGGTATATTTAGACCACTGGATCTAAAACTCTGAGGACAATATCAGAAAGGTTGTGGGTATGGATGGAGGCTGTTTTTATAAATCTAATTCTGGATCTGATCAGTCAAAATCTCTGTTTCAATATTGCAAAGTGTTAACTCTGCCATAAAATACAGGAAAAAATTAAATGTATGTTTAGTGTGATTAACAGAAAGCTACCTCAAAGATGTGTAAGTTGCAAAAATGCTTATTGCCCCTCAAATATTCATATCATCCTAACTTAACATTCTATTTTTCAATACTTTTCCAATAATTGCAACTAGAAAATATACACTGTGTAATTACTATAGACAATCTGATACTTTTGCTGGAACTGGAGCCTCTTTTCTTTTGCAGTTGATTTATAATTTAAGGAGCCACTGAAATGTTTAATAACTGGGAAGTCCTTACAAGTAACAGTAGCTGAGAAAAGTCCAGGGGATACATAGTAGGATGCTGTACCTATACATAATAAAGCAGATTATTAGGATTCCTAAAATAAGTAATCTCAAATGAATGGCCATATATTGCTACCTTCAAGAGTCAGACGGAAGACTCACTTCTATTTTAGAATACAAATCTTTTGGATTAGAAGATTTGCATTTAAATGGTCTTTCTCTCCATTGAACTTACAGGTTTCTGCATAGGATAATACGACTTTATCTTTGTGCAGCACACATATAAAAGGTCCTGATAAAATCCACCATTGTGATGAACCCAGAATTCATTGAGGGCTTTTAATCTATTCTAAGAAATTCAAATGAAACAAGGTATCCTATAGTTCCTTTTGAGAGTTTTATGTATAATTAGGATAATTAGTTATTTCTCTGCAGGCTACCTTTACAATTTTAAGAAAAGTCCCATTTATCTTCTTTGTAAGTTAAATATAAACACACATCAACCAAATTGCTCTCCATAGCAAAATAGGCAGTTGTTTCACATGTATAAAATTTCTCATCCTAATGTTGCATGCCTATTAGTCTAAAATTTGAGAAATTAACTAAATGAAGGACTAAAGTGAATATAACTTGAGATCATGGAAATGAAAAATTCTTTCATCCTCATCTGTGAGGGCTGGAGATTTTCTCTCATTATCTAATGTATGATCTCCATCTTAGGAAAGATTTATCCAATGTCTAAAAAATAAATATAGGTAGAATAACATAAAAGATGTGCAACATCAGTAGCATGTTGTAGACACCTTACCAATGCCAGTATTTTCAAGAATCCTCTAAGAATTAGTCCAATATACAATCTGTAACAAGAAGCATATGGAATAAAGTGCCTAGGTGATAGGACTGAGATAGCAAGGAAAAAGAACTTGTCATGTATATCCCATTTCCATAGCATTCACACATGTGTGTGGCATGCATATGTGTGTGAGTGCATGTGTGCTTGCTAAAGACACAAAAGCAAAGTCCATTTAATAGAAAAACTCTTCCTTTGCTTTTAGTCAAAATATGTTAAAACACTTGTTTTATACTCCCCTAGTTAAAAGTTATAATTCTGTTTTTATTCCAACATATTCCCAGAAGATGTTTTTCCCAATGGGTAGACAAGTTGCTATGAACAAACAAAACTATTGCAAATATAAACCTCTAAGTGTTGCTGGGAAAAAACCTACATCACGTAAGAAAATGGCGGGATACCTATCCTCTCAATCCTAAATATGTTTCATAGTTTCTTTGAGACAGCAATGTTTTAAAATATTACTAGTATTAACTAAGGAAATAAAGCGGTTGTTAGACCACAATTCCCAAATTCTTAACAGTGTGCTGAGCTTTGACATATGCCAGCCAGAAAGACAGAACCCGTTGTAGGACAAATCCACCAACTATGAGCTTTAACAGCATTTGGTAAAATGTCCAGTAAATATGAAAAGGCTGAGTATTTTGCAGTGAAAATTTGGAGACTGAAAGCAGAAGTTGTTTGTACTGAACTTATGTTGGTTATAGATAAGAAAGATAGGATCTCATGAAGTAGGGAAAACTTAAGAAGTATTAGCTGGGCTGATTCTGGATTGGTCAATATCATAAGCAAGAGGTGGCAGCCTGGGGTGTTAAGATGGGATATGTGTTAAGATTTTAATAATATACATTGTAAGATAAGCTGTTCATTTGACCTATAGCTTGTCAGCTAAGTAATTTTTCCTCTTCTTTCCTCCCATTCATCGTCTGGACCACTGTATTTAAATTTAGGACATTTTGGATTATTTCAAGTAAAATCTAAGTACAGAAAAGTACATAATTGTCTACAATATTTAGTATACGTTAAATAGTTCAAACCATTAAGAAATATCAAGCTACTTGAAATAAACAAGAGATAATAGACATAGATTAGAAAAAGTGTTAAGTTTAACCTTTTTCTTACACTATGCTCAAAACTAACCATGAGATAAACTACGAAAAAAACCAGGGACCTACAGGAAGAACAGGTAGAGGTACAAGTTCTCGGTGAGGGTGACATAACTCATCAAACTGGAAAAAGATGAAGCGAATGACAATGGTGAAATAACCTTACTGTACACACGGATATTTAAATACGAAGAAAGCAGCAGTCCACAAATCATACAGAAAAATGGACCGGAAACACTAATGAATCTATATTGGCTTTTATCCTAGAATGCAGTTAACATACACAATGGCAGAACAATATGGGCAGGATTTACCTACATCAGTCAATGCTTTGTGTATTTATCCTTTGACCCAGTAATCAAACTTCTAAAAACTTATACTGAAGTTACACTTCCAGTGAAACGAAAACAGAACTGTGCAAGGTTGTTCTATGCATTTTATTTGTAAATGCAGCACATCTGCTGAGCAAATTATTTTATATACCATGTATAATTTCTTTCAAAATCATAAAAATGTCCATCCATTAATATAAAGTAAGAAAGTGGGTGCAAGTATATGGAATCGTAATTGTGTCTGAGTGTATATTATGTAGGTTGTAACATTAAGCCTGTAAACACGTATATGTATATATATATTTTTAATACATGAAATCACCTAAAAATCACAATAGTTGTCATAACAATGAGCATGCCTGGTATTCAGATTTTGGCTTGTAGGAATCTCTTGCCACCAAAAGAAACCAGGATTCTGTAAAACACAGCTGATTTCAACTCCAAAATAAGGAGAGTGCAAAGTGAACTTCAGTCATTTAATTTTATCAGTATATGTTAAAAGAACCTTAAAATGGTGAGAAATTAAAAAAAAAAGAACTAAAAGCCTGTCTGAAGGTTCTTCATACAAAATGTGGATAAATTCATCATTAAAATAAACAAAGATAATTATGGATTATGACATTTAAATGTAAATATGTATATGTTATTTCATTTTGAGATTGAATAAATGATAAATGCATGAATGCGTTCTTTTAAGTAAAGAAACCAAGGAGAACAGAGATTATGCCCATCTAGTGAAATGCCAGCTTTCAAAGGCAACATGAGTGACGGAAGGGGAAATCACTTGGCTATTGTCCTAAGTTTGTTCCTTGCATATATCTTGGGGAGAGTGTTGACAACAGTAATGGTGCGTTAGCTTGGAGAGTCTACCCCAACATTTCCCTTATGTGGAAAGCAAAGCATAAGTGCACATCATGGAAAATTCTGCAAATCCTTGAGGACTCGTGGTAAACTTCACTACATGAAACGTTGTGCCTCTGAATATATGTGATACTTCATTTGTGCCATGAGCTGTCGAGGGTTATACTACTTGAATAGCATCCCTAGAAGTACTGGTCAACCACAAAACTGAGGAGCAGCTATCAAAAGCTGGTCTACATATTTCAAAAAGTCAATATTAGGACTAGTGGTGAGAGGCAACTTCAAATTAAAAAAAGTTTAAAGTACGTAGAAAACTACAAGGCAAAATGAGCTTCCAAACTACATTCTCTATTAGATGGGGAAGTGATAACAGAATTATGGAAACAGAATATTTCTGAATTACAAGTGGAAAGTTTGTGGATTATTGTGCTATGACTGAGAAAAATGTAGTAAGACTACTGCATGATCTTGACCTCGTGCAATATATATAGCTGACGTAATAGCTAATAGTTAAAATATGGAGAAAATGATACTAAAATGTCTGCTGATGAAGGAAATGGTGAGAACTACAGTAGGCATTTTACATAATTTTTCTAAATAATATTGTGATTAAATTCAGATACAGTTATTAGCAAGAAAATCATAGTTTCAAAACACAAGTCACTCAATCAAGTAACCATCATTTTCCAAAAAAATGCTGCTTTAGACCAACAATGGGGAAACTTTTAGAGACTGAGTGGCCAAACTGCAAGGCAAAACCCACCTGCTTGTTTCAAAGGGCCAACACTGCAATCAAACCTGTATCCTGAGGGTTTTCCAGTGTTCAGCTGTAGGGGACTTGGCTCTAGTGTCAACAGAGAGGGCTCTGTGTGGCCACTGTGGTGTGTGGGCCGTTAGCTTTGCCAGCACTGCTTTACGCATTTAAAACTGTTGCTATTTCATAGGCTTAAATTGATGAGTATTTTATCCTAATAAACGTTTTATCCTAAATGTTAAACCACAGTGATTTTATACAGTATAACATAATGTTAGAAAATTGGCCAAAGTTTTTATATCTTTCTCCTTTGGGACTACCTATATTTTCTATTGTTGCTGAAGTTTAGGTGACTGTACCTAGGAAAAAGAAATTGTTCTATGTAAATGCATATCAACAGAAAAAGAACTCATGCGAACTCTTCATGTATTAACATATGGATGAGAAACTCAACGTATGGACAATTATGTAAAAAATATACCTACAAGGAAAAGTAACAATGTCAATTCTTCTTTTAAATTCATTATGTTTATCGGTACATTTTAGGTACATAATATGATGACATTCATCATTAGAAATTTGTACCTTTACCTGATGTATCTTGATTCATATGATCTTCGATCCCAGTACAAAAAAAATCATAAGCCTATACATATGATTTCAAAATAAAAATATTTAGCTTAAATATGTTTAATAATCTGAGTGTTAACAATTAAAATCTCTTCCTCATTAGAAAATCACATTGTGAAGCATGAAATAGTATTAGAAACAATCTTTACAAAGTTTACTCATGATCTAACCCCATAACTCAGATCTTAACATAGGACTGGTGTTAAATTTGCAGCCATTAGGCCATGTCACCATTTTATATTGGGGTTTCAATTTAATATTTGTCACTGAGGAAAACTGATTTGCATTTTAATGAGAAAAATTACTATGCAAAATTTTGATACATTTCACCTAGAGGTTGACAGCAAAACGGAACGAAGTTAGTTCCTAAAAGATGTAAGTTAAACTTTACTAAATTGGAATTATTTTACTTTTCAAATTAGATAGACTATTAGGGATTAAGCATGCTTTGAAAATTCTCTGAGTAAACAGAACTCTGTAATGCATTGAGTTTTCTGAATATGATGGAGGATTAGTTCATTCACATAAAGAAATATCCATATTCATATTTAAATTGTGTATCATATAAATCTCTAAATATTATAAAGGAAAGGGAAGTGGGAGGGGTAGGGTAAAGGAAAGAAAGGTAAAAAAAAAATATGAGAAAAGGGAAAAAATGGAACCAAAGTCTCTGTAAATAGTGAGAGGTGGAGGTGTTGAAGGGAGGGCAGGGGAATGGGGAAAATAATAGCCTATTTAGTAACTCAATAAATACCATGTGTTACTGTGTATTGGACTCTGCAATGAAAAGAGATATTTCTGAAAACATTTGGCAGTATCCAAAGAAGGCCTAGAGTTTGGTTAATAAGGTTGTCAATATTGTATCAATCAGGACCCTTGTGGTTGAACACATTTAAAACTCAGTTCAGTGTACTAAGGAAATGGAGCGATTATGAGTTTATATCAATGGAAAAAGCATATATATCATGATGCAAGGTCCACATCTACCCCTGTACTTTTGTCTGTTGCTCTAATTTTCATACTCTGGAATTCTCTGCATTTCATTAAGGTGAAATTTAACTTTGTTATCAACTTCATCTTTTAATTTTCTGCTAAACATCCCAAGAGAAAAGACACTTGTTTTTAATCCAACATCTATATATTAAAACTACCCTTTTTTGTTACTTACATATCCTTGAAGGAATTAGTAACATTGTTCATTTTAGCCGACAAGATTCACATGATCAAAGCAGCAAGTAAAATTCAGAAAAAAAAATAATACTGTCTGGGATAAGCAAATTTATGCAATCACACCATCAACGCGTCTAATTTCAAATACGTACATTCTCTCATATCCTTCAGTCAGATTATTCTGAGTCATTGCCATTATGCCTTCATTACAAATTATTGGTAACTTGAGTCATGAAACTGTATAATGCATGTTTTTCTTTCTTCATGTTTTCTTGACATTGGTATCTATAAATCTTTCAGAAACAGAAACAAAAACAAAAATAAGTCACTCCGAGGCAAGTAAAGAAATGTTGGAGTCTGGCACGTAATACGGAAATGCTCATTGTTTTGTACACTGTATGTTCTTCCGAAGTACCTGGCCTGGAACCCGAGTTCACTCCACCACTGAGCTGAATCATTCTCATTTTTAAGACGGGACCACGCTAAGTCCATGCGATGGTTTTGATCAGACTGCCTTCTTCCCTGCATCCGCATTTGTGTGTACTCCGATTTCCCCCTGAGGGCGCTATGGTCAACAGTGGATTCATCTACGCAGAGCTGAAAACGCTCCTAGGAAGTCGCACTCCTTAGTGCTTGGTCACAGGGGGAATGAGTAGAAAAGCTGTGTTCTTTTCTTGCGTTCCCGCCTTCATTCTCTGTTTCTTGGCTGCCGTGGTTTGAGCATCCTTTTGACTGCCTTCCTGTTTCAGCCGCACAGCCCACGAATGATGAACTGAAATTAGGAGGTAAATCTAGCTTCGTCTCCTTCAGGTTACAGGTATCAGGTACTTTGGCCCAGTGGTAGGAAAGTGGCTAAGAGTTGCCCATGTTGAATATTGGGCAGCCATTAGAAAAAACGAAACTCGGTCATTTGAATCACAATATATAAAGCTGAAAGACATTCGCCCCCCGCCATTGAGTCTATTGGTACATTTTAGGTCTACAGTACAGCTACATTCATCACTGAGATCCTGTACCTTCACATGACAGGTCTTGGTTCTCATTTGTTCCCCTTGTCCCTGCCCTCCCTTCACCCCTCCTCCCTTCCCTATTTACAAATATTTTACTTCCATTTTTTCATTTTCTCATATTTTTTTCTTTTCATGAAGGACATTTATTAAGGGAAATAAAGCAGAGAGAGAAACACCCCCATGTTCTCTTTCACGTGGATTCTAAATACAAATTAATGAAAATGTAAAATAATGGAATATGTATGGGAGGAGGAGAGTAGGAGAAGTAGAAGGTGGACCAGAGGTATCATCATACATTAGAAAAAAAGAATAAGTTTTTGTGTTCTGCAACACAGTGAAGCAAATATAGTGCACAACAATGATATTACAAATTTCATGAAGACCCAGGAAAAAACAACTCTAAGGCTACAAATATAACATGATAAAGAGAAAAAAATTTCTAATTACCTGGAGTTATTCAGTGTATGATACATGTACATATTCAAATATCATTTTATACTCTACTAAGTACAATTATTACATATTAATTATAATTATATAGGACATAAAACTATTGATCTACTTGGTGTTTCCTAGTGACAGCATTTTAGGAAAACTGTCTGTTTTATTTCTTTTATCTCCTTTCTAGTGCAAACACATAGTCTTGTTTCTCTAACAGAAATAAATATTTTCCCTGGTACTGATCTGGTCCCAGGCAAGCCATTGATTGAGGGATTGACTCTGCTGTTTTTGTATAAAGGCTACCTTGATTTGAGTGTTAACCTTTTCTATCTCCTTTGCTTGTTTGTCTGCACTGTTTTTCTTTCTTTTTTTTTTTTTGAGGCTAACA
This sequence comes from Fukomys damarensis, assembly GCF_012274545.1. Lineage (NCBI taxonomy): Eukaryota > Metazoa > Chordata > Mammalia > Rodentia > Bathyergidae > Fukomys > Fukomys damarensis. The sequence continues at coordinate 27,883,381 of NW_022900944.1, forward strand.
TTTATCTTTGATAATATTCCTCTACTACATCATTATTTTTCTCCATGTTTGCTTTTCAAACAACATCAAGTCCATGCTATCATAGTTCTTGAATTTTAGATGGAGAAGTAAAAAAAAAAAAAAAACCCGCAGAGAATACTGGGTAACTAGTCATTACTACAATGAGTATATTGTATATCTGTAATAATATTTATCACTTACAATTGATGATTTCATTAGAGAGGCATCTATGTGATTTTCACTGGTAGCTCCAGTTACTTTCTTTCTTCTTCACTTCCTCCTCAGACTCTTCTTGCTTCTCCTCCTTATTCTTCTTTTCTTTATTGAAAAATGCTTGAATTGCAAAGGGAAAGAGAATGGGATGGGACTTCAGCTTGAGAAGCAAAGCTAAGGTAGGGACATCTGTGGTGAAGAAAACCAGACTTGCCTCTGCAGTGCCATCTTTTGAAGAAACAATCAGAGGCAATACCTTGAGCAAAGTACAAGTTGCTTTTTGCCCATAGCTCTACTGGTACAGATTTACTTCAGTGGTAGATATTTTATCATGTAACCAAAGCAGAAATGTACCGGCTATACATATAAATGAATAAGTTATGATGTAGCTAGTACACAAATATGCCTAATATGAATATGTATACTATGAATTCAACAAAACTATATTTCCTAAACTATTCTGCAGGTTAAACATATGAGAAGGAAAAGGCAGAGAAGGTCACTGAAGCCTCTATAAAATCCTGGGAATATAATCACAAGGAATTAAATCTTTAGTCTTTGTTATGCTTTGGATATTGCTGGAGTATATTCCTCAAAGGTTGATGCGTTTGATGCTTGGTCTGCAATGAGGCAACGTTAAGAAATAGTGAAGTCTTTAAAAGAGAGCTTATCATGGTCAGTGAAAGCCTTGGGGAACTCCCCTGAGTCTTACAAAGTAAATTATTTCCCAAGAGACTAAGCTGGCCAAAACCAATTAAGCTTGGCCTCTAAAATCACTCTGGCCCCTTGTTCTACCTTGTGATTTCTCCTGCATGGTGTCCACCATGGCAATACCATCTTTCTGAAGCCTTCATCACAGCCAAGCAGCTCCTCTTTTTACACATAATCTGCATTGGGTGATTTGCCACAGTGATGGAGAATGGGCTAATACAATCTCCATGAATTCTTTGCTTTCTTCCTCTCATTAATCTCTTATTTCCACATCTGATAATCGAGTTGAACATATCTGAGAAAAAAATCTATGTTTGAGCGAACCAAACGCATATAGAACTAATTTCAGTAACATCATTGTTATCGTCAATCCTATAGATTTTTTTTTTCAATAAATTTTGGAAGTAGAGACTCAGAAGCACAGGCTTTTGTTTTGCTTTAAATTCAGTTTTCCCTTTTTTTTTAGGCACTTGTGCTGTAAAACCCTGTCATTGTCTTTATTGGTTAATCTCAACACCATGTCCAAGTATACTCAAGGTATATGGGGAGAGGATACGTGAATGGAAGGAATAATTGTAGGCATTATAGCAACTGTGATGGATTCATATAGACAGAGAGCAGCTCTCTCATGCTGGACACTTCATGATAGCTACCACTGATCAATGTGCTAATCGTGCTAATCATGGAATACACGAATCTGTTTTGTTTTAACATCATCCAGAATCTACAGGAAGATTTATAGTTAACAGAGAAATAATAGAAAACAGTGGTGACAGAGAGTATATACCTATGACAAGGAAGGACAAATGGGATTTATATAATGAACAAAAAGAATGTGTATTATCTGTTTATTGAATGCTCTTTACAAAAATTATATTTTGACAAATTCTACAGTCAAAAAAGAAGGAATTTTCAACACTGTGCTAATGACTTGGGCAAAAATGACCACAATACATCAACATAAAAATCCTGAAAATACAGTAAGTCTGTAATGGGAACTTTTCCTGTCCTTGGGAGAATAAAATGATTCATTTAAATGCTTGTGAAAGCCAAGATGTGAGAAGTAAAATATCAGAGGTTGTTAGCAGTAATGATTTTTAAACCAGGATCATTAACCAGGTTCTTGAAAGAACTGGGGATAAATGCTGTTGAAATAGTACACAAGTTTAGAAGGATGGTTAGAGTGAAAAGAGAATAAAAGCAAAAGAGAGATATTGACTGCTGATTGAAGAGTTCAACCTCAGAAATATTGACTTGCAACTTTTAAGTAGACGAACTCTTCTGGGAAGACACACAGAAAGTGCCATTGACCGAGATCCAAATTCTCAGCACATTCTTTTAGAGAAGTGGAACTGAACTCTGAGCTCATATTAAATTCACAGGAGCTTCTAGGGAGTTCAGATTAGCACAACGGGGGGTAAAGCAAGATCAGATTGTGGCCTTTTAATGCTCTCTGTATTCCGCGCTTCAGAAGTCAGTGGGAAGTCTCAGTGTGGAGAAACTCAATAGGAGCAATGAAAGAGGAGTGCGCATCTGTATCTTTTTTGCGCTGAGTGGCAGACTAAACCCCCATATAATGAATGAGCTAATTTATCATTTGGAGCTCATTATTAAAAACCCATTGTGGTAGGCACATTATGAACAGTGTATTGTGTGTAACTTTCTGATAACACCCCAAAGAGCTCAGGTTTTAAAACGTGCTTGATAAAAAGAACTCAGATATCAATCCCAATGGCACATTTTCTACTTTGGAAATGTGATGCAACTTTTACCACCTCTGACCTCCGTGCCCGAACTTCATCCAGTAAGAATACTATTTTATGCAATAAACACAAGTATCACTTGTAGCAGCATACTTACAATGCCTACACTGATATTTGACGTGAAAATCTAACTCTATAATTTCTAGGTTCTTTCTTGTTTTGATTCATTTCAATATTTCTAATAATGCAAAAACTAAAATGTGACAACTTTTAGCAGAAAAAATACAATAAATGTAAACTTGTCCTATGTATTATTTGGCTAATTCACTTATTTAAGACTAAGTAATCCAATACTGACTGGATTGTAAAGATTTTCAATAAACTAAAATGAAGTTATCTTAGAAAGATAGTCCATCTAGCATCGCTGAAATCTATTAAGGTGTCCGTGAGATTGTGGATGTTTTAGGGAAAAATCTCAAGTTCCAAACAATTTTTCATTGGTAAATATCCAATCTCTTTATTTTAATGTTTGCGAACCTATAATCTAATGAATATCCATTTTCCCATGCTGACTAGAAATTCTTGCATTGGTGGAGGTGAGCGATGATACTGTCTTAACCCAGCTTATTTAAAAATCAAGACTAGCGAAAATACTGGCAGTGACTGGATTGGAAAGGGTCAAAATCAGCAAAATTACAAAGTTGAAAAGGAAACTGACTTAAGGAAAGGGGAGAAACCCTGAGTTTGTATTCTAGTTATTTCATTACAGATAGCTTGAAGGATGCATGATCATTCAGTGTTGGGTTTGTATGGCTTGCACAATATTATCTGAAAGGGTTCCAAGTAAAAGTGCATCTCAGAGTGATCAGAGTGATAACTGAAAGACAAAAATGAGTACAATTTTTCCTATGTGGTCCTATTCCATCTGCTACTATTATAAGGTTTATTCTGTATTTATTTAAAACTGAAATTACAAGTTATGTCATATGCCTTCAGTAGCAATTCATGAAAATCCTTATAATTAGGTATAAAAGCAACAGAAGCATTTCTACTTGTGAAGAACTTGACACATGAGAACTGGAATTGCGTTCACCCACCTTGGAGAGCTCAGAAAGAATATTACTTACGGATTCTAAGAGGTTGTAAGGGTCAGGCTTCTAACCTCAGAAATATGTCCAGGATGCACCTCTTTCAAAAGAAGGCAAAACCACTGTACTATAAAATTTAGAGATAGGAAGATCCTGAAAATAATTCCTAGAATTTAATAATTGCCTAAAATTTAGTGCACTGATGAAAAGTACTATACTTGGCTTCACTCCAACGTTTATTTTTTTTCAGTAACCAAAATCTCCTGGGCCTAAATTTTACAGATCCAAACTTTACAGTGCTTCTTTTCTGGCCACCAGCATTTTTTTTTTCAAATTATTCAGCTTTTCATTTTTTCCATTTCTGATGGTAAATACAAACAAAAGACTTCATTAGTTACCATGCCACAGCCTCCACACTAGACTGCCTTGACTCTTCCTCCACCAAATTAGCTAGTATGCCACTCTTCATCTTAGTCTCCTGCAAAGTCTCCGACACGAGCAAAACGTAGACAGGTTTTTGGCAGAATATAACACACATAGTGTTGAGTCTAAATGCCAATGTAACCCGTTTCCAAATGAAATCTTCTGCGCCTGGTTTTCACTGTCCACATTTTTATCTGTACTCTGGTTTTCTCAGTTCCCAATAGAGTCGCCCATGAATTTTAGCTTAGAGACGAGACTTGTTTAGCTAGCCTCTCCATTCCTTTCCAAACTCCTCCTATGAACCCATGAAAAGGTTTCTAAACCACATTGTCAGATATAATTACAATCAAACCTCCCACTTCTCGCAAAGTGTGTTTTAGACACTATTTTGTTGCTAGACATAACAACCAGTGCCTACAACTTAAAGTAAGAGAAGTTTAATTGTGTTCATGATTTTTAATGATTTCAGTGTATGGCTGACTGGCTCAGAAACAAAAACCTCATGGTAGAAGAGACAGCCCTGGAGGACTGCTGCATGGTAGCCTTGAAGCAGAAAAAGGTAACAGGGCAGGAAAGGAGACACACCCTTGAGGTCATGTGCCCAGGTATCTCCCTGGGGACAGATCCCACCTCCTAACAGCAAATCTGCTGTAGTACTGCAATGATCCAATAACATTTCAAAACCTTCACCACTGAACATATAAGACTGGTAGTGGACACCTAGATCTAAAGTAGATCAAACTATAATTAAATAATTTTGGAGGCTCAGCACAGATAAGTCTAAGAGTTAAAATACTCCCTTGTTTTATGAAATTTATCTTCAGGAGCAGAAGCAGATTGATACAGAACACATTGTTTCTGGTACAGGAAGGAAGAAATAAATTATGTTGAAATAATTTAGATGTTCTTAACAAGGTCTTCCCTCAGTAAAACTTTTTAACCACATTTTAAACTGACGGAGAGTTCTCTTAGCCATATTGATTCAAGGAAATGTCTAACTCCAGCCATATTCAACCTTCCATTCGGGAGAATGAAATTGCCTCACTTTAGACTGGGCTAGACATCCTGTCCCACCTGAGGGGTGGGAACTTTGGTTCAAAGAAACCCAAGCAAAGTTTTAAGAGAAAATGCTGAGTAAATGACTGAGAGTTAAGGTTTGTTCTATAGAACCTATAAATTCTGTAGTCACGGATAGAAAATTAATATTGTAAACCTATCAATTCTTCCCAAATTGTTATTTAAATGTGATGAAATACCAACAAAAAATTCCTGTAGTTATTTTGCTGATATTGATTCTAAATTTTATATGGAGAGGCAAATAGCAGAATATTCAAGTAATCAAAAGAAAAGAATAAAGTTAGAGAAGTGACATTACCAGATTTTAAGAATCATAAAGATGTGGTAATAAAGATAATATAATGTTGACAAAAGAGTAGATAAACAATGAAATATAATAGAACCCAGAAGCAGGTCAACTAATCTTTCAAAAGAAAAAAAAAAGTGACACAATTGTGAAAAAAGAGTTTATTTAAAAAGGAGTGCTAAACATCTAGATATCCACATTAAAAAAAAGATTCTAGTCTCAAGAGTATACACCTTTCTCAAAAAAATGAAATAAATTCAGCCCAATTACCCATCAGCTGGATAAAATGTGATTTTTCTATAAATGGAGTATACTACTCAGCCATAAAAAGTAAGAAACTAGAGATATTTATAGCTAAGTGGATGCTCAATGAGGCCATACTCTTAAGAAAAATAAATAGGACACGTGTAAATTCTGAATAGACTCTCTGGTGTGAAAAACTAAAAGTGTAAATAGCAATCAAATTGTACAATTGATAATGTGAAACAGGAGGAAAAGGGCTGGAGGAGTAGGGGAAGTGGGAAAAGTAGGGGAAAGGAAAGAAGGGAAAATAAAAAAAATATGAGAAAAGGAAAAAATGGAAACAAAGTCTTTGTAAATAGGGAAGGGTGGAAGGGGTGAAGGGCAGGCAGGGGTATGGGGGAAAACTAAGAACCAAGACACATCATGCAAAGGTACAAGATCCCACTGCTGAATGTAACTATTCTGTATACCTAAAAAGTACCAATAAACTCAATGAAAACATACATGAATTGAAAATATGTCATAAGCCAAAATGTGAAGTTCAAAACAGTAAAACATCTATAACATAGGAAAAATTCTAGTTATCATTTGATTTGGCAATACTTTTCTAATAAAAACACTAAAGAATGGAAGAATTAACAAATACAGTTACTTAAAATTACAAGTTTGCTTTCTTGAAAGATACTATGAAGAGAGCTGCAAGACAAGCCAAAGGTTGAGAGAATATGTACTATTTTTTTAAAAAATCCTGATGATGCTGTGTGATCAAATTACTTGCTGAATTCTTAAAGCTCAAAAATAAGAAACAATTCCAATTAAAAACATCATAAATCTGAAAGGCCACTTCACCAAAAAAGATGCACAATGGTCCATAAACATAAAACGATATTCTGACTGTATTCATCAGAATAATACAAATTAAAATAGAATTTGTTACCACTACATAATGCCAATGTGGAAGTGGAACCATCGGAACTCAGTTATTGTTGGTGCAAGAAGATAGTGCAAATCCTTTGGAGAAAATCTAGGAGAAGCGTACAAAGCAGAACACAGTCTTCCTAGGCAAACCAGCCATTATACTCCTCGGTATTTACCCAAAGGAGGTAAAAATTCATGTCCACACAAACATAAAATCAAGACTTAGAGCAGTTTTATTTATAATTACCAAAACTCACAAGCAACTAAGACATGCTTTTGTATATAAATGATTAAGAAAACTCAGGATATCCAGAAAGTGATATATTATTTTGCTTCAAGAAGTAAGTTACCAAGGTAGGTAAATATATTGAGTGAAAATAATGCACACCCATAAGTGAAAGATTCTCATCTTGACAGAATATATACTAAATTGCATGTCATTTTTAAAGAAAAGACAAATCTGTAAAGAAACTAAAAAGATCAGTGGTTACCAGGAGTTAGGGAAGAGGGAGAGGTAAATGGACGCAGTCCAGAGTCTCTTTAGGATAGGAATATGCCTTATAAGATAGCACAATGGTGGATGCATGTTATTATACTTTGTTCGAACTCACAGAATTTAGGATGCCAAAAATGAATTGTACTATACATTGGAGAATTTGGTTTATAGTGATTTATCAATATAGATTCATTAAGTTTTAACAAATCTACTGCTCTGGTGGGGAATGTTGATAGTGAGAGAAAGCTAAATATATTTCGGTTAGAGGTTATGCGAGAAATATTTCTATTGTCTTGTAAATCTATACCAGGAGGGAGGGAGGGAGTGTGAGAGAGAGAGAGAGAGAGAGAGAGAGAGAGAGAGAGAGAGAGAGAGAGAGAGAAGAGA
>NW_022900944.1:27891504-27912576 GCF_012274545.1 Fukomys damarensis
AGAGAGAGAGAGAGAGAGAGAAAGAGAGAGAGAGAGAAGAGAGAGGGAGAGCGAGAGAGAGAGAAGAGAGAGAGGAGAGAGAGAGAGCACAAAAGATCGAAGTGTCTGAGAATGTCATGCTTCCTTAGTGAGCATCTTTGAAAATGTTTTTCTCTCAATCATTTACAACAAAGCTAGAATGAGCTAGAAAACAGGATGAAACCATGTAGCAACTTACCTCTCTTGAAGTCATGTAGTCTTTCTCAAAAATGTATTTTTCTGAAAATAACCAAATTTCAATTTAACGTTAGCTTCAAATATCAACTATTTTAAAAAATGGTCCTGACTTCTTCTGTGGTAATAGATTTCTACTTCCTCTGGTCTTAGTCTATTCCTAATAGAAGTCTAATCAAAAAGCAAAATGAACCACAGTTTTGTCATATTCTTTACATACTCTAATAATTTATGTACTTTTACATGCTTTATTACTGTAATATAGTACATAGTGCCCTCTACTTGAATTAAGGTAGCTTACATATGTATCTTTCTCGCTAGACTTGTAAGCCTCTTTTTAATAGCAGTCATTATTTTCTTCTGCTAGCATTTGAGGAGGTTGTAATCTCATAAAGTATTATTGTATTTTTATGAAAAGTAATCATTTCCAAAAAGCTTACATGTACATTAAATGTTTGACATTCTCCATTTGATATTACGCTCAATGGAATATATGCCATCATTTTCATAGTATTGATAGCTTTACTGTGGTCAGAGCAACATTTCATAACCCTAATGGAAGGCCCCTGATTCACACTCATATTTCCAGAGTCCAAGTTCAGTGTATGTTGGCTTATACTACGTTCATCTCGGCACTTGTTTTCCAAACACTGTCACATTATATATGTGCATAAATATAATTAAATATACATACTGGAAATTTGAAAGAACACATACAGCAGTTTTCTGAGAAAAAATAGTTAAATTGAACGTTTTAAAACAGAGACCATGCCTTCAGACATAAATTTCTTATAATAACAGACACTGGCAAGCTTGTAAAATGGTCCTAGCTTCTCTGATGTTCACTTTTCTTGGGTTTAATTACAGATGAAAAATGCAAATCGCAACTTTCTAAATGTACACAGATTCCACCAGCAAACACAAGCGCATTTTTGAGAGAGACTTTAATTTTCCTTCTTTTCATCCTAATTGACAACATTCATAGAAAGAACACAGTTTGAGCAGTAAAAAAAATTTCAAAAAAATTAGACATTCTGAACTGTATAATGTGTCTTCCCTTTCATTAAGAGAATGAAATATTGCCAGTGCCCTTTACAGTCTTAATTAAGTATGTCAGTATAATACTTAATTGGGAGAAATATGCAAATGATTGTTTCTTTATAAGGCCAACGCTAAGTAAACACAGCGTTCTGCAAATACCCGAGTCATTACATATCCATGAAGAAGTCTTTGCAGATTATAGGAGAAGGGCCTTTTTACAGAAAAAGTTGTGCCCACTTTTTCCTATGGTTAGGAATCTGTATCAAAGCATACTAGAGAGCCAGGGATTTGGCTCAGTGGTTCCTTCCGCCGTCTGCCTCAAAAGTGCAAGGGACAGAGTTGGATCCCCGGTACAAAAAAAAAAAAAAACCAAAAAACTAGGAAATGTGCATATTTTATTCAATATAAACACACAATGTTCTTCTCAGAGCAAATGAATGTGACTTGTCTCAGGGGCCACCTTATTCCACATCTGTGGTCTGTTGTAAGGGTGAATACATTTTAATTCCAGGATCTAAGAAAAAGTAGACATAGAAGTTACTAAAAGACTAGGAGGACTGACGAGTATTTTGTTATCCATCTACTTTTCAATATTACTGTTGCTTGGCATCACAGTCCAACAGATCGCAAAACTGCAGTGTGTCCTCTGCTACTCACAGGCATCCTGACACCCTACAATTCATACAAGCCTTATTGCAGACTTCTATAACATGTTTGCATTTCTCTGGTTTTATCCTAAGGAAATGCACTAATCTTTTGAGATACTTTTTCCCTTCTGCTATAGTTTGCATCTATATGTCACCCAAAGATTCATGGATTAAAGTCTTGCTAACTAGCTGTGGCAGTTATGAGAGAGCAGAAATGTTAATAAAAGATGGAGTCTAGAGAGAAGTTTTAGATCATTGGTAGCACGACTTTGAAGGGGATTGGGGGAACACAGCTCTTTCTTTTACTCTTTTCACACACAGTGATGCGGAGGGAAGGCTTTGCTTTACCATACATTCCCTGCCACGATGGGCTGCCTTCTCATAGGTCCAACAGCAACAGGGTCAGTTAACCATGGCCTCAACCTTCCCAAGCTGTGAACCAAAATAGTTTCTTTTTATCAATTATTTTTCTCAGGTACTTGGTATAGCAATAGTAAAGCTGACTGCCAGACTTTATCTCACCTTTGAGATTTCACTCATTTTCTCCCTCTAATTTTCTTTGATGATGGTTTTTTTGATCGGAGAAAAATTGTTTCTCACTTTCCATAACTTCCTTAGTCCAGTTAATGTAATGTGGTGTCATTAATTTGCTGTATAGCACGATCTTCAGCTTCTGCATATTCATTCATAAACTATGAATTACCATTCCGAATATACTGTTATTCATACTTTATGGTCCATTTTCCCAGTCCCTTGGAGACTCAGTAAGTATATGATAGATGTTGCCAATTAAAACTTCTTTTGCATGACACCATTATTGCTAAGTTTCTGAGACATATTTTTTATAAAAATCATATTACATATTGTGTTCAGCAGACATTCAAATATTCATTAGAGAACACATTCAGCAAGATTAGAGAGGTTTTCTAATTATAAAGGGATTGATAAATATGCCTTCGACCTTATATATCTTTAGTAGTTGATAACAATTTATACATAACATTCTAACCTTTCATATATACCCAGTCTTTCTTCATCAGAGAAAATCTTTCTGAAATGATGATCCCTTTTGAATTTAATGAGGGTCAACAGAAAGAGAAATAGAAATTACTTACCTTGTGATTATAAAATGATATGAACTTGTCTATTAATACTGAATGTTAATTATTATTTATAGATTTTTAAAAAAAATTCTTGTTCTTTTTAATAATATTTATTTCATTATTGTCAAGCTGGTAGAAAAATGATAATTTATACAATAGATCCAGGTTCTTTAATCTGATGAGTTCTTTTGCCTCTCTGCCTTGATGGGTAAATTTTCTTAGCTTTGATTGGTAAATTTTCTTAGCCTTACTCTCTCCACACTTCTTCAACTGTTAACACAATTTCTATCAAAGCATCCTCAGCAGCACACTTCTTTCAAGAGCCTTCTCTTATAGTCCCAATTATTAAGGTAAATAGCCCACATCTACACTCTAATTACACATTATTTAGTCCTTGTTATCATTCATTAACTCTCACCCAACAAGTGCTTATTGAACATTTCCTTTACTCGGAACTAGGGATCTACGTTGGTCATTTTTTTTTTGTCACTTTAAAGAGATATTTGACACAGTCAATTTATAAAGAGTAAAGGCTTGTTTGGGTTCAAAGATGACAGGCTCCAATCTATGGCTAATTATCCTCATAGATGAGGGCCTGGGGCAAGTCAGCCCTTCATGGTGAGAGGATATAGAAAAGCAAAACTGCTCAGCTCACAACCCAAAAGCAAAAGAGTAGAAGGAAGCATCTGATGTTCCCATTTCTTGGCAACAAGCCACTGGACCTCTCCCTAGGCCCCATCTCTTAAAGGCTCTACCAACTTCCAATAGCTCCAGTCTGGGGATCAGACCTTTAACTTGGGACTTACATATTCAAGAGCCAAACTATGCCAAGTTATCATGGTAGGCAGTAGCATGCATGGATATTTCCTTCAGGGTCGAGTCTGACTTAGGAATTATTTCAGGACCCAATTCAGACCATATTAATGTAGATGCATTTTCCCCTTCTACTCTGAACATGGTGATCACTGCTCAGAGACAGTGACTCCATATTTATTATACTTTAGAGCTGAGGAAAAGACATACTGAATACATTTTTTGACTTGATAGATATCCAAATAAATATGTGTTTTTAGTTTTATAATCTAGTGACTAGAAAATATTTTGTAAACTTTGCAATTATCAGACTTGATTGAGTTGGAAATAAGTATTATGCCTTGTTGTGATGCGGTGCTCTGCATAACATTAGGATTGCTAAATGTCCGATTAATTGAAGGCCACTATGAATCTGTTGTATTCCACAATGTATAGAAATGAGGGTGACAATGGGTGAGACTATCACGTGTCGTTGTTGCTATGTCCTGGTTATGTCCTGCTGTGTTCTGTCTCATAATTCAGTCACCTATCTTCAGCATCATGCCAGCTCCTCCTCAGTTCGACATCAAGGCTGAACATTCACATGAGTAATACAGTCCAGTGAGTGCCAAATGAAACTGCAGTTCCCCAAAACTTGGTTCATGTTCTTAGCACATTCATCGTGATAATTAAGACAACCATTAGCTCTCCTTGCATAATTAATAAGATCAAAAGCTCCTCATTCAATGTCTGGAGGATATTAAAGATGTCTCCCTATGAAGCTTAAATGGAGAAGATTGAAACTATGCTTGTTTTGGAAGCCAGGAGCATGCATTTCTTACCAGTTATAAGAGCTCAGGCAGTACTTGTTTGAACTGGTAGTGCTGCATGGCATAAGTTTGTAGGAGAGATACAAACACTTATGGTCCACATATGCATTTTTTACCAAGTGGACACTAAAATGCTTTACACACAGAAAGAAATGGCATGCAAAGAGAAATTGTAAAGAAATCTAAGATAATTTTGATTGGATTTAATTTTTTTTTTCTGTTTTATACCAGAGATCAAATTTGGGACCTTGCTCTTCTGAGGCAAGTGGTGGCACTGCGGAGCTAAATCCCTGGCCCTGTTCCTAATTTAAAACCTAGTGAAACTGTACATTGATTTGTTTTATTAAGTATTTAAAGAATTACAATTATATCCAAGTTATGTTATGTGATCATAATACTTTAGAATAGTTAATAGTTATTATAATTAATTTTAAAAGTTTATACTTCATTACTGTCTTAAAGTAACCATTATACAACCCAAAACACATAAAAGGTGAATTTCTCTACATTTTTATATATGAAGAAAGCCAAACATAAGTGGGTTTAATATGGCAGACAATATTGTCTGGAAGGCCTAACTCCCATTCTCCAATCTCTTATTCTGGTCTACTTCTGCTTAAAAGACGGAAGAAGTTTCAAGTCCATAATCTCAACCTCAGCATCCTGAGATTTGGTTATAAATTTTTCTACCATTGTAGTCACCAGTGTATATTTTATAGAAGTATCCTGGAGCTTAACTACTATCTATCCCATTCATTAATTATGGGATTTTAGGCCCAAAATGACTTCACTGTAGTTCAGTTTCTTCTACTCTTGAATCAAGTGGGCCCATATTTCCAACTCATGTAGTTACACACACACACACACACACACACACACAGAGAGAGAGAGAGAGAGAGAGAGAGAGAGAGAGAGAGAGAGATAGTATAGGTAAAATACTCTGGTCTGCAGAATAGAAATGAAAGCCAACTAAGATATTAAGATGGCCAAAAGAATGGCTTTTACTTCCCTGATAAAACAAAAAAACTGTGCTAGGTCTTACATGACCCTTTTCATAGCTAACATGAATTTAGAAATGATTCTTCTAGATAGAACACAAAGTTTGGACAGCCTATGAAAATGTATGTATTGGGGGAAAGTTCCAGTGAATTGAAGAAAAGTAAAACTTGAAATCAAGTTATTGCTGAGTTGAAATCATCAGTCATCTGCTCCCCCCTATGTTGAAGCCACTGTTAGAAATTTTTATGTTCATAAAACCTAAAGCACGCTTCACATATTGGCAGGCTGCCCTGACTGCTAATTGTTACTACCAAATGTTCTCTACTCATCAAATTGACCAAGAAGCAAATCACATATTATAAAGAATTTCAAATTAGTCTCTAGAAAATTTAAGTCTTTCAGGGTCAAAGTACTTTATTCCATGGTTAATATTTAGTAAGATCAGAGACTTTGGCTATGACATTAAATTAATTGCTCAGATCATATTTGTTGAGACAGCAACTTCATTTCCAAGCACTGAAGTGCTTGGCACTTTTAGAAATAAACTTTTTTCTTAAAGACAATTTTACAATATCTACAACATTTTAGTTGCAGTATACATTTGATACTTGTAGTAACTTTATGAGTTGCTATATCTGCCTCCCAGTGTGCAGAACTTTACAGAGGTTCCTCCTACACTGTAAAGATGTTGGACTGTGACCTACAGCTTGCAGCAAAAGTGATGTTTGACACATCTGAGATTAGCTTATAAAAGACAAGATTCTTTCTTCTTCTCTTCTTAGCCAAATCTCACTCTGTCCTCTCTCAGATCACTTATTTAGAGCAATGCCAGTTGCCGTACTGTAAGGACACTGAGGGTACCTGTGGAGAAGCTCACCTGGCAATGTTGAGAGATCAACAGCCAAAAGTCAGTGATGAACTGAAATGTTGCCAACAACCATGTGAAAGAAGTTGACAGTCATCTCTAGCTCCAGTCAAACCCTGAGAGGATTACAGCTCCACTCAGCAGCTGAGTTGTGACCTTGTGTGAAAGACTCTACAACCAAACTACTTAAATATGTTGCTTTCAGATTCTGAGATAGAATTTGATAATTGTAGACTACTAGCATTGTTTATTTACTTATTTAGACATGCATGCAAGTAAAAATGTCTAAAGAGTACCATGACAAATACAAAGTACCCACTGTATAAATGAGTATATGTTAAACATTTATAAATGTGTCTTTCTTTAAAAAAAGATAAAAAGCAAAACAAACCAAAACAAAAAACCCTGTGAAAATAATTGAATAATGGTACAAAAGTACTTGGGTTATATTTTAAATTCTTACATTCCTTTATTTTCTGTTTTAAAACTTATTTATTCTATTAAATATACTTTAACAATCATGTATTATATATAACATACAGCCATGTTGGGGACAATTTATTTTCATTCATATATATTGAATGTTAGGGGCCCATTCAAGTAAAACATAGTTGTAGCTTAATCTAACGGTGATGAATTACTGGAGTGAATTCATGCAAACAGGGAAATTGAAATTAAATTCATCACACCAAGGAAAACACTTCCTACCCATGTAAATTAGCAGCTTTTCCGCTGAAATCAATTTGTTTTGGTAAATTATGCAAAAATCCTCAAAGGGCTTAGGTAAGTAATTTATTATACTCTTGGCTGTTTCATAATGTTAGGAAATAAAATGTATTCACACAATATTAGAGGCATAAGCTGAGAACTTTAGTGACAATTTTTGTTTATTATAATTAATCTAACTTGACTGCACTATCAGAACACACACATCATGTGGGACATAGGATTTTCATGCAAGAGCTTCAATGATGCTGCATTCAAAAGAAAACAAAAACACTCACTCTTTCTGTTTTGTGTACTGATTGATTCCAAAATATTTTGTGGCATTCATCATTAACTTCAATGAAAAAGGCCTTCAACTTTGTAGTTCTAAGAAAGGAAATCACCTTCCCTAGATTGCATAAATGAAATTTTACACAAAGTTTATGTGGACTTTGCGGTATAAAGCTAAGACCATGTATTATCTTAATGGGGATTTTATGTTGGGGTCTCACTAAATTTAACATGTACCTCAAATCGTGTGGAACTTTAATTTATTTTAGGAGTACTGTAGAAATGTAATCATTAATAACATCTTTCTCGGCGTATGTCCAATGATCTGAACAATCAGAATTCATTCTACTTCCCCCGTTTTTGAACCAACCATTCCAGCCTATGAAATCAGTTTTAGGGACATGGTTTCTCATTCACACCACTAAGCTAAGTTTATCTGATATCTCACCCTTTTTGCAAACTGTCATCCACCTGGTTGGCAAGCAAAGTGATGTCAGCAAGCCAGGCATTGTTATGGCATTCCACTGCATAAAATAGTTCAATGGTTTCATTTGATGACGATATTTACACTGATTCTGTAGACCATCACATCAGACTTTCTTCATCGGCACATTAAGCTACTTGTTATATCTCACTTCTTGCTCTAGGCTTTTCATTCCTGATACAATAAATCTTCTGTCTATTCCAAAACATATCATCAGTTATCGAAAATGCCTCATTATTGCTATTCTGTCAATTGAAATCCCTTATTGCCTTTGCATAGTGTCTCCCTCGTAGGGTTATACACATTAGTGAACTTTCCTTTCTCAATTGTCAATTTTAGAACATGTAATTTTTTTTCTGAAATCTTGCTTT
Organism: Fukomys damarensis; assembly: GCF_012274545.1. Lineage (NCBI taxonomy): Eukaryota > Metazoa > Chordata > Mammalia > Rodentia > Bathyergidae > Fukomys > Fukomys damarensis. The sequence goes on from NW_022900944.1 coordinate 27,899,846, forward strand.
TTCTCTGTTCTTCCTCAGTTGTATGTAAACTCCATGAAGTACATTACCATGCTTACTTGGTTTGTCTGTAACTATGTTTGTGTATTATGGGAGTGTGTATTTGTGTAGGTGTGTGTGTGTGTGTGTGTGTGTGTGCATGTATGCACATATATTTTCAATTAATACAAATCCTTGGGCTGGGGATTTAGCTCAGTGGCACCGAGCCTGCCTGCAAGGGCTAGGTCCTGAGTTTGATCCCTGGTACAAAAAAAAAAAAAAAAAAAAAAAAAAAAAAAAATTTTAAGTGTGATTATTTTCAGTCTAGGTTTCCAACTCACTTCATGTTTTGCTTCATCGTGAAACATTTCACACTCCATTGCATTTAATTTTTTACTGCCTTCTTTGCTCCATCATTTAAAAACTGGAAACTGACTATATCTCAGAGAGATTAGTTAGAGACTGATATGATATAACCATGACTGTATAATGAGAGAATAATAAACATCTTGAAACTTATCACTGAAACATTTAAAATAATTTGACTCATGTTATTCTGTATGTTTGTTGATCGCTGAGGTCTAATTTATTATTGGATACCCTGCAGACACCAAATTTTTAAAATGAGTACGTTTGAGTGATCCAGTAGTTTTGAACTATTTTGTCATCTATTTTATCCATATAACCGTTAAGGAGGCACAGGGATAGAATCGAGCTTGAACATCTTCTTCTGCACCCTCCTCTGGAACACTGGGGAACAGCACAAAGTGAAAATGACTTACAGGGTCACAGCCACGGCTGTAGACATTGGCTCCTTTCTTGCCACACGATGTGAATCTGGCTTCATTCCATATACAGACTTTTAAAAAGTCAATGAAATTTTTGCAATTAACAGTACATCGTGTGACAACAGAAGATATTTCATTTCAGGGAATGACATGCAATACAAACGTCTCTTTCTCGGTCATGAGAAAATTGGAACATATGTTTACACTTCATTTTAAATATAAAGCATTTTTATGTACCACTTATATAACAAGAGTGAAATGTCAACACGATACTTTCACTTTTAAGAAGTCTGGATTTAATATCCAGCCACTCAAGAATGTTTTCTGTTGTTTTGTGTGTATCTGTTTTCTTTGTTGCTATTATGTATGGGCTTTGTATTTTTGATTTAATTTACTGGGTAGATAACAATCATATTTCGTTATTCCATTTTATAACAGTTGTTTTAAAATAATTTATTTAAAATCTAAATGTTCTTTTTATAAGCATTGAACCTGACATATTAAATACTAATCTATATTTTACAAAATAGAAGTGATTTGGTTGATTTATAGAATAGTATACTTAAATATTTGAATAAAGAGTTTGGACTTTGATATTTCCTATTAAACAACACTAATACTGCATTTTGAAGTTCATATAGCTCATTAACAGTAAATCCTGTATCTAAAATCTCAAATAAAAGGTAAATAAACACCATAGTAGTGTTATCCCAAATGCTGATATTAATATTTGAAAAGGTGCTTTTTTTATAGTGGCCTTTTCTAAAGCCCAATTCCATGATTTCTTTTGTACTTCTGGCTCTCTCAGCTTCTCTCATTAATCTTGCAGTAAATGATGCTAATACAGGAGATGCAGGGGGCATCAGAGTCTGCTTATTCTCTGTTTGAAGTCCCCAGTGAATGTGAGAGTGTAGCAATTAAGGCAGTGTATGTGCCGTTTTGAAGCACCACAAAGACAGATTAATTAGGTTACAAATGGTCCCAGTGACATAGCCAACAGAGCCGTTGATGGGCCTGGTCCAATGTGATTGAGTCCAAGGATATTGATGGATAGATGATCTCAAAAGAAGGAATTGACTATGTGAAGTGAAGAGAGAGCATCTGTTGCCTGTAATGTTGAACATGTTGTGGTTATAGCGACCAGACTAAAATCTTCCTAGTGAAATAAGTCTGAAAGAGAACATGAAAACACACATCATCAATTTGACATTAGCTTTTGTCTTAAAACTAATCTTAAAATGTCAATCTAAATAGTTCATCTAACTTGAAATTAATAACACTACTGATTAAATAAACTTGAAAAATATACTTATGTATTTAAAGCCGTATTTCCCCACTTTAAAAAATTCTTTCAGAATCAGACACATTTGTCAGAAAATGAAGATGTCATTTAAACTTGGTCATAAATCAGTTTTGTCAAGAGAGGTTAAAGGAGGGAAGACAATGGATAGAATACGTACTTGAAAAAAAATTAAAACCCATTTATTACAAACATTTTACAAATTAAATATAGAGTGGAATAGAACAAGAATTGAAAATAGAAATAAATATTCTCAAAATATGTAAGGGCAAACTTTGAGTGTGGCCAGTATCATAATTTAGAGTGAACTTTGCTCACTTGCTCCCCAGTAAGAGGAATAAGTCACTACCATTGAGTGTTGTGTTGGAGATTGTATTCCTTTGAATAATGTGAAAGGAAAAAAAATGGTTTGAAAGACAGAAGTTAGACATGATTTATTTACAAAGTGTCTGGTGAATGAGACAAAAATCCAATAATCTGAAAAATCTAATAAAAACAAAACTATGAATATTAAAACAAATTTAGCAAGGTTCTAGAATGAAAGATCAACACAAATTCAGTTTATACATAAATTAAAATACGCAAATATATATATATGTGTATATATTGTGTATATATATGTGTATACATATATATGTATATGTATATATTGTGTATATATATATGTGTATACACACACACACACATATATATATATATGTTTATATATACATCTCTATGTGTCTGCAAACAAGGAGGAAACAGAATCTAATGTAAAGCATATTTGTGATAATAACAAAAAATACTAAGCCATAGTTTTAGCAAAATATACAGAAACAGCGTACATTTTAAGTAGATAAGTAAAATAAAATAAGGCAAAACACCACTTGTGGTTGTTGAGGACAGTTGTCCACTTTCTGTATTTGTGGATCCCACATCTGAGATTCATCCGATGACAGATGCAAAATATTCCGAAGTAAGTTAAGGATACTGAGGAGTAAGAGGTCCTGCAATACCACTGCACAGTATGATGACGAGAGTTAAGCACATCCCCAAAAGTGCAAACAAAGGATTTTGAACATTTTCATCACAGTTGATAAATGTTTGAGGAGATAAAAATGTTGAACACATCTTAAGCATTATCTGTGTATCAAACATTGTATGGCATTCCATTAATGTGCACAACATTTATGTTTTCATATCAGTTAAAAATTTTCAGAAAAAAGACTTCCCTATACCAAATATATATAGCCTTTTAAATGTAATAATGCCCTATTTGAAATAATAAAATAATTATTTGCATAACATTTACATTACAATATTATTATTGGTAATTTAGAGACTAATTATACAGGAGGGTATGCATGTGTTATATGCAAATATTACTTTATATTAGGGACTTCAGGATTCTTTAATACTGGAATCCTCCCATCCATACCAAGGGATGACTTAATTGAAAAATGACGAGTTCAGATCAATCGAGTCAGGCTATTAATTAAAAATACTACCTGGATTTCCATAACTTGGTTTAAATACAGAATGTAAGATATCTAAGTAATTTTATGATTATTTATTTATTTTGTCTTTTTATTGAATTTATTGGTACATTCTAGGTATACAGTACAATTACATTCATTACTGGGATCTTGTATCTTTACATGACAGGTCTTGGTTCTCATTTTTTCACCTTATTTTATGATTATTTAATGGGAAAAGATGAACTCTTACATGTATTTCATTGAGCAAATCATACTATTAATTTCTGAGTTTCTTTTTGTTTGTTTGCTTTGTTTTTGTTGTTTAGCTTGTTTGTTTTTTTGGGACAGGGTCTCACTATGTAGTTGAGACTGACCTGGAACTCACTATGTAGCCCAGGCTGGTCTTGAACTCACAGCGATCCTCCTGCCTCTGCCTTCCAAGTGCTGGGATTATAGGCATGCACCACCACTCCCAGCTTATACTATTAATTTCATCTCTTCAAGCTTTTGAGTCTTCACTATGAGTACTACAAAAACTAAAAGCATGTGTACTGTTCAGATTACTTTCTTGCATTATATTTTTTTCGAGCAGCACTCTTCTTGGTGTTTTACTCTAGTATTTATTCTAAGGCACCACTCTGAATTTTGCTTGCGCACTGAGTTTGTTGCAGCTGTGAAATGATGTATTACCAAAAGGCCTCCGGGAGGTAAACTGTATGACACAATTTTGTGTAATAACTTAATCTTTTTAAAACTAACTTACTGTGGATCTCTGGTTACAAATTTGATTGTCTCAACTGTCATTGGACAAATATGTTTTTTTTATATATAAAACGGAGTACTACTCAGCCATAAATAAAGATCAACTAGAGACCATACTCTCAAGTGAAATAAATTGAACATACATGTATTAATACTGAATGGTTTCTCTGGTGTGCAAAGTCGAAAGTGTGAATGAGAACCAAAATGTGTAACAGACATTTTGCCATAGGAAGAAAATGTTCAAAGGAAAGGGGGACTAGGGAGGGACATGGAGGAAAGGAAAGAAGGAAGAAAAAAATAGTAGAAATGAGAAAAAAATGGAAACGAAGCTTTTGTAAATAAGAAGGCGTGGAAGGGAGGGAAGGTGGCTGGAAAAAATAAGAAGCGAGATACAGCACGTGCAGGTGGAGATTCCCAGTGCTGAATGTGATCAGGGTGCACGCCTAAACTGTGCCGATACCCTTAATGCAAACGGAATTCGACAGTCTAATCTTTAAAGCCTAAAACTTCTTTCAAATAGTATTAAGGATGAAATGTATCCCCTAGATCCTTTCAGCAAATAACTTCTGGCATCTTGAGGCCTCGCCACCCTCCCTCCTTTCGATTTTCTTTTCCACACGCACCTTTTTATTCCCACTACTTCCTTTACCTAAGAGCTCTCACTTCCTATTTTACCTGTGGAAATCCTGCTTCTCCTTCAGGACGGGTACCAGCTTGGCTCGCGTGTGAGAACGAATCACGAGTGTTTCTGGCCCTACCTGTTCTTCCCGGAACTGCCCCTCTACAAGAGAAGAGTTTTCTCCTTGCTGCAGGATTTTCTGTTGGTGCACAAACAGGTCTGTGACTCTTCGTTTCCTAAGACTCCCTGTTTGCCTCCTCCTTAGTTCCTAACCTGGTTTGCCCAGGGTAGCTGCCCAGGGGTTGTTTGCAGAATTCCTTATAGTTTCTGTATGCCTGTTTGTGCATTTATTAATTTATAACAGCATTTTGTGAAGATGTGATGTATGGTTGGATTTAATTGAAAATGTCGCTTTGGAGCTGGAGTTGCTTCATTGGCATTTCACAAGGTTAATAACTGCATGTGACACAATGGATGTATTACGTCCTGTTTTCTAAATCCCAGGGTAGAAATACAAATAAGAGTTTCATCTTAAATAAGCACAAAATGTATAGACATTTCCTTTCTGTGTTAGAACTCCTCATCTGAGCAGGAAGAGTAGAATTTTCTTATCCCCAAAATATATTTTCCTACTTACGTTGAGAATCCACCTGATGTGGCTTTTGTCTTGAATCTTAATACTTTTAGCCACAGTTTGACTCACAAAGATTTCCCCGTTAAGGTAGCATCAGTGGTTTTACTTTAATATTATTAGCCAAACATATATTTTTCAATGTGACTTTAGTTAAGCAACAGAGGTTGCATATCTAAATGGAGATATGAGGTTGTGGAACATAATAGCGGCTATGCAAAAGTTTGACTATCTCCTTCCAATCCAAGAATCAACTCAGTGTTTGCAAATGCCACTACTAACATACTGTTTAGGTTCCCTCGGTCCACAATCCATCTCTAATGTCTTTCACAAAAGCTATGCTTTCAGTTTAAGGTAGTTAACGCCTGTGAACACAGAATAAACCCATACTGTGCTTCACGAAAACTGCAAACCTGAAAAACAACCACAATGAAGTACAGAATCACATGGGTGCTCTCTGTTCCCATCCAAACCCTGCTAGCAACCAATCCGCGGTCAAGCAATGTAGAAGTCCAGAGAAAGTGAAGAATCAACCATTGCAAACTCTTCATGTTGTAGATTGTAACAATATTCCCCAAAACTTACAGTGCCTTTCTAGTATTAACTGTTAACCAGTTTCCCTTATACTCAAGTAATCTGGACACAACTGCCAGTCCTCTTTCCGTCACACTGTGGTTTGGACACGTTAGGGGCCCTCTTTGATTTCATGTCCTTGTCTTTCTTTCCCCAATTCATTTCTGACTCTAGATTCTCTCTTCACCCTGCAGTCACAGTTCCAACCCAGTCTGATGCAATCAGTGACCACTCTGAATGGAACGCCCTGCCTGGTCAACAGCGCATGGCTCTCCCTGACGGAAATTAACGTGATCCTAAATAGTGACTTTCTACATGCAAAAGAAAGGAAATTGAATTTAAGTACGCCTGACACGGTCAAAGCTATTTCAGAGAAAAAAATTAAACAGGCGCATTTTGATTAATTTTATTGGTCCATTTAAGGTGTGCAATATGACATTCATCATTGGAAATTTGCACCTTTATGCAATCTATATTGGTTCTTATTTTTTCCTTAATCCTCTGCCTCTCTTCAACCCCTCCAGCCCTCCCTATCTACAGAGACTTTGTTTCTATTTTTTCGTTTTCATTTTCATATTAATGCCATTCCCTTCTTTTTGTCCCCTGCCCCTCCCACCTCCCCTTCGGGAGCTTTTGATGTATTTAGGTACATTCTGAATTTCCATATTGCCCCTCTTCCAGTTTTGACTATAAAACTCCTTACGTACACACACATACCAAATTTACAAAGAGTACATAGCTACTGTCATAACTCCATGGAAAGCATGCAAGGACAATTTATCTAAAAACTGTACCTTGCCTTAGTACAAGCACTTTACATATTTTGTGTATTCTTTGACCTAGTAGTCTGGCTTTTGATCTGTATATTTGATAATTAACTTCATAAGGTATCATAAGATTAAAAATGCACCTGTTGCTGGAAAATAAAAGGGGTAAAGGGAAAAGTGGAAGAAGAAGTGTCCTGATGTGCTGGCTACCTGTACCTTTGGGAATGGCTTTCTATAGAAAACAAAAAATATTCCTTTTATGGTTCACAAGAAAGTTATTGTCCAATAAGTGAGGTAAAAATACTCTAAGAACATAAATTCAAAGTTTAAGTATTACTAAGTACTATGTAAATTTATGAATGTGCAAGAGTTTTGAACGTGTTTATCCAGCAAAAGTGAGAGAAAAATTTAAGTGAATAGCCAAGGGAAGATCGGAAAGACAAGGGATGCAGTAGGATTTAGTGTAGAAACAGCGAAACACCCAGTTCTGAAGGCCAATGACTTTAAAGTAGGAGCCCAAGAAAAAAGTGAGAATGGAAAGAAAAATGTAAGCACAGCTTTTGTACATAGGAAGGGGAGGGAGCTTGAAGGGGATAGGATAAAATAAAATAAAATATATTAAAAATAAAATGAAATAAAGTAGAAGCCCAGAACCTTTCCATCCCATCACCATTCTGAAGGCGCACTGCAAGACTTGGTGACTATTTTGGTTGTCTTAGTGAATATGTGTATGTGGGGGGGTGATTGGCATCAAGTGGGGAGAATCTAGGGTTGTTAGCAAGTATCTTACCGTGCAATGCTCAGCCCCTCATCACAACCACAACAAAACACTACCCTGCTCACAGTGCCATTGGTTCCACTGTTGAGAAATCTTGTTCCATCTCAAGATGCTTGTTATGGGTGTCCACCCTCAGGGCTGTGTGAAGGCATCAGAGAGAACTTAGGATTTCAGAATAGTACACCTATGCTTTTAAATTGCCAAAGGGGATCGAGATTTTTCCCTATAGAAAACATATCGGTCATTATGTCAAAATTTCCTGGTGTATACACAGATTAAAACATGGGTAGAATGGAAACTATAGACTTGAAAGTAAGAGATGATCAGACTGTCAAGGGTGAAACCTAATAACCAGTATTGATTTTATGATTCCCATCAAACCACAGGCAGTATTTTAGCAAATGGCCTCCCAGAATTTCAAAAATAACATGATACAATATCACCTCAAATCATATTACAGCACATATTATGTGTTTACTATGCACAAGAGCTTGCTAAATGTGCTATTTTGTAATACACAATGAATCCTTTAAAATTGTAAATATAAATCATATATAATGTGGTTAATATAAATTAATACGGATATAATATTCATAAATGAATCAGACTATGCCACTCTGAAAAGCCATCAGCAGAGATATCCACAAGTTCTTTCAAGTGTCTACTGCTTTCCAAGTCTTACTCAAAAGGTACCAACTTCGTGTCCTGCTTTGGCCAAAAAGCTGCATTGTAGCATCCTGCCCACAAGATGGCAGTGGCAAGACAGAGTTTGATGGCAGAGGTTAGTGGTACCTAGGTTTTAATTTTGTGTGTGGGGGGGTTGATAACAATTTGCATCTGTCCATCAGAAGAGGAGAGGGGGATGATTTCAGATGCAGACACCAAGCAGAAAGAGGAAAGAGCATTAATGGTACAATTTCTTTCTTTATAATAAACAAACAAAAATAGAGCTGTTTTTCCGTATGTCACATACCTGCTCTTTCTCCAAGTGAAAATACCTTCGCAGAACTGCAGTACTATATCTAAGACTATGCATTCTCTAGTAGAGCCAGGTATTAAAGGATAATTCCTATCGCTCTCTCTTTCTTTATATAAGTAGTAAGAAGTGGCATTTCCACTTTAATTTTCATTTTACTGGTGAGAATGTTCCCGTTTCAGCTTAAAATTGTATACACTATGAACATTACACCGTCATAAACTAATAAATATTTTTTCACTCATCTAAAGTAACATGTCAGTCATAATGACTATTTTAACAGCATATAAATAATACCAAGATTCTGTTTCTTTTTAACTATACGATGTAGCATGTTTACAATAGATTACCTTTGCTTGTATTTTAGCTAAAAATATTATGACTTTAATCCAAAATTAACTCATATATTTCTTCTCTATGCCCTTATTTTCTCTAAATTTGCATACTGATGGTGTTATTATTACCCGGATTTACCAAATATCTGCTGAATAAGATTGGTTTAGGGTAAAATATACAATTTTATTTAGAATCAATGAAAAAAAGGAAAGCTATAATTATGGAGAACTGGCCATCATTAATAAAGGATAATGTAAGTATAAAAATAGTTTATACACCATTCAAAACTTTTACAATGTCCACAGTGTTAGAAAAAAGACTGAACTTCTACATTAGGTAAATATGTGAGAATGTAGATATTTATGCAGAGATACTGTTGTCTTCTTAAAATATATTCTGTTCTCAGGATAGATACTTCTGTGAAAATGAAGTATCATTTGGGCGGATGTTTTATTTAGGCATTTGAATTTGATTTTGGGGGAAGTATGTTTCTTTTCTCTTCTTTTCTCCCTCCCTCCTTACTCTCTCCGTTCCTTCTTTCCACTTAAAACTATCTATAAGACATTTATTTCTCCACTAGACGACCAGATGCATATCACACTAAGATAGAAAGAGAGCAAAGCTGAGACTATTACTATTAAACTAGTATTTTGATTTTATAGTAGAGGAAAATAGGAAGAGCGGTGAAGAGGAATGTTTATCTTGTGATTTACAGAATGGCTCTGACTATACCTAGCAGGACTCAAAGAGGGAGAGAGGGAGAGAGAGAGAGAGAGGGAGAGAGTGTCGAGGTTCTATGTCACCCTGGTGACACCGGGTAACTTCAGGACCATGGTAAACATGACTGCATCTGTTAAAATGATGTGGAGCTTTGCTGTCTACGAAAATTGGAAAGGATTAAGGGTCGAAAGCAAAACCGGAAAGGAAGAAAAACGGCGATTTGAATTTAGAGAAGATCATGAACATTATAGGTTTTTAACAAAAGAGAAAAGCCTTGCATCTGAAAACATGTAAAATGGTCCTAGCGGCACACGCGCATAGTGCTGTGCAGTGCTTCCCGCCCGGTCTCCAGAATCGAAGTGGACAGCAGCAGGCCAGTTCGAAGGCAACTCTCACATTGTCCTCAGGTGCTACAGTAGAAAGTGAACGAAGACAAAATCCTAGATGATAGTAGATGCGCAATGCTTCTAAAATATAGAATTATAAAACATAATACGTATTTAGTATATGATAATTTAAAATATATCATGTTAAGTTTTATACTAAATATATGAATTGAATGTATCTGTAACAGAGCTAAGGTTTTAGCACTGGCCTTTCAGATTATAAGAATGTGCTACTAAATTCAAGAATCATGACTCCAAAGGGCAGCAAGGGATCTTGTTCAATGGGACGTCATCTACTATCTTAAAATTAGCTCACTGTGTAAGTCCTTGTAAATGTTTGGTAAAGTAAGATGGACAGTCAGAGGTACTAGGTGACCTGTGGATTGTGCTGTAGATGATTTTGAAAAGGACACGTCGCTATGAGGTTTGTATCCATTGCTGGAAGTGGGATCGATACCTCACTGTGCCCTGTCTCGCTTACTTTCTGTGTGGTGACAGTATCACATACGTACATCCTGGCAAATCTGCATATTGTCTGTGCTAAATTTCTGAAGCAGACCTGCTTCCCAGGGAGAAAAGCAGAAATGACTTAGAAAGTCTGATCCTTTCCTGGAAAGTGGAGTTGAGAAGGACCTTTTGGCTTGAGAGTATACTTACATCATTTCAAATAAAAAGAAATATCTCCTCCTGTCTTCTTTGTTTTGTTGTACACACAAGAAATAGCCATGGTGTATGAACAATTAACAGAAGCAAAATAGAGATCAAGAGGAGAGAAAAAAGATAAAATAAACAAAATACAGACAAGCCACAGCGGATACTGAATTGTAAAACCTGTCAAGTCGACTGGCTGCAGCTACAGGGATGCAACTTAGGACACCTTGTTTTTAGAAGGCTGGCTAAGACTCTCCAAACACTGAACTGCATCCTATAAAAAAGTACTAGAATCGTAACTGTGATGCAAATATGTGTGACACACACTCCTGAGTTGTGACAGACAGCATGAGTCAACTTTCTTGTTGCTTTACAATTTAAAAGAAGGTTTATTTGACTCCGAGTTTCAGAGGTTTCAGTGCCCTGTTGAGTTGCTGCAACTTGGGGAAACCATGGCAGAAGGGTGTGGTAATGCAGAGCTCTTTAGTGGCCGTGAAGCCAAGCGGGGAACAACTCCAGAGAGAAAGGGGCCACATACTACATATTGGACCCAAAGCCATTCCTCCATGATCCACCTAGCCACGCTGAGAAGTGTGATTTACTGATCTAGCAGACAGCTCCCAAGCCAATCAAGTTGACAGGATAACTAAGATGTCACGCTGAAGCTGGGCTTCCTCTTAACACCTTTCCTCACTTAGCACAAGTCTTCACTCACCATTTCCCTTTCCATGGTGCTCACTGGAAACCCTGTCTAGTTGAGACACATCTTCAGGATCTATATATTCCTTCAGGACCTCTTTCATTTAAACTTTTTCAGTTAAGAGAAAGTAGAAGGAAGCCAACATCATTTTTTTGTTGTTGTTTTTGGTACCGGGGATCAAACTCGGGTCCTTGGGCTTGCAAGGCAGGAAGCAGAACCCACTGAGCTAAATCCCCAGCCCAAGACTTCATTTTCTAAGTTCAAATTCTCATTAGAATTCTTCAAACCCAACTCTAGACCACTGTACATAAACCTGATTAGTGCTGCATGCGAATTTTAGAAACTGGAGAAATAAAGGAAAGTAATTGAATGTATCATGCACGTTTTGTCATGAGCTACTCTTAAAAGAAGAAGCAACCAACTGAAGAAATTGACTGTGGAGGAATAGTCACAAACCTTACTTAGCAAATGATGGCCATTGGTCCAGGTGAGAACAAAATGACCAAGAGTCAAGGTCAATGAGCTGTTTACATTTGCATATCCTAAAATGGAGACAAACTCCTTCTGCTTCACCCTGTTGGTTGAAAGACAGATTCTCCATGTGTCACTATTACCTCTGGTACTGAGATGATTTTCAATTATATGAGACAGTTGAAGAAAAGCATTTCCTTCATGTGTACCCATTAATACATTCACTAATACCAAAAGTCATATCTTAGTAGAAAACAATAATAATAATGTCTTGGTACCATGTGACTGAATTTAAAATAGACCTAATATGTGCTAATTTATAAATGTAGCAAAGAACCAGACTTTATGATGGAAAACTCACAATGGCATCTTGTCACTACTTAGTAATATGGTTTTCCTTCTGCCATATTTATTTCATTTTCATATTCGTTTTTATCATAAATTTACTTAAGTATTAGTCCATGTTTAGAAACTATTAAATATTTAGTGATAATAGACAGCTCATAAATATGAAACTTCTGCACAACTGAGTCTAGATTAGAATGCTGCCTCAGAGCTGTTGATCCTCATCCTGAATGGAGTTAATCACAAATAAGGGTCTCTAAATATATAGATGCCAGCATCCAATCTCAGAGCAATTAATGTCTCCGAGGAATGGAGTCTTGACATTGGTCTTCTAAAAGCTCTTGCATTTCAAGGTGTAGCTAGTGTTGAGAACCACCAATCTTGGGTATTCTGATGTGAACGAATGAAAACTAGATGTTCCCAAACAAACACATCCTTACAAATAGAGATTGCCACAAATATATATATGTATGTGTGTATATATATATATACACA
>NW_022900944.1:27912933-27979691 GCF_012274545.1 Fukomys damarensis
ATATATATTTTTTTTTTGTACCAGGGATCAGAACATGGGTCCTTGTGCTTGCAAGGCAGGTGGCAGAACCATTAAGCTAAATCCCCAGCCCTAAACTGAAGCTTTAACATAAAAGGCTTTCATTTTAAAGGAATAAAAATGAACAAATACATAAATAAATGGAATTCAAAATAACCAACTCACACTAGCCCTGCAGATTCAAGTGCTTGGGTTTCTAATACATTCTATTCAGGTTCAGCAGTCAGGTTATCTGTCACCTTGGGCCATTTGACTTCTTTTGAAAAAATTTCCATTTTTATAAAATAAAAAGAGAAAGGATATTTGACTTGGATAATCCCCAAAGACCCTTCCAGCTGCAAATTTTTGTAGTTTCTTACAAATTTTAAGTGAGAATTACCACTGTATCATACTTAATTTTATATTAATGGTGATAATTAAAAAAAGAATTACAGGTGTGATTCATGAGGTTTTACTTTTATTTTGCAGTATGGATAGATTTTGAACACCAATTTTTCTCCTCCTGAGCTGACAGTTCAGCTAGCAAGCAACCTTTTAAAAGCCTTACTCAGAGCAAGGAAACTTGCTTGACTATGCACACAGAAGACATGGCTGACCTGGTAATGAGGACTGTAAAATCGCATCGATTTCCTTTTCTGACCTTCCTTTACATTTAACCATTTGTCAATACTGGAGAAAGAAAGATGTAGGATGCAATTTTTCAGCAACTGGAAAAAATACAAGTTGTCTAGGAGAAGAAAGTTGGGGTACTATTTTGACATGGAGTCAGAGAATGAAGAAAAGAAACTTCTTCACCTGTTAGGCTAAAATTAAACTCAGGGGCTCAAACAAGTGTTTTGAATTTGTTACTGGCCTTACCCTTTCATGTTTCACTCCAGAATTTATATTTACTTTACTTTTATTTATTTTTTTTCTAATGATAATATCTTGCTAATACAGTTTAGCAGCCACTTCTGCAAAGTGTTTCATGATGATTCCGGTGACATCTTTACTTGGTGACAGAGTTAGGTACCCATTATCAGTACATAGACCACATACCTACTAATACTTAGCAGCAATATCATTGTCTCACATTTATTTGTTTGTCCACCTTCTAAGACTTTGAGTTCTTCATGGCCAAGTTTATGTCCTTCTTCATTTTCACCACTACAGGATTGACATAGTGTCTGACACATGGTGGAGATTTGGGAAATAAAGGATAAATAGCAAATGTTTGAAAAATATATTTCTCTGAGATATAAACGTTACCAAACATCATGTCCTTGAAACTATGTTAGTTTTACTATGGGAAGTCTGTGCTTACCTGGCAATGCATTTTTAATTTCTTCTCCAACACGTATTTAAATGCTGAAGGTAAGATTAGCTGAGATATTCTTTATAATAAGCCACCCTGGTTATGATTGATGGAATGCAGACAAGTACATCATATCACATGAAGAAAGTGACCACTACAAATAATCTTGTGTATTATCAGTAATGATTACTATCCTAATTTATAACACTGTATGATGATTATCCTATTATCTATTTCATACAAATGAAATTTCAATAATTTATCATTTGTTCTTTCATACTATTACATGAATACAGGGGATATTGCATTGAACCATTCACATCCAGAATTCTCTCCAGGAATAAAGGATTGATTAATAACCAGATTGTTGGAATGTTGCAGAAGACAGCTCTGAGCTTTTCAGTCCCTTTCCTAAAATGACATAAGTTAACAAAGCATGTTTTTGGTCATTCTCCTGGTTGGCCAACATCTACTGGTGGGTGAACCTAGGGATATAGAGTCAGCCCTCTTGTTTCAGTTCCAGAAATCTCCAATGTGCTAACCTTTCTTCAAATCCCTTTGAAGTTTTGGCAGAAAAGTCAGTAGGGACTGGAACAAAACATGGCTTCTTTGTGTCCAACTCTGCTTCCTCCCTTTACTTAAGTACTGACACAAGCAGTATTTCTAACACTGCTATATAATAGGCAACTGTCATTTCTGTATCCTCATTGCCACACAATCGTCAATGTACACAAAACCCAATTTATGTGTTACTTATATTGATGCTGTTTATATGTGTCATTTCCAATTTTGATAATGGTAAAGTTTCTTACTAGGTAACAATAGTACCAAATACGATTTTATATTCTTTCACAAGAAACCCACGTCATACTATCACAATCACCAATGTTGATGGATCGGAGGTAATTAAGTGACAAACTATCATGGGATAGACTTGTCATATCTAGGGGAAGCAGGGAGATATCATAGCATATAAGTAATTTCTTTCCTTTGTGCACAATGGGAAGAAGAATCACGTGCCTTATGTCTCCATTTCACATGATGTCATTGTACATTTATTTCTAGGAACAAACACATTTACTCAATGAATTCTGTTTGGCTAAATTATCTCTCACTAAGTTTTTCACTTCCTCCTTCTGATGTGTACAGGTAGATAAAGCACTGATTAATTCACTAATTATACAAAGGCAAGATAAAAATCCATAGTTTTGCTGTAAGCTAAAACGCAATATTTAGATTTCATCACTATTTGCTTTCTGGATTACCTCTAGAGTAAAATAAAGAATATGTAATATTTGGGACTTTGGATTGGCTCGATTAGGCCATAAAACTAAGTATTACATCTGTAAACGAATAGACCTTTGTAAAGTAATGGTAGTCTATCACTTGAAGAATTAATGTGGTGATACTTTTGTCTATAATACAGACTCAGAAAAATATCAAACGTTTATTAGGAAGTTGGACTCAATACATTTAAAAACAATTTTAATTATGCAATTTTATGATTAATGTACTTGTGAAGGAAAAATTATTCATATATTACTATGTTTCTAGACAATGACTTGCTGAACCTGTTAATTATCTTTGTATGCTAAGAATTATAATATTTTTTGATTTCCTACAATTTTACATGTTTTTTAAGTTTACCAAATGAAGACAAAGACTGACCTTTCCTTTCTTTATACACCTAACTCTTGAATGTCTACCCTAGTAAGGTGTGCAAAGAGTAACATGTCAAATAACAGCAAACTTTATATTTTCTTTCATGGAGGAGCTTGCACTCTGTAGATTTAGATATACATGACCCAAAGGAACATTGCGTATACATGCGGTGAATGTATCAGTGCTCTGCCTATCTACAGCGCCGTTAACAGCTGAGTCGCTCATTGCTCCCCTGTGTATTTTAATGGTTGGCTGATAATTATGCACAGCTATCCTCATCTCAGACCATTGCCCTTAGCCCATGCTAGAGTCCACTAGACTGGGAATCTGTGAGAGCAACTTTCAGTGTATCATGCTTGACACCAAATGCTTACTGGAAGGGTGTTACACAGGCTGTTACACTCCTGTAAGAACTCAGAACCAACTGTGTAGTAGATAAATTTGTCTCCAATGAGCTTTTGTGTTTCCTTTCTATATCTTGTCTCTTTCACTTTCATTACCCTCAAACAACGGTCTTAAGGAGAACCCATTACCCTTTTAGACATCACTTGTAGGGAACTTAAGTTCTAAGAATGTGTAATTGCTATTTCACCCACTCTTGCACTACACTTGGATATTCCTTGTGGAGCATACTACAGGTGAAATTTAATTTGTACAGTGAAAAGGAAGGAATTATGTTGAAATGCAAAGGATGCTTAGGAACTTAAGACAATGGGGTGGGAAAAGTTTTCAGACAAAGAATATCTTTGCCATACAACCCAGTGAAGAAGCATCATGGTAATATTTGAGAAAAACAAAGTAATTGAGAAGAGATTGAATCACAGATGGTAACAAATGGGTCATATGAGGCAAAAGAATAGAGCAGGTAAAATGTTGACTCTTCAAGCTACAAGAGCGCACATGACCGTTATTTAAGTGCAGTAAGAAAGCATTTAAATTTTAAAGGAATACAGTATGAACAGGTTGGCTTAAAATACAATGAAGATGTGCAAAGCTTTTACACATTCCTGGTGATTCTATGACTACCCCTATTTTACTATCTCACCAGATCTATTTTTCAAGCCACAAAAACTGTCTGCTCTTTAGGCTCATTTACCAGACTTCAGGACTGAGGTTATTTTCTCTGCTACTTTTATATCAGAGAAATCTTATCGTTCTCCTAGGAAAACCATACATAGTATCTTCTATTTTTCTCTTATAGGACAGCTTTAAGCTTTCTTCAAAAACACCTGTGAATTCTGCTCGTCATTTAAAGTAGCATCCAACAATTGACAAAAGTTAAACTCACCCATGAACTCTTGAGAAAATTAACAGAGGAAAACCAGAGTGAAGTGTCAGTAAGATGTAGAAAATCTTACCAGCACCTTCTCCATCTTCAGACCCAAAAGGAATATGGCAGATTTCTTAGGTTACGTTAATTATTTTTAATACTTTGTAACTTATATGTAAAGGACTGCAAGCTTTTAATTTTTTTCATAGCAATTACATAGCTATAAACAATTGATGAATCAATGATTAGGTGGGACTTACAATCACTCATGTTTTCAGTGACACTAATATTTTGACTTTCAACAGAAATTAAAAGAATGACCTAGGGAATGTTGTATCAGTCTGTTTTTCATTACCCGAATGAACTAAATGATACAGAAAATTTTATAAAGAAAAGAAGTTTATTTATCTCATACTTTTAGAGGTTAAAACACAGGGTGCTGCATTTGCCTTAGCTCTGATAAAGGCCGTCTTCACTGCTTCATATCATGGTGAGAATGGATGTAAAGAAAAGACCACACAACCAACAGGAAAATGCAGAGTCTTACAGTTCCTTCTGAGGTCCCACAGTGAGCTAAACTCTTCTACTAGGTCCCAACTGCCACAGCTCTACTTCTCAACGCATCCATCCAGAGGACTAATTTCTCATCGTATGAATCCTTGGAGGACAAAGCATATCCAAACCATAGAAGTTGTCCTTATATGTAAGAGGCACAATGGGCTGTTACATAATGACCCAAAATGAGAAGAACTAAAATGTCCTGTAGACTTACATATTCGCCAAATGTTTCACAATAAATCATGATATTGATTTCTGAGTCATTTAATTTATCCCTTTGTTAAGGTTTTTCCAAAGATAGCCTTTGCTAGATACTTAGAATTACAAATACCATATAAATTACCCGTTCTTGTAACTCACAGGCTAATTATAATGTCTGGACAAAATTTTCTGACTATGTTGAGAGAAAGATACATTACAAAACATGAGATTTTGCGGTATTAGGATCTTAAATTTTTAAATTTTTTGTCATATACAAATAGGTAGCTGGTGATATTTTCAATATAGCAATCTGCCTTCTAGCTAGAGTTATAACCATTTATATCATGCAATATTACTAAATCATACAAATCTTTTTTTAAATATTGATTAAAATAAAATAAAATAAAATATACCTCTCAGGAATGCTCTGTGAAAATTTTCATTTTCTAAAATTATTTTTAAATTTATTCTTTTAAAATATTTTATACTTATTATATTTTATAACTATACTTTTCACTATCAATTACCATTATTTAACACTTTTTCTGAATGTTGAAATGCTGGCTTTCCAAATAGGAAATAATATAATAAGGATGTAATTTTACGTACTTAAAATACTTCTACATTAAACATTGATTATTAAAGTTCATAAGAAAAAACATAGTCCTGTTTTCAGATTCCTGTTATCTGGCAATCATATTTTCTAAGATTTGTACCCATGAACACTTCTATCACCATTCGTTGGTTAAGGGGGATTCTTGAGCCAACATTAATTAAGATTTATCAATTGGAAACTATTAATAAAGTATTTTATTTTGGTTATAATGTTTTATTTCACACTGTACTCCCATCAGTATTTTAACTAGGGATTTTATTTTCCTATCATTTTCATTCTAATATATGAACACATGTACCTTGTCACCATTGTTTTATTTAGCATTATTAGTATTAGTATGGCTAAAACAGAATGGATAAACACATACACACACCCTCAATTTTGCATTTTTTGTTTTTGCATAAAATCTGTAGAAGTCAAATACCAAAGCAAATTATTACATTCTTTGAGTAACAGGGACTACTATGTCTGCTATCCTTGAATACATCTGAGGCTATCATTGCTTTGTAAAAAAAATAAATAAGCTGGGTATGGTGGCTCAAACTTGTCGTCCTAGCACTCAGGAGGCTGAGGGAAGAGGGTTGCCATGAATTTGAAGCTAGCCTGGGTTACACAGTGAGTTCAAGCCCTGCCTGAATTGCATAGTGAGATCTTGCCTCAAAAAAAGAAAAGAAAAATGGAAAATGCGTTTCAATTCTAGGTTATAAAAGGTCGTGCAATTTTCGTATTCTTCACTGTTGATAGTTACTGTTGGAGGTTGACGCACTTTCAAGTAGAAAAGGCTATAGCTCTGAAAATCTAGGCCAGAAAGGCACCAATAGACTCTGGTTGAGAGAACTGCCTGAATCCTTACTGCAGCGCTTACACCTTATAAACCAAACACTTGGCTGAAGAAGACACAGTGGAAGTGTGTCCCCATCCTTTTGTTTCCTGGTCATAGTGGTTGCCCAACATCCAATCATTTGAAGATGTTTTGAAGAAGAGACAAGTTGACCTCATTTTGCTCTTGCCAATTTCCTAACTCAAAGAATCATTGATCATAGTCAACCTGTTATTCAACACAAATATTTGAGGGAATGTGTTAGTACAATATCCTACTTCTATTTTTATTGATATTGTCAATCAATTTCCACTTCAATCCTTTTCTAAACTTCTTCTGTTAAAACAAATGTCCACACTGAAACATATAAATAACAAACTTTAATGAAGGCAGTTTCTAATTCTCTCCTAATAATGTCCAAATAAAACAATGTGTAGTCTGACATTCTACTGCCAAAGAGGCAGCTATAAGGAAACATCATCAGTGTGTTGATGGGCTGGCAAATATTAAGTGTTATGCAGTGGAATTCTGCATTATGAAGGAGTGAACTGGAAAGGAATATTTAAAGAAAAACATAACAAGATACAGAAATGAAATGTCCATATCAGTGCAAAATCGGTGAGGATTAACAAGGGATCCCTGAAAACTGGCCTAAAAAAATTAGGTTGAGTTCTTTAAACTGTTTTGGTATAAACACAGAGTGCATAAAGGATGGAACCACAGCACAGGGTCATTTATCAAATGACAAAGT
Source organism: Fukomys damarensis (assembly GCF_012274545.1). Lineage (NCBI taxonomy): Eukaryota > Metazoa > Chordata > Mammalia > Rodentia > Bathyergidae > Fukomys > Fukomys damarensis. The sequence goes on from NW_022900944.1 coordinate 27,920,124, forward strand.
TGAAGGAGAATATCTTCTAATTTCCTTCCATTCCTCGTTTTGGGCCTTGAAGCTCATAGAATAATCTGTCTACAGTAATATGGTATAACATACAATGCAATATAGGATAACTGTTCAAAAGTGATGTCTAGTGCCATGTCTCAGACACACATGGAAACACAGATAAAAAATTTTATCAGCACATTTTCCAATCTGATTCCTTTTGCATATAGACACTGTACAGACATTTTAAAATGTGGTGTTACTTTTTTCTTTACCTTAATGTGTATTGTTGCCTGTGTTCATACTCTAACAGGACAGAGTGACAATGATAAGTATCCCATTCTTGAAATTAATTATGTATCTCATGCTAGCCAGTCTAATACACAATTTATTAATCTTTTTTTCTTGGTGGCCAATATAATGTTATCAGTAATGGTTGATAACCCATTAGCATGTGAGCACTTTAGTTAAGGCAATTATACTCTGTCCTTCTCACACTAATATTGTACATGGTTAATGTCTTCTCTAGTGGCATTTCTGTCTGGTAAATATAGAGAGGACATAAACTGAAATCAAAGAGATAATAGACTAAAACTCATTCTTATTATAGGATGCTGATAGAGCAAAAACCTTGATATATGAAGGTGATATTTTTATTTAGACATTTACTTTGTTGTCAAATGAATGAGTCCCCTTCAAAATGTATTATAGCTAAAGCATATAACACAGGTAAATTGCAAACCTATGCTAAATCTGAAACACTGATTTCTCTCATATCAGTCATTTGATAAAGTAATCTGCTAGTTGAGGAAATGATAAAGTACACATATAGAAATCTAAGCAAATAACTCCACCTATGCAATCTGAATCTCAGAAATTGGATTACCATACTTTCTGCTTTTGATTTCAAAGTCTTAACCAAGTCTGAATGATATATTTTGGAAAAAATTAATGTGAGATTAATAGAGATTGCCCTTAGGATTCCTTGTTGTACTTCCTATCTGTCTCAGAAAAGCACACTAAATCCTTCTGAATTGATTTTTTCTGTATAACATAGGAAATGATATACATCAGTTTTACAACTTTAAATTTCAAATGTGATAAGTTGCAAAGGTCTCATATCATTTTAAGATTAATCTGTTCAGTATGGAAACCACAGTATGGCAAGGGACCATAACACTCTTTCCCTTTCCTCTGGGTAGATTGTGGTAATGGATGGAAACTAAAGTTGTCATTAATTGACAACAGGGCACTTTCACCAAACAGAACTAAGAGATTTCTTATTTCTCCATGCAATACCAAGGAAATAGCAATCATATGTTTATGGTACTACAGAAGCAAGAATTTCGGTGAAATATCATCAATATTAGATGACATTAGAGAAAAATAAAGTTGCAAAATTGTACTTTTACAAGATGCAATTTTAGTAAAAAATGTATTAAAATTGAAGTCAAACTAGATACACTTCAGATAAACCAATAAGCTACTTTCAAGCTATTTCAGCTGACTGTTTAAGGACAACTAGGGAATTGAGCAACTGCGTGAAGTTACTGAAAGGAACCAGGATAATCCAGGATCACAATTCATATAACAGGGAAAGTTAAAAAAATATATATATATAAAATTGAAATCATTCAGGTTTACTCACAGATTTGGAATCTGTAGTCTTAATGTGTAAATGCAGACATCTTACTGAACATTCTTACTCATTTCTACTTTTTTAGATTGAGTGTTTAGTTTTCATCAAACATACGAGACCCTATGGATTGTCACTATTTCATTCCCTAACAGTCATCAAAATATTCACCAAACATTCATCCAAATTCACTGTTTAGGGAGTTTTATGCTAAACATCCCAATGCTAAACATCAACCATAAATTTCTATCCCTTATTTGTTAGATACGCTGTGCTTTATCATTTTATTCACATGTCATTTTGAAAAAGAAATAGTAATTTGCAAATGTAGTTTTTCAAAAATCTGAAAGAACAAATAAAGTGGCAGAATAGTAAAGTCTGTCTCTCCCAAAGCAAATAGTATTAAAAGATTTCAAAAAATTCTTCTGGAAGAAAACTCATCATAGTCATGCGTATATTAGTATACAATACTGTTTGTTATTTTATATCTTACTTTTTGGTATATTCTATTTAGAAAATAACTTTATCAGGACATTTTATTCATTATCAGTCACTAATGATATGTAAAATGCATTTCTTGAATCTCTTAATTTTGACATTTTGAAAAAAATAGAAACGAGTAAGAAATATGTATATTTCCTCTACCACTGAGCCACATGCCTCACAGGCCTCCCAGTAATTTTGACATACATTTGATCAAACTGTGAATGGAGATGAATTCCTGTAGGCTACAATTAGAGTGATGATGCAGTGAATTCTCCCTAACTGTTGTTTTATAAAGGCCTTCTGAAGAATTAGGTGGAAAAACAAAATAACACATGAAAAACAAAAATAATGAGCTGATTTCAAAACTCTGTTTTTTTTTTAAATACCAAAAATATAGTTGACCTTGCCAGACCTAAGGTTTCTCACAGTAATACAGAGGAAAGGGACAAAATCTATTTAATGTTTTATTCAAAGCAACCTGTAAAGTTGAATATATTAGCAAACTTTATATCTGGTAATGTTTTAGTGCCAAAATTTATGAAGAATGATTTTAAATGGACAGTCAAATAAATGATATGATTAGAAAATGGGCAAAAATATAAAGAAATTTTTATCAAGGGGCATAACGAATGTCAAGTATTCAAATGAGAAGAGTTTTAACATTATCAACATTTAGGGAAAAGAAAATCATACTACAATGAGTTACCAGGATAGGTATCAGAATAGGTAAAGCAAAAAAAAAAAAATGGTGGAGGTAAAGAAAGATTAGATCATTCATAAACTGTTGGTGAGGAGGTGGAATGATGTAGACACTCTGAATAAGAATTTAGAAGGTTAAACAAGCCCCGGTGCATCCAAGTCACAGAGCAATAGTCAGCAAAGGAAAGAAGCGTACAACTGATGCACATAATAAGGTGAGTCATTTCAGACAATTATAATCAGTGAAAAATAATCCAATCTTTCAAAGTTGTCTTTTCTGTATTCCATTTATATAACCTCCTTGAAAATACACAATTACGGAAGCAGAGAACACATTCATGATTGCAAGTGTTTTAGGAAAGCTGATTGGTAGAAGGAAGTGGATGTGTCTAGGAAAGGAAAGCAAATCATTCTTGAGGGATATACAGATTCTATGTATTGACTTCATTACTGATAAGCTAATAGAATTATTTGCTGAATATATTATCATTATGAGAAATGGAATAAAGGCTATGTGGGCTGTGTGTATTATACTGAACAGAAAATGAAATTATTGCAATGTGTTGAACAGAAAATAAAACTATCTTCAACTGAAAAGATGTGGCGAATAATAACTCACTATGGGTTAGATCTTAAATGTCAGCCAGAAGTCTCATTTGTTTGGTGGTGGGCCTGATCCAAAGAGGCAGGTCACTGGGACCATGTCCCAAAAGGTGGAACCTTATCCTCTGCCTCCTTCTTTCTCTCTACCTGCTTTCCGGGATTTTTTTTTTTTTTTTTTTTTTTTTTTTTTTTTTTTTTACTTTTTTCCGGGTTTTTTTTTTTTTTTTTTTTTTTTTTTTTTTTTTTTGCCTGCTGACTGTGGAGTAATACTAGAGGCAAAATAAATGTCTTTTTCTTTAAATTGTGATTGTTGGATATTGTGTCCCAACAATGACAAACCTGACTGTTCTAGTTAGAGCTTACTAGAATTAGATGTTTGCAAGACCATATTCAGCAAAGACACAGACATTTATAGGATTATCTTATAATATTTATGAAAAATGTCAAATGCAGAAAAGTGCAAGAGATTTGTAGGTGCAATAGAGACCTGAATAATTCAGCCAAGGGCCTGGATCACATGGCAATGTTCCTCAGAAGTCCAACTGGAAATCTAGAACCCACAGCAATATCTCATGCAAGTCCATATTGAAAATCTGCACTGCAAAGCCCAAAGTCCAGTTGTGGAAGCTAGAAAGTCTTCAGAGTTATTGGATACTGATCAGACCACCAATCACCTGACAAAGATTACAATGGCAGGAAAACAAATGACAAGACAAGGTCTTTACTGCATTGTTGGGGAAGGGTTCCAGGGAAGTCATAGTTCTTATCAGGCTAGGGCAATGTCTCCTGGAGCTTGCCACTATTTTTTGAACACACAGTTTCTTGAAGGGAAAAAAAAAATGGTGCAGAAAACAGTGGAGAGCACTGATGCAAGAAAGGTCCTAGCAATAAAAGAACAAGATATTCTAGTAGGAAAAGATCAGTGATTAATGGGAAATTTGTTTTTTCCCATAGATTAATTTCTGCCTCCATAGAAATTCTGTGTATGAGTCATGTTGCCCTTAGCTGTATTATTGTCTTGCCATCCTAAATGTCACAGCATCATGGATCATTGAGACCTGGGGAGTTATTTCTTTCCCACACCAACTGCTGACTCTACAGACAAGGCATTATGGGCTAAAAAGCAGACTCAGAAAAGCCAATTTATAAAAAGCCAAATTAAAAATTTGCATCTTGCTTATAGTGGTCTCCATCAGTTCCCCTTATTTATTTTTGTAACTGTAGAGCTGGATCAAAGTCATGATTGACTGTCATCTAGGCATTGCTTAGTTCTACTTTCTCTATGGCAGACCTGGACGAAAGGCAGTCCAAGCTTCTGGGTGGCAGGCACAGCACATTTCTAGTATCTGTTAAGATACAAGCATAACAAGGCTGGGATTTAGCTCAATGGTTCCATGGGCTGCCTCCATTATTAATTATGCTAGGTCATTTCACTCTTGAATTAGGACATCCTCTGGTAACATTTGTGCCTGGCGCATGTCTATAAATTTGTTTTTGTGTCACTAGAGTTCTGATGGAATATATTTACTTTCTATAAGTGGATCTAAATTTTTTAAAAATGAAAGTAACAGGATCTAATTCAGTTTGTGCAGGTAGACTTACTCCTCCTTTTTTTTTTTTTCTGTTATTTTGTTTTTAGGGAAAGATCAGTATTCTCAACAATGGCTCATCCCTTTGTGTTATAATGTGATTAACTGACTTTTCTATGTATAATAGGGTGGAGGGGTTGAAGTGAAGACAGGGAAATGGGGAAAAAATAAGAACCAAGATGCATCACGTAAAGGTACACGATCCCAATGATGAATGTAACTGTATTGTGTATCTAAAATGTACCAATAGACTTAAAAAAAAAAAAAAAAAACCTCTTGAAGGAGCTGGAATAGCAATTGTAACCACTCGCTCTTAAATCCCTCTACTAATGAATGCTGTCTATAAATGTAATATTTTGTCTTTTTATTGTTGTTTATCAGTAAAGAGATGGGGAGTTTGGTAGCTTTGAAGAATAATTGTAGCTAAAAAATTTAAAACTCCCTTTGAGCTCCTATAGATTTTATCCTATTTTTTTCTAACGACTTATAATAGTGGTCAGTTACCAGTGTATATGGAAAGTGCCAGGAGTCAGCAAGTGAAGCCCCTCCTTATACCTAGATTTATTATTATGGTCTTTATACATCTTTTATTTATTCTTTTCTACTGAGTGTTCAAGGCCAAGTTAAAGTAAGACCTATATTAATTAAAATTCGTCTCTTGCTGTCTGTCCATCAGTTAAGTCTTGTCAGATGTTACTTTGGAACCATGTATAGAGCCTCTCAGCTCTTGTCAGTGTCAGCTGTCAGAATGTATCATGGTCTTGCTTGACCATGTTGCTCTTTATGAAAGCATGAGAGATTTTACCTTTCAGGAAAACCTTCTCTGGCACATTACATATTTGTTGATTTTTATTTTGAGGGGTCCAGTAATCTCCCTGCTCAGGAAATTGGGTGACTTTCCAAAGCTGTAGGATCTTGTAGAAAAGGATTTCTCATGTCCTAGGTTTTTTGTTAACCTTGGAGGGCCAGAGTGAAAATATTGGCTGTGTGGTTAGCCAGTTATCTCTCTAGTTCTGATCTTGAAACCTGAGCTGTTGCACATCCAGAAAAGATCATTAACATTAGCATTGCAATGGGAAAGGTGAATTTAACTATTACAATTTCACCTGGATATCAAGCATTTTGGAATATGTAATATAACTAGAGGACTGTTACTTTATTTCCACCATTAATGGTTATTGTAGTAGTTAAATTCCTGTGGAATAACAGGAAATAAAGGCTTTAAATCAAGATCTACATATAACATTTTATTATAACAATCATGATAACATTATCTTTGTGAAACACTTAAATGTTTATGCTAGTATAAAAGTCATTGTTAAAGACATTCACACCCTTCCAAAAACTATAAAAAAAAACTCGCACCAAAATTATTATCTTTAGGTAGGATGCCATCTAAGAAAAACATACTAGCTTATGGAATGTATCATAAGTTGCTGGGGCATAAGAGAAAGGCAAATACCTGAATCAAAAAGAGGTTATTACTGCAAAAAATATGTTGGAAGACCTATGCAGTCAGAAGGCATGAATATATTTATTACACCAGAAAAGTAGAAATAGTAAGTATCACAATATTATGAAACCTTCTGCCCTTTAATGTATTTTGTACCAAAGCTATCTTTTTAATAATACCTTGTCATTTTTTTTCCACAGAAAATTTAATCTCTTGAAGATGACCAATGTAAACATATCACAATAATATATTTAAGAAATGTTTTTCGTGACGTATCTCCCATAAGGCTATGAAAATTACAGGGGCATACCATTAGTGAACAAAGACCAGAATAATTATTTTCTGGCAGTTGCTCCTTTATTCACCAAAGGGAGTTCCACTTAGCAGTCTTCCCAAATATAAGTGTCTTCATTTACTTTCTTTTAAAATTCTTTTTTTAATAACCTATAAAAACAAGATTGTAATTATTAATACATTACTTGTAACAAATTAAAAAATTGGGTTATTGTATATAAAAAACAGTACACTTCACATTTGTAAAATTAATATTGACATCATTTGATCAGCTAGCAACCTGGTGGGGGGCATGCCTTTAAATTTAATGACATTTATCTATCAACCAATTTAAATTATAGGCAAATATCTTTCTAAAAATTTTTGAAGGATTAGAAAAGAAAAACAATGGTTGAGGTCAAACAAATTATTGTACAATTGGACAGACAAATGGACAAATAAACACAATTATAAGATAATTTCCCATGGTTGGGGTGAAGGATCTTTGCCAGAAGGCTGCAGGATCTGCACTGGAACCAGGGAGCCACACTCAAGGCAAAGATCAGAACTCCCCCAAGGAGAACAGCAGCCATTCCCAGCAATATCAAGGGCCCAAACTCCTCCAAAGAGAATAGCTGAGTTCTTAGTTAGAAAACCAGCCACAGCAAGCTTCTCCAGGAATATCAATGGCATGCAGTCTCCCCTCTGGTTCTCTTTTTATGCCATTCCAGCAACAATCCTCAGGTGGTTTGTCCATGTCCAGAACCACTCTGACTATGCTCAAGTAGGTGTTTCGACTTGAGTTGACAATTAGTTAATCCACCACACGGGCTATAAGTAAGTTTTATGTTTTTAACCTACTATTGTATTCAATTTTGTTCTTATGGTGCTAATGAGAATTTTGTAGTATACATACCAGAGTTCTCTTATGTATTATATTATTTTTTTCTCTTAATGCTTTTAAGATTTTTTATCTTGATTTTCTATTGGTTTGTTTCATGATACATTCAAGCATTGTTTGCTTGAATTTATCATCATCATAATAGTCAATATCCTGTCCTTCCTCCACTCAATTTGTCTGCTTTTCTTAAAATTTTTATTGTTATATTTTATCCAGCACTTAGAATTAATAAGAATTACTTTGATGAGGCCTCACCATTGAGGGCCTGCCTTGATCTGGACAACAGTATGCTGCCTAAGACTGCACAGGGATCCAATTCAGTTGGCAGAGGGGGTTAGGGCCAGAAAGGCCATTGCTATGAGCTGCAGAAGATACAGCAGTGGTGAGCTGCAGAGAGGAGGCCTCTCTGAGGCTTGTGGTTGAAAATTGAAGCACACTAGGAGAGCAAAGAGAGTCTGAAATAAAGACAAAGTGGAGGTCAGTGATTTACCTCAGTGGTTCTGCTGCTTGCCTCAAAAGTAGAAGGTCCTGAGTTTGATCTCCAGTACAAACAAAGAAATAAAAAAAAGATGTAGTGGAATACAATGGTTAGAATTCAGGGAGCTGAATTCCAGCCTCCCAACCAGAAACAAGCCTGAGTCTCACTGGACTATGGCTGGCTCACTGAGATTAATCAATTTAGATCTGTATGCTGCTGACTACAGTGTCTACCAGAGACAGCACAGACTTGCCATGAAGGGGACTTTTTTTTTCCTCTTTCTCCTTCCCCTCCTCCTCCTCCTTCCCCTCCCTCCCCTCTTTTTTCTTCTCTTCTTCTTCTTCTTCTTCTTCTTCTTCTTCTTCTTCTTCTTCTTCTTCTTCTTTCCTTCTTGCTACTGTTTTTGTCCTATTTCAGGTTTCTTTTTCTTGATTTTCTTAATTTTATAGGAAAGTGAATATGGATTTTAATTTTCTGGTTGCTGTTAGTTTCTTCTGCCCTTTTTCTTTGTTCTATCCTTCTCTCCTTTCCTCCTACCTTCATCAGTTTCCCAGAGGTTGTATGATCTTCCTGTGTCCTGTAACCCCAGCTCTAACCTTTGCCTCTCCCTCTATTTCTCTATCCCTCCCCACCTCAACTCCTTTGAAGTCCTTTTCCCAGAAGGTAAATTTGATATAATGAAGGGCTTATTTACTGCAAAAATATTTATGGTTGGTCCTTGATTTTTATATATAACTATAAGTATAGTTCATGTGGTTACAAGTGACAGATTAATGGTTACCACAATTTGTCATTTTCTAAGCTATGTTTGATGCTATTGTTGAAGTTGATTGTATTACTTTGGCCAAATCTTGTGATTGTTCTAATCAATTGTCCTTCCTAGTATACCAAAAGCAAGACTGCTTAAGGGTTGTTACAGACTCAAAACCCAAAGACTCGCTATACCTGAAAGATGTCTGAAATGTAATCATTCCCTAAGTGTTCTAAATACTAGCAATAAAGATATTTAAAATAAGCAATATACATGTATAAACACAGGAATTAAACCAAAAGCATCAACAATAAAAATTAAAATGAGAAGAAAAGTTGCAAGCCCCAACTTCCAGATCATCAAAGCCAATTCTAAAGAACAATGAGGTGGAAAATCAAAAGTAAAATACCTAGACACCCAGAATTGATAACATGGGAAATAATAGAACAGATGAAAAAGACTCTAGAAAAAAAAATCAGAATAGAAAAAATACTTCTAGATAAATACAAAAAGGTGACCAGAATGAAAGACATGTTTAGTGACTCTGGAACAGAAACAGACAAAAAAAAAATAATAGAGAGCTCAGGAACATGACAGAAGCCAAGAACTCCCAGCATAGGAAAGAAGTTGAATGCATGAAACAGATTTAAGTGGTTATCCAGGAGATTAAAAACTCCACTGAAAAGATATACAGCAGAATGAGCCAATATGAAAACAGAATATCAGAGTTAGTGACCAGGAAAAGAGAGATTTCTTATAAATAAATAGCAAGGGACCATGAAAAATCAATCTAGCAGTTCCTAGATGGTGCAAAGAAGAATAAAATAGGAATGATTGAAATGAAACAGAAGGAGGTAATGAAAATGACATTAAACATGTGTTCTCAGAAGTAATGACAGAAACCTTCCCAAGCAGGAGGAAATAATTTGAAATACAGATGAATGAGACATATAGGACTCCAACAAGCCATGATTTAAAAATGAAACAAAATAAAAAAACACCTAAACATTTAATAGTTAAGATTTCAGAAACACAATGGAACAAAATATTAAAAGTAGTTAGAGAAAAGAAACTAATTATAAACAAAGGAAAGCCCATAAGAATCACAGTAGACTTCTCAACACAAGCTCTCAAGTCAAGAACAACCTGGAGTGAAGTATTGCAAGCCCTACAAGAAAACAATCTGTAACCCAGATTTATATATTCTACAAAACTATCTTTCAAAATTGATGGAAAAATAAGATGTTTTCATGAGAAAGAAAATCAAGTAATTCATGGATACCAAATCAGCATTCCAAAACATTTAAAACCATATCATAGAAAAAGACAATGAGAGTTGCAGCTCCATGAACCGAGATAGAATAAATTCATCAGGCAAGGCAAGAAATTAAATGAAAGGGGAAATTAAAAAAAAACAACCAACAGGAAAATATGACAAGGATAAGTCAATGCAAATAGTTATAATCATCAGTGTTAATGGCCTCAATTCACCAATCAAAAGAGATAGACTTGCAGAATGGATCAATAAGGAAGATCCACAAATATCCTCTATACAAGAAACACACTTAATTTAAAAAGAAATTCACAGACTTAAAGTCAAAGGATAGAAAATAATACTCTATGTGACAGGAACCGGGAAAAAAGTAGAGGTAGCTATCCTATTTTCAGACAAAGTGAATTTCAAATGAAAACCAATAAAGAGCAACAAGCAAGGATACTACAACTTTGTAAAGAGGACAATCTAAGAAGAATAGATCACAATTATAAATGTATATATGAACCAAATAGTAGTGAACCAAACTACATAAAAGAAAAATAATGAACTTGAAAAATCAAATAAGAACTTATATTATAGAAACAGGGGACCTCAATACCCCACTGTCACAAATAGACAGATCAACTGACAAAAAAATTATCAACAGAATACTAGGATTCAACCAAATTATTGACCAAAGGGACTTAACAGATGTTTACAAAGTGTTCTACCTCAGAAAAATCAGAATACACATTCTCAGCTGTGCACAGTCATTCTCCAAAATAGACCACATGGTAGTGCATAGAACATGCTTAAGTAAATGCAAATGAATCAGTCATCCCCTGTATATTGTCAGACCATAGTGCAGTGAAATTGGAGATCAATAACAAAAGAAACCACAAAAACTACACCAATACATGGAAATTGAATAACACCCTCCTGAAATACAAATAGGTCATAAAGAAAATTAAAGAATAAATTAGAGAGTTTGTGCAACTAAATGAGAATGACAATACAATGTAACAGAATTTATGGGACACAATGAAAGCATTCCTTTGAAGGAAATTCATGGCAGTGAATGCTCATATTAGAAAAACAGAGCAAGCTCAAATAAACAACTTAATGCTGAACCAAAAGCTCCTAGAAAAAAGAAGAGCAAGACAAAGCTCATACAATGAAGAAAATTATAAGGGTCAGACCAGAAATTAATGCAATGGAGAATAAGAGAATAATACAAAAAATTAGCAAAGCAAAGAGCTTGTTCTTCAAAAGAACAAATAAAATTGGCAAATCCTTAGCCAACCTTATCAAAAAAGTAAAGAATTCATGCAATTAGGAATAAAAACTGTGAAATTATAACAAATCCAGCAGAAATACAGAAGATAATAACAATTGAGGACCTGTACTCCAAGAGGATGGAAAACACAGATACAGTATATGGATTTCTAGATACATGTTACAGAAGTTGAAGAAAAAATATATAAAGCCTCAAAACAACCAAATCACATTTAATGAAACTGAAAATGTCATTAAAAACTAACCAACAAAGAAAAGCTCAGGTCCTGGTAATTTCCCTGCTGAATTTTACAACAAAGCTAGGAAGTAGCTAATACCATTACTTCTCAGTCAATTTAAAAGGGATGCAATACTCCCAAATTCATTCTTCAAAGCACGTATCACCTTGATCCCAAAAGCAGATAAATACCCAACCAAAAAAGAGAACTAAGGCCAATCTCCGTAATAAAGTGCATGCAAAAATCCTTAATAAGAGACTGGCAAACGGAATACAGAAGATCATAGAGAAGATCATATACCCTTACAAAGGAGGATTCATCCCAGGGATACAAAGATGATTCAACACACAAAAATCAATAAATGTTATGCATTATATTAACAGAATCAAGGAAAAAAGTCATGTAATCATCTTAATAGATGCAGAAGAAGCACTTGACCCAAAATCCAATACCCATTCATGATTAAAAAAAAAAACTTGCACAAAGTTGGAATAGATGTTCTTTATCTTAACCTGATAAAAGACATATATGAAAAACCAATAGCCAACATCATACAAAGTGGTCACAAACTGAAGTCTTTCACCCTAAAATCAGGAACAAGACAAGGATGCCCACTTGTGCCACTCCTGTCAAATACAGATCTGGAAACATTAGCCACAGCAATTAGACAAGAAAAAGAAATAAAGATTTGAAAAGAAGAAGTTAAATTGTCATTATTTGCTGATGGCATGATACTCTATATAGACTATTCAAAAAACTCCAGCAAAAGTTTTCTACACTTCATAACCAAATTCAATAGAGTAGCTGGATAAAAGTTCAACACTCAAAAATCAGTAGCCTTCTTGTATACAAATAACAGACTCAGAGACAGAAATTAGAGAAATAATTCCTTTCACAATAGCACCAAAAGTAATGAAATAAGTAGGAATCAACCTAATGAAGTAATAAAAGACCTCTATTTTGAATACTAGAGCTCTCTGAAAAGAGATGGAAGAGGATACCAGATAATGGAAAGACATCCCTTATTTCTGAATAGGAAGAACTATTATAGTGAAAATGGCCATACTTCCAAAACTGCTATACAGATCCAGTGCACTTTTAAGTGAAATCCCAACAGCATATTTCACAGAACTAGAAAAAAAAAATCCAAAAGTTCACTTGTAACCAGAGACCAAGCATAGCTAAAGCATTTCTAGCAACAAAGACGAGGCAGGGGGATTCATAATAACCAATTTTAACTGTATTACAAAGCCACCATGATAAAAAACAGCATGGAACTGGCAAAGAAACCAACCCAAGGATTAATGGAACAGATTAGAAGATGCAGAAACAATTCCAGACACACTCAGCTACCTCAACTTTGACAAAGGAGCCAAACATCCTCACTGGAGGAATGATAGCCTTTAAAAAAAAATTGTGCTGGAAAAACTGAGTTTCAATTTGCCAAAGATTAAAGCTGGAGTTATACCGCTCACATGCACTAAACTAAAATCTAAATGGATCAAAGATCTAAATATTTAAACAGAAACATTAAATATGCTGGAAGATAAGTTAGGTAGAACTCTTGAAGATACTGATATAGAAAAGAATTTTATGAACAAAACCTCAGTCTCACATGAACTAGCAAAAAGAATCAATAACTGGGATCTTGACTCATTCAAAAGCCTTTCACAGCAAGAGAAATCACAGAGTGCAGAGGCAACCTACAATGTAGGAAAAAAATTTTACCAAGTGTTCCTCCTACAAAGGTCTACTATCCAGAGTATATACACAATTTAAAAAACTGACCCCCCAAATTTAAAGACCCAGTCCAAAAATTGGCATCTGAAATGAATAGACATTTCTCAGAAGAAAACGTAGAAGCAGTAAACATATAAAAATGTTGAACATCACTGGTGATTCTAGAAATGCAAATGAAAACAATGTTGAGGTTCTATCTCACTTTAGAAAGATTTACTACTGTCAAGAAATCAGCCAATAACAAATGCTGGTGGGCCATGGGGAAAACTAACCCTTCTCCACTGTCAGTGGGAGTGTAGACTGGTGCAACCACTGTGGAAATCAGTGTGGAGATTCTTCAAAAAACTAGGTTTAGAGGTCCCATTTTACCCCACTGTTCCCATTCTGTGTATATTTCTGAAAGAATTTAAAGCATCATACCACAGTGACATATGCACATCCATGACAATATTAGCAGTTTGTAACACCTGTGTATAAGGTACACCAAGTTGATAATGGTTTTAGTTATAATTCTATATGTATATATTTTATATTGATGTAGGCATAATTATTTATTTGTTTATTAATATATAAATAATGTATGTAATTAATGTTAATAGCTATGATTTAAATTATTACATTTGTACATATAAATATTCTGATAAAGACATAGCCTTTGTAATGTATATAAACTTTAATTTTAAAAATTTGGTTAAGGTATGCTAATCATATTATTTGAGATGTACAATATGAAAATAATTCCCTATTTTGTCATCACAGTGCCATGCACCTCTGCATCACAGTAATTCTTTTTTTTTATATTGAGTTTCTTAGTAGATTTTAGGTATGCATTATGATCACATTCATCGTTGCGAATTTGTACCTGTACATGATAAGTCTTTGTTCTGATTTTTCCTATCCCCTGCCCTCCCTTCAACCATTCCACCCCTCCATATATACATAAGCTTTGTTTCCATTTTTCCTTCTTTTCTTCACTGTTTTTCTTTCCCTTCTTCACTTTCCTCCATCCCTTCTCTCTAGTTCCCCTTCACAGTTGAACACTTTTTTGCTATTTCACGATGTCTATTATGCATTTGGTCCTCATTTAAACTTTTAACTTCTCACACCAGAGAAACAATTTGATATTTATACATGTATTGTATTTATTTTACTGAAAAATATGGCCTCAAGTTGCATCCACTTAGCTATAAATATCTCTAGTTTATCTTTATGGCTGAGTAGTACTACATTGTATTAAAAAAAAAATCTTCTTAATCCAGTCACCAGTTGATAAGCATATGGACTGGTTCCAAGATTTAGCTGTTTTTTAAATTAATTTTTAAAATTAATGTTTATATAAATTACAAAGACTATGTCTTTATCAGAATATTTTATGTACATATATAATAATTTTAATTCATAGCTATTAGCATCAATTGCATACATTATTTATATATTGATAAACAATAATTATGACTACATCAATATAAAATATATACTTATATAATTATAACTAAATCCATCATCATTTTTGTGTACCTTATATAGCATGCGACATGCAAGATGTGGGACTGAATTACATTGGGGAATCTTATAATTATCTAATTTAGTCAAACAGAAAAATAATATAGAATTTCAGATCCATTTTCTCTAGAAAATAATACACTCTACCGTGCTTTTTAAAAGCATCACAGAATAAAGAATTTTAATACTTGAATCAGAAGTTATTGAAACTTCAGAGAAACTTCATTTTTGAATTTTTGTCTTTTAATGAATATTAGAAAATTGTTTTTCACTAGGGAGAAACATACAAGAATATGTAATCAGATGTTTTGGTTACCTGGAGGACCCAGAAAGTGTCAATGCCTTTCAAGGTCACCTCAAGACTTATTTCCTTTTACTTGACACCAAGGTTACTCTAGGTTTTCTCTATATCTGTGCAACGAACAGTGGTCAATGTGGGTTGCAATCTATGTACAGGGTTCCAACAGCCTGATTTTGCTCCTCACAGAGCAAGAAAACAGACCACAGCCAGCCAACCCTGCTATCAGGACAGGAGAGTGGATCTCTTGACTGACTAATCTAAGTTTCCTATAGCTTCCTGATATGTACAGTCTAAACACAGGCTTTTTAACAGTACACTAGCTCTTTACTTTCTTATTGCCTCTGAACTCTCCGGTGTTTTCTACTAATTTTGTTCTCGTCTTGTATCCTTTGCTCTAGGTGCCCAGTCAAGCCTTGCACTAACATGTTTCTGCACTTTTAATCTCTATTCTTTCTCTCTGAACGCTCTGTATCTTTCATCGTCTCTCTTATGAGGATGGTTGTTTTGCCTCATTATTCAAAATATATGTTGTTTCCCTGTTTTGATGCAAAAGCTGGTGATTTTGAGCCTGGTTTCATAAGACCTGTCGATCACCTGCGATACAGATAGAGCAGCTGCGGCGAAGGGCCAAAGAACCTTCGGAGGCGCTCCTTCTATTGGGCTCACTTCTAAGGACTGTGCTTCAGAGATTTCCTGGGTTGATAATAAAACTGATTCATCTGGAGTTAAATTCTCAGGCATAAATAAACTCTTTAGAAGTGATGTTACCTTTGAAACTTTTTGATATGGAGAAATGTCTCTTATCAGATGGGTGCACCTATTTTTTCAAGGTTTGCGTATACACTTCTTTGCGACAGGAAACAATGAAACAATTATCTCTTCTATTCTTGGCCCTATGATTGTTTTATGTGTTTAATTTTTGTCTTACAATCCTTGCTTGTATGTTCCTTTACTACATATTTTATGTGTATTTGTAATCTTCAAGGTATTTATTGTAGAGGTGGACAGAGCTGTGATTCCATTAATCCCTGTTTCAATGTCATGGATATTGGGCATTTCCAGTGATTTTTACAGAATCGAGCAGGTTCATGGTTCTGTGGTATGTTATCATTAGTATTTTAGTTTCGCTGGGCCCTTGAAATGACCTGCATATGATTTTTCTTTAATGAGGCAAACCACACATGTGAAATATAGCTTCTAGCAACACCAACTGTGAGATCAATGTACCATTAAGACTACGTGGAAGCTGGCAAGATGGCAAGAAAGGGCACATGAGGAAACAAAGGAATCCAGATTGTATTGATCTGCTAAAGATCTTATCTGATTTACATCTTTTTCAGTCAGATTATTGATTGCACTTTCTACGGTATAGCTATCCTGGCTTTTCTGAATAATTCTCATCCCTACATTTTCTGACACGTGAGCGATTCCTATTGCATGAACCCAGCTGATGTGATAATTTGTTGGTGGCTGCTATATTATAAAGATTATTGGAAAACATGTGTTCTTAAGAAAAACAAATCCTTTTATAGAACTACTTTCATAATATGATGTTTAATAGAGATATTCCTCATTTAACGACCTAAATGATAACAACTGATTTATGACTGAGGTATGCTGCTTGGTCTTATGACCCGCCATCTTTTTCTACAGTTCTGTTTATTTGCTGACCTATCCTCAACGTCTTATTTTCATAAATTTTATCGTATTTATATAGTGTGTAAATATTGCCAATTCTCTATAGTATAGAACTATAGCTTTACGTTCTGGTATACATTACAGTTCTGTAAATAAGAGCAAAGATGGAGGAGTATCCTTTGACGTTTCTTTGTTCTGAATATTGTAATGCATGTACTACATACAATTCCTCATTTAGCAACCAATTATTTAATGATTTAGTCACTAGATTGACTTAAGTTTTAAACAAGGAGTGTCTATATTACATCACAACTTACTTCAAATGTAAAAAAATTAAATACAATTTTCTCAAATCCAGCATGAATAGGCACTATGCTAATTTCTGTAAATAGTATCCCCTCCTTCGTGTACTTTGTAAATAGGTACTTAGTGCCCACATTGTTCTGAGAAAACATCTAGATTCTGGGCTATAGTAGAGAACATAGAGACAAGTGCTGTACTATCATGAAGCAAATCTTTTCAAGAGGGAGATAAATAAGAAAGTGTAAAACATTATTATAGCTAGTCATACATGCAAGGAAAAAAATAAGAAAAGCTGTGTAAGAAAAGAGTGTTTATTTCTCCTTCAGAGATCTGACAATCTACTAGGAAATGTAGATTCCTAAAAATGAAATTTATGTGGTCATTGTATTGGAAGGTAACTATAAATTAATGTAGAAAAGTAGATGAAAAGGGCTAAAGGTGTAGGGAAAGTGGGAAGGGTAGGGGAAAGGTAATGAGGGAAAAGAAAAAAATGTGAGAAAATGAAAAGATGGAAAGAATGTGTTTGTAAATAGGGAAGGGTGGAGGGGGTGAAGGGAGGGCAGCGACAAGGGGGAAAATGAGAGCCAAGACCTGTCATGTAAATGTACAAGATCCCAGTAATGAATGTAACTTTATGGTATCCCTAAGATGTACTGATGAACTCAATTAAAAAAAAAAACGAAAAGTAGATGAGAAGAACATGTCATGGAATGAAAGTAGCATTAATAAGATTTTTAGAAATGCTGAACCACGAAGATGTGAAGATGTTAACTGAGGGAAAATGAGAGGTCAGGCTGCAAGGCTGGGATAAGAAAGGACAGTGGTCTCACTCAGCATGGAATAAAAGACTATGAATTCAGTCTTTTAAGCCGTTATTTACCTTTGCAAATCTATTATCTGAGTACTGTATTGTGTGGTAAGTTACGGTTTACTTTTCATGGTATTTTTTTGTATCATGCCCTAAGTTGAACCTCTAAACTCTTAAACATTGAATTTATGACTTAAAAATATTATTTTTCTATGTTTAAAGTCTTACTTCAACCCTCAGGAAAGGAATCCACTTTCATTTTAAACATGCCAAAATCTATCCCCAGAACTTAATGCTAGAATTTATCTTTCCTCAAGAAATTAGTTAAATGCCCATAGCTTTTTGATTTTATGCACTTTTACAAACATATCTAGTCAATGTATTTTATCATTTGTATCTATTTGAAGTTAAATCAAATACTGTTTGTCACTTAGAATGCATGAAATTCACATGATTTCTTGTTCAGTCTAACCTTGTATACCATTATTCAAATCTAACTAATGAGGAAAACAGGCACAGAGAAAATAATAGTGCTTATGATTATAGGAATAATAGCTTCTGTTTATTGAATGATTAGTATGTATCATGCAGTCTTCTGAGTATTTCATAAATACCATTTCACTTAATGCTTACCATAGGCAAGCCTTGAGGATACCGAATTCTAATTTGTCCAGTATCACTGAACTAGGCAACAATAAAGTACAGCATCAAACCCAGTTATCTGGCTTTTAAAATAAAACAGTACCTTCCTGATGCTAGAAGGGCCAGAGATGTGGTGTTGCCTCTGTCCTTACACTGTGACAGATATCACATAGGGTATTTGAGGGGCACTTTTGCACCTTAAGCAGATGAATAATGCTAGGCTTCGGAATGAAGAGTAAAAAGTGTGGAGAGTTGGCTTTCCCGACTTCAGTCTTGAGAGTTTCACCGTTTTCTTGGAACGGTGTCCATTTTGCTAATGTGACCTATTTTGTCTAAGAGACATGCCCTTCCCTCTTGGTCCTCATTTCTGATTTTGACATTTCTATTCAGCTAGTATACATATGAGATGTTAGAGCATAAAATTAAAATTTACTTGAAAGACTGAAGATGAGAAGAAAACAATAACGATATAGATTGCTTTATTTGGCTAGTATAGTATGCTCAACCATGCAGTTTTTAGATGATTTTCTTTTCTGCCCTTCACCATGATAATGATTTTGCCTGAGAAAAACACTAAGATGATTCCTCTTTAAATCAAGAAAAAAAGTGTTTCTCTTTTGTCTTCTTTAGTCAGTAGACTAAATTATATTCAGTGTAATTATCTCAAAGGATGATTTCATCATTCAATTATTTTCTTTCTTCCCTCATTCCATTTTGTTATATTCATTTATACCTTGTGAGACATAAATTCAATAAATGTTAATCTGCCATCATGGACGAACTCTCTCCTTCAGGCTTCTCTAAGCAAAGCAACTCAAATTATATTATAATAACTAGCGTATCTGTAAAGGACTTCCAGGAATAAAAAGATGTTTTCATTAGAGAAGGCAATAAATATTTGAATAAAGCAAACAATGCATGAATGAATAAAGGAAAGAAATCTTTGGTGACTCTCTGAGTGGGTATCTGCTTGGCAGTCAGGAGTAGTGAGGAAGTCATTGCTCCTGGGTTGAAACTCATTCCTGACAGGTATGCCCCCTCTCCAACCACCTGGGTCCCACCTCTGTGCCAGGACCAGCCACAGGTGGTGTGGGCTTTCTACTGTAATCTTTCTAAATGCCTCCTCATCTGCCATTGCCCGTGCTTGCTCCCGGTGTGAGCAACGTCTCTTTCTGACTGTGATCATTTGCTTCTGGACATGCTGCTTTTCTGCTTGTCAAGTATACCAACATTACTACCCTTGCATAAAATGAATAATCAGCACTTTGAGAAGCCATTTTTTTTGCTCCTAAAATGAGTTTATTATGGGTTTATTTTTCATCGCCTATCAAACAGATGTTGCCTGTTCTCAGAGGGATTTTCTGCACTTCCCAGTCACTCTGGCTGGGTGGATTGCCAGATGCTAAAGCACTCTGCAGAGCTGCTTATGAATGCCGGGGAGGTGAGTGGATCTGCCTCAGCAATAGGAAGGGAATCAAAGCGTTGCTGAGCACGGTGGGACAGAGGGTGGCTGTTACTTCAACGTGGAAAAATGGAAACAAGTACAGAACAGATGCAGACAAGTTCCAACTGCTGTGGAAGCAGCTTGATGCAGTAGAAAGAGCATCGGATTTGGAGTTAAACCGACCCATGTTGAAATCCCAAATGTGCCACTTTCAGATTCTGTCAGTTGAACTCTTTGCCTCATCTCTGAATTATATATATTAGCACTCTTATCTTACTGTTGCTGGATGACCTAAATATGACCTTGAAAGATCAAGAAATGTAGGCAAATCCACTTTTGTTAAACAATATGAAGCTGAATGATTGAAATAAGCCAATTTACCTACCTGCTTTATTAGCAATCTATTTCAGACATATTAATCACCTCTGTGTCTAAGCATCTTTCCATTTACTTATGTACCCGTGTACTTATCCATATACGGATAGGTATTTATCTATAGATCTAGAACCTTGATACTTAAAATGGCTAAACTCATGCATGCATTATAATGAATACTCATTTCCAGTTGATGTAATCAGTTATTTTTTTTCATGTAAACATTGCCATAGTGCATATTTTCTCACACACATTTTTTTGCGGTGAGCTTATCTGATAACCACTTTATGAAAAATGCTTAAAACTACATTTGAAGTTTATTTTGCTACATTTTATTTCACATAGCCAATTCCTTTTCAAAAGATTTGTCCATGTGCAGTCTCACTGCTATGTTTTAAAGCCTGAATGTTGGTTCACCAGCACATCTCACTGTGAGAACCTTTAGGGGATGGGACCTAGGGAAGGGAATTAGTTCGTGAGGAGTGTGCCCTTGACTGTGATACTGGGGCCTGGCCTCTCTTTTTCTTCTCTTCCTTTCCTGCTGCCAGAAGATAAGAGGCTTTGCCCCACCATGTGCTTCCCTGTAAAATGACCCATTTGCTCACAATTTCAAAGGAAAAGAGGCCAAGAGATTACAGATTAAATCCCCTGAAATAGTGATCTGAAATAATCCTTTTTTCTTTTTAAATTGATTGTCTCAGACACTTGTGAAAGTAGCAAAAAGCTGACCAACACTAACCAATAATATGGGATAACTCTTATCCACTTCCTGATAACCAGTGGCCATTAATATTAATTTCAAATGATATTCTTTCTGTAATTTTACTAGGCCCACACTATTTCACACACTGATCGGTCATTTGTCTTATTTCTTTTGTGGATTGTTTATGGAGAGGATATGACTGTAGTATTGTTTCCGATCTTTTCTGTTCTTTTCTTTTGGATGCGTATGAAGTGATTCTAGAACTATGCTAGAAAGAAAAATTAACACCTCTGGCAGAGTATGTTACTACTCAGCAAAAATATATATGAAACTGTATTTCTCCACTTTCCTTATAAATTAATTGCTTTTGAATAGAAATAACACATCATGTTAAACCATAGATATGTGATGATTAGTAATTGCCCTTATTAAAAGCAATGTCAAAGTGTAGCTGCTGGAGCCATGATTGAATGATAATGAGAAATTACCCTAAGTTTACCCAAAAGTAGACTCACAGTATGTTTCCATGTATTTATGTATATGTCCAGGTGGGCATTGGTATAGACTGTTACAGTGAGCAGAGATGTATACTAACCAATTTATTCCTATTTCCACGACATCACACACTATCCTGTGTCATCCCATATTCTCTAATCACAAAATTATTTATAAACTCAGAGAACTTCCCTCAATGTCTGCTTTAAAACTTGAGTTACTAAAACGTATTACAAACTAACATGCTGGTGCTCACCTATAGTCTCAGGCTGTGGCAGGAAAATCACATGTGCTTAGGACACTGAGACCAAGCTAGACAACATAATGAGATCCTATGCAAAAAAAAAAGAAATGCTATGGAGATGAATCGAAACAAACAAAACACAATGATTTCAGAACTGAAGAGGCCCGGTGTCATATCCCAAAGCTGCTCTTGCGATCTGTGAAAGTTCAAAGGAGATACTCAGCTCACTTCCAACCGTCTTTGCTGATCTATAAATGAAAAATGGAGGTGGTACTCTCATAAGATGTTTCTAAGGATTAATGGAGCTAATAAATAAAAGGATTGGTACACAGTATTGGCTATGATTGGTGCTCAGCAAGACAAAGGGCTTTTTCTTCTTTACAGCTAATTTTATCTTTAGCATTTGTTTTGACACCACAAAAGACAAGCAAAATGTAATTCTGATAGCAAAATAGAGCTATAGGAGTAGTTATAAAACCTTAAATATTGTAGTGTTTCTGTTCTTCACGTGATCGATATATCTCTATACGGATATTTCTTTCTTCTTTCTTTGCACTACAAATAGAGTTCTTAATGCCCTTCCTTCCCACGTCTCTCCCTTCTTCTTTTCCCTTTCCTTCCCTCCTTCCCAATCTCTTTGTCTTCTTTCCATTCTTCTTCTTTTCTTTCCTTTCCCTCTCCCCCTTTTTTCTGTCTTTGGTTTGGAATCCATTCGGAGTAGATTTGAGTAGGCTGTGTTACAGCTCTATTGCACCAGTTTGTCAGCAAGAGTACTCCAGAAGGGCCACTTAATCTGAAAACTGGGACAATAATAACAATGTTAAGAATGTCACACCAGATCGGAGGCATTCATTTTACTGGCACACTACTAAATGTAACCGAGTCTGTTGTGGTTCTTTCATAGCCAATCTTATCACTGTTGTCTATTTTAAAGTGCTTCGTACAAGAATATAAAAAGCTTCAGAGGGTTTTCCTCCATATTACAAGTTTTCTCATGATTTGTTTTGAAGAATACACTTTTCTAAAGTACATTGTTGCTATTCAGTGGTTTTAAAATGCAAAACTATCAGACAAACAGAACTATGATCAATTTAGGTCATTATTTACTTTGAGGATTCATTTGGATATGATGCTTTTCTTCATTATTTCTTACTATGAATTCATGTCTCATTATAGAATCAGAAAGATTACTCATGCAATATAAAGAAAAAAATTAAAGTAAAAAATTTAGGCAGAACTGCAATGTTTATCTTTCCAATACTTGTTTGAAGTAGAAACACAATTACATGCACAGGGACATCATATGTACTCTGACGTAATTATTTATCTTCTTCTACATTTCTATTTTATTATTTCAAACATTTAGAGGTATAAATATATTTTTCTCAGTATCGGTACCTGTATTTAGAGTTACTAATACTAGAACTTCTTTATCTACCACCTGAAAATTAAAAAAAAAGGTTATACCATATTCAGTAGAAATTGAAAAGCATTAAGTGTGTAAAGAGGGTGATGCAACATTTTCTCCTCATGCACTATGTAAGAAGTCAGCTCTTTTGAATGCTTCTTTTACTTAGAGATAAAAACTTTCTAATTTTGAAGCCTCCTGGACTCTTTACACTAGAGTTAAAAGTGTTTCCTGGACCGTGACTCCAATACCGACTCACTCTTAGATCAAGGAAGAGGAGATGACTGGCTATTTCATAATCAATATCCCACAGGAAAGAGGAGATTCTCCATGGGGTAGGTTTAAAAGATCCCCAAGTCCAGAGAGAGCAGCCACTGCACTCACCAAGTGGATAGTATGCTATTTTTGATGCTTTCATAAATCTACAGAGTATGAAATATAGAGTTTGAAGACATAAGTTTCCCATGGAGGAAGGATAACATACAAATTTGTTCAGGCTCTACTCTAAACTCAGGCAAAAAGTTAAAAAAAAAAATCCTCAAGCTTCACACCCTCCTCTCAGTTTATGAGGAAATGAAACTGCAGAAAGATCTTTATTATAATTCCTAATTATTATATGATTATTAGCAATATGCAATATAATTAGCAGTTACTATTTCTTTCACACGTATTCCTTCTTTCACCCTCAGTGCCCATTGTTATTATCAACTTTATTTTAAAGATATTGAAAGGAGAATTTTGTCTCCATGGTTTGAGCTGGACTTATTGCAGGGAAATTCCCTACTTGAAATTTCCTTTTCTCCATGTGCCCAGGTCTTCCTCCCTTACATGCCTGGATACAGCTGAGCCTGCCCGCTAACAAATATTCAAATTCTGTAACCAATAAATGTGCATCAGGTGAACCTTATCTGTGACCCACCCCTCCCAAAGAGTAGTAATTACTTTCCTACCTTGGTAATACCCCAAGTAATTGGCCAGCCTCCCATGTGTGAATGCAGACTGGTCTGCCCGCATTAAGTAAAGCTTACTTTTAATCTGTCTCATGGCTCCTGGTGTGCTTTCCATCCTCTCAGACTAGCGAATACAAGCCATATCAAATGGGAAGTTGCTACTTCAATATAGCAGGTGCTGGACAATTTGTATTTTAGTCCTAAGGTACTGCAGGGATGGCCTCAATCCTCCCACTGATATTTTCCACCAAATGCAAACAGCTTTCAAAAACTGTTTCCATCAGTGACCAGATCCAAGAATAGTTGACTTCTCACCAAGATTACAAAATCAAATGCTATAGATGGGATATAACCTTCTTGGGGTGGTGCTAGTGAGCATCTCCAGTATCTTTTGTAAGCTAAGTATAGACAGATCCCCATGTAAGTACAAATGCCAGTGCAAAGCACAAGAAACTGAAAAGATATGCACAGAAATCCTAACATTATGACCAGCAATTGATGCTGGACCCTGTGTGAGCTTTCCTTTTTTGTCTACGTAAGCTTTGCTCCTCCAGTCCTCAGGGACCAATTTAGGAACCCTTTCCCAGGTGCTTTCTCCCTTACACTCAAGCATAAAATGCAAGGAAGTCTCATTTACTTGGTGTTGCTTGGGTCTTTGTGATTTCTATATCAAATTGAGCAAAACAATCCAAAGCTGAGGTGGTAAAACTAAAAGCTCTTAGCAGCAACCTTAAGCTGGTAATAGAGGCAGAGTTCGAGCACAAAGAATCTAGCTTCTGGATCTGGTTTCCTAATTCCTAAAGAAAACTGGATATGCACTTCTATGCCATTGTTTGTCTAAAACACAGTTCAATCTCTTTCTAAATGTGTGACAGATTTATCTTAGCACTCTTTTAGTTTACTCATCTTGGAACTCATACAAAACCAGTTAGCATTAAAGTAGATACTATAGGTAATATAATGAGTACATTTCCTATCACAAATAAAATATTTGATAAATGATAACTATTACTGCTACTTCTGCTACTTGTTTTATTATCATTATCATGATAAGATAGATTGACAAGGATAAGACTGATGAGTAGCCTGTCTTAGTTTATTAGGCGCGATCTTAAAGCTGATAAGTTCTCTTCCCAATTACTGAAAGACTGGAAATAGTTTCCCTGGAGAACACAATAGATATTTAACTTGAAGAATCCTTTTCTGTCCTGCTGGATAAAGTTGAAAGCAGCTGTTGAATATAAACACACAAAAAACCTGCCCTCTTGGGGCAGATTTTTACATGTGTTAGCCTTAGAATAACTTCAACAAAAGAAGATTGTGTTTATAAAGGTTCAGTTTGTTTTGAAGGAAGCCAACATTTTGGTTGCATCCATGTGTGAATGCAAATTAACATGCAGAGTCCTGTACGGTGGATGTGGTGCGTGAATATAGCTGAGAAAGAAAGAAAAAAGGAATAAATGTTTTCATCTCCTCCAGGTATACACACATTTGAAAAGTTTCTAAATAGTAAATATCACATCATTAGAGATAACATGAATTTCTATCATTA
The DNA here is from genome assembly GCF_012274545.1 of Fukomys damarensis. Taxonomy (NCBI): domain Eukaryota; kingdom Metazoa; phylum Chordata; class Mammalia; order Rodentia; family Bathyergidae; genus Fukomys; species Fukomys damarensis. Next base: position 27,945,850 of record NW_022900944.1, read on the forward strand.
CCCACTTCCTGCTACCACATTAAGTAAAAGTGGTAACATCTGTTCTCTATGCAGGTAGCTAGCACTTCCCATGTAGGGCAATTGGATCCCCACCAGGTTAGCAATTCAGCGGCCTACATCTCTTCAAGTGCATCTTTACCCAAATCTTGTTGATATGTAGAAATAAATTTCCGCAATTTCCATTACCGCCAGTAAAATTTATATTTTTCTTGAGTTCTAACATTCACTATTTCATCGATCGTTTTCTCATAAGGTTTTCTTGGCAATTTTTCTGGACAATGGAAACCCATACATTATATTTTAATATTATCATAGACAATGTTATGTGGCAAGAGTAACACTTTTGATAAAATGCTTATTATAATATGGTATATCATATTGTATTGGGATCATATCCCAATTCATGTATTTAATGGTGTATGATGTTCATAGGCTAACATAATTATTTAACAACACGGGGATATGTTGACTGCCCATTGTAACAGAGTTGATTTATGGCTTTTTCTTCTTCTTTAAAGTTACTGTCTGCTCAGTGTACTTACTGGCAGTTTTAGGGCTGATCCTATGTGCTATCCATTTATTTAAGAGAGAGTTTATCACATGTTTGTTTACAAGAATCTGTATATACAGATCTTGGCTTATAAACAAGACTATATTTGAGAGCTTGTAACCCGAAAAGAGAGAAATCTTCCATGTTTTTTAAAAGCGTTTTGTTTTGTTTTGTTTTGTTTTGCCTCTCCTCTTTAGGTCCTCATCATTTCTAGCCTCAGTTCCATTCAGTAGGACAGAAATGTTTTAATTTTATCATGGGTGTAGTTGGAATTGCTGGTTCAAAGAGCTGTGAAATTTTCTTCCAAAGGAAAAGACATGCTCTTTGGGGAAGATTGTAGTTTTAAAATAATGAATCCAGAAAATTGGAAGACTTGGCATTATCTGAAAAATTACAGTTTTCTAGTGTTCCAATTGGCTTGCTGCTCTCCAGGCTCAATTGCCCTCCCACAGGTACACAATAGCTAAATTAAATTTGCTGACATATTGCTCTTGGATGTCCATGTAATGATTTTTGCTACAGTGTAAATTTCAATCACCTAAGGCTTGTTTTCATTCATTATCTATGCTTCTATCTCATCTTTATTTTTCCTATTCTAAATAAAATATATTGAGAAAACTTGGCTATGTTATCTGCTGTGCCCATAACAAAAATTATATTTTACTCACAAATACTTGAATTTTGTGACACTAGTCAGTTTTGCATTACATTTTTAGGAGTTTAATTGCAAGTGGTTTTCCCTACTTGGTTTAAAGCTGGTGACCATGAGCTAACTTCTTTTATCTCTGTGATCACTATTGTTATGTGGAGAGCAACAGCTGACTAATTTTTGTGTAACTCGCCTATGACTTAAAGACTATGATTATATCCATTTAAACCTCCAGAAGACTTATGAGATAGTTATCATTTTCATTTCCCAGGAAGATCTTCGAGGCTCTGGAGTGTTTAGAAAGACTTAGAAGTTTAATCACACTTGATCCTAAGTGTCATCCATCTTTTAGAAGGCAGTTGACTCCATGTTCATTTTAAAGACTACAGATATGCAAGTCTTAATTTATACATAGAACATAATCTGAACAATATAATATCATAGTTCTATTCTCAGTAGCTTGGCTTTTCTGGAATTAATGAAAAAATGTGATTAACATATCAGCATATCATTTCTCACTAACACTAGTGAGTTTTGTGTACGTACATTTGTTCAGTATATACCAGATTGGAAGGCAGGTAAAAGGCTGTTTTTATATTAATATACTTTCTCTAACACTGAGACAACTTTGTTCTACAACGCAAAGGCACATAATAAATAAAGTCAGACTTCTGCTAAAGGGAGGCAGTTTCCCTAATTGCAAATGTAAATGTTGCCAGGTGTTCAGCTCCCTTGTTCTAATAAATAAATAATTAGGAGACATGATTAATAGGAAGCTTCACTGTCTGGCTGTGCAGATCATTCTTGGAAAGCAATGTAGGGAATTGATTTGGAGGGTAGAAAGTGTGCTTGATGGGATGCATCCAAGTGATCACTGCAAAAAAGAGCATCACAGGATCTGAGAGCTCTCTTTAGGTGCAGAAGAGAATTATGGACCTGGGAGCAGTAAACAAAGGCCTTCTTGGCTGCTAAACGTGGAGTTAGAAAAAGTATCATCTGCAGTGTGTATTGCTTGATGCAGTTTTGTCCTGAGTCTGACTAAATTGTATACTTAAATATGTCACTTCCAAGTTATGTGGATTTTTGTAAGTTAACTAGATTTTCCTATATTCCATTGCATCACATTGTTAATGAGTACAGTACAGTGTTTCAAATGTAAATATTGAAAACTTTTGTGATTATCCAAATAGCCAGAGTAGAAACCTCTTCCCAAAGGACAGGAAGTTAGCCCTTATTTTCTTTATCTGGAAAATGAAAATCATGAGCACAAAATAATATGTTTTATATTCCATTTTTGTGAAAATATAATGTTCATCAGCATATTAAAACCTTTCAAAAATTCTGCAGTAATGAAGCTTGCATAATTTTAAGCTAATAATCCGCATACTTATTTGACCACAAGAATTTAAATAATCACTTTTCTAAATACATTCTGGGAAATAAAGTCCTGTCTTAGGAAAAGTTGGCTAAATAATTAACATGCTATTTCTATTAAAAATTGTAATATTTTAATGCCACATGAGCTTTTTATTTTGGTTAAGGCAGAAATTGGGGTAAATAAATCAGGATTATTAAAGAATCTAAGAAAGTTATCAATATAAAATTCTGCAAAACCACAGTAGCTTTGATGACTTGTTGCAATCTGATTCCTTTGTTATTAGTATCTGTGACTTGTTTTGAGTGGAGGAGACATTTCCAAATGGAGATTGAAACTCAAGAGTGATTTTATCTGCCAAGCAAAAGAAACATTTTTTAAAAAATGATAAATAATTCTTCCCATCCCTGTGACATGGCTATTTCTTCTATCTAGTCCTGAAACTTATTTCTTTTGCTCTTCAATCTGTTCTTTGCAATTCGATTCTCGGCATGCAATAGAGTATTTACAATTAAAATGAAAGCAAATAATGTAGATCCAAATGTCTGCACATTGGATATGGTCCTCTCTTGAGTTTGTTTGGAAATTTCCAGTCACCAAGTACACAGACATATTCTGGCAGGACTTGACTTGATGCTGGGTGAAAAATCCTATAAAGACATGGCCCAGTTCATCAATCATCCCAGATGTTCCAGCAGAAGGACTGGATAGATAAAGATTCACCCCGGCAGATCAAATCCAGACCAGGTAGATAACTGAATCATGGAAAATAATAAGTGGTTATTATATTAAATATTTAAATTATGTAAATTTCTACTTTTAAAATAAAAGTCACCATCTTTACATTTAAAATAAGCGTATTGACTGGGTACAATTTGAAGTATATAGAAATGGGAAAACTATTGAATCATCAATCCCACAGAGTAACAGATGTATCCAACTCTTTTCTAAATTTCCTTGTGTGTTTCCTCTAAAAGTTTTGAAATCTGCCTTCTTAGAATGTTATCAAGTCCAGAATGCCATATTATTTTAACATAGACGCTATGTTATACAGATAATTTCCAGAAGTTATACACTCGTGTAACTGAAACATTGTATCAGTAGTTTAACTATTCATTTCCCCTCCCTCCCGGGCACCAGCACTGACTGTTGTACTGTGTACTTGGGTTTTTTTTGTTTGTTTGTTTTTTGAGACAGGGTCTCACTATGTAGTTGAGACTGACCTGGAACTCACTATGTATCCCAGGCTGATCTCGAACTCACAGCGATCCTCCTGCCTCAGCCTCCTGAGTGCTGGGATTACAGACGTGCACCACCACGCCCGGCTGTACTTGGTATTTTAATTTTATTTCATTTGCTATTTTAAGATCCCCTTTCATATTTTGGAAATAAACCCCTTATTGGCTATATGGCTATTGATCAGTTCTATCTGTTGACTTTTATGTTATTTTTTATTGTCTTTGCTTTGCAGCACTTTTTAGTTTGATGTAGTCACACCGGTCTACTTTTATTGTTCTTGGAATTGTATGCAAAACATTATCAACAATAGCCATAAAAAACAAATTAAGAGAAAACATTATCTGCAATAACGTCAAAAAGATCAAAATAATTACGAACAAACTTTACCAAAGAGGGAAAAATGTCTTACATACTGAAACCCACAAAGTATTAATGAAAGAAGATGCAAATAAATAACAAGATGTCATATATTGACTAATTTGAAAACAGTGTCATTAAAATGTCTAAATTAAAGCAATCTAAAATTATTTATTTCAAAATCCCAATGACATTGTTTATACAGAAAGGAATTAAACAACTATTTCACTATAATAAATTAATTAATACATGACATTTCCTTTTTACACTAAAATACATTTATTGTTCTCACACTAAAACCATGTTTATTGTTCCCTTCTTATTGCTATTACAAAAGCTATATCTTTTAATTGGAACACAAAACGATATGTTTTTGTTTTCATTTAAGCTTTCTGCTTCTATTTACTTGCAAGATTTAAGTAGAAGAAGAAAAAAAATCACTGTGGTGAAGAAAGTCGTAGAGAGTAGAAATCAGAATTTACTGGTGTGGATGAAATTACAGGCAAAATCAAATCCAATTAATATGAATGCAGCAGCTGGAAATGTGCTTTGTGATGAATCTCTTACCAAGCATGTGCAAGATTCTGGGGATGATCCTCAACCTGAGAAATATATTTCTCTGTAATGCTCATTTATGTGTAATGTAAAATATATGTAAACAACATACAATATAAAACACTATTATATTTTATATTAGATAAAATAGAATGTACATCATATAATACAGTTGTGATGTGTTGCATGTAATATACATATGTTACACATATATCGCATGTAAGTATTATATTATACATATAAGGATGCTATTGGTACACATTTTGTGTGTGTGTGTGTGTGTGTGTGTGTGTGTGTGTATCTACTTATATAACCGCATATCTGGCAGGGGACTTCTTTAAGGGATGCAGGTTTGAAAATATTACTCATTGGGAGTAAAAACTTTTGTTTTCCAGGACATTATACATTTGGGAGCATCTGGAGATCCTGCTTGAATCTGAACAGAGACAATTTCATAATCAGCAGCTACTGGTCCTCAGACCATTTTACAAACAGCAAGCACAGGCAAATGGGGATCTAAGAAGTAGAGCAAGGACAGGACAGATACATTCTTGACAGCATTTGAAGGATTTCCTACATGTGATAATGTGGACATTTTGATGATTCCTAAGTGTGTTATGGTTTAAACATACTAGTTTTTTAGTAAGTTTTATTTCCATCTCTTTTAGTTCAAAGTAATGTTTGATTTAATTTTAAACTTTTAATTTTGACTCATATTACTGAACATTATGTTGGTCAACTTCAGATATTTTGGAATTTTTAAGCCATCTTTTCAGGTTCTAGTTCAGTTTTATTACACTCCAAGAATATATTGTGTATTGTATATATGGCTTTAAATATTTTAAGGTGTGCTTTATGGTTCTAAAGTCTGTTGGTGAATGTTCTATGTGAGACAATCTCTCTGTTTTTTGGCATATTTAGACCACTCACTTTTAAAGTAATACTGGTATAATTGGTCCTTCCTACATTTAATTACATTCAGTTTGCTCTATTAGTTCTTTCTCTTTTTAATGTGATTTTCTCTTTTTATGTACTCTACTCTCACAGTTCTTTTATGTGATTCATTTTCATCTTCTTCAATAATATAAAGTTACAATTTTCCCCCCTTTGGTGCTATTATTTTGTGCTTTATTACTTCCCCCCAGTTTTCTTTTTCTGAGATCATGCATCACACACAAGTAGGTCTGGCTAAATTTTATTGCCTTTCAGTTTCTTTCTAGTGCTTGTTTCTAAATGTTTTAGATCTGTTTCAAATACCATGCTCGGAAGCATTAATTCTAATGAAAATTTCACTCTACAGCATCTTTCATACTCTTCCCTCCTATTTATATGACACTGTTAAGTATGTACCTTATCCTTATGCCATAATCATCCAATATATTAATATTAATTTTAAAATTGTTATAGTTTAGATACATTAATAATCATAAAAATAAAAAGTCTGCATGTTAGCATCATTTATTGCTTATCTAATGCTGCTTTTCCTTTCTGTCTCTGGAGTACACCGTCTTTATGCCACCAAAACTTGTTTGTCATTGCTTTCGAGGAAGATCACATGGATGAATTCCCAAGTCTTTTATTTTTCTGAAAAATATTCCCATTTATTTTTCACATGTGGAGAATAATATCAGTGGTTATAGAATTTTTGGTTGATGCTTTTCCTTTTAAACTGTTTGAAATTTGTAATTTGTTCTTCTACTCTCCTTTTTTTCTGAAGAGAATTAACACTGAGGTCCTTAACTTTTTCTTTTATAAATACATTTTCTTTTCTGGTTCCTAGGAACTTTCGATTCCAATGTATTAAATTTGGTTTTGGGATTTAAAAAATTTGAATATGTATAGTTTGTCTACAGATACGTTGCGATGTTTAAAATTCTTCTATGATCCTTGCATATTTTCATGTTATTTGATTTTTCTTTGAATCTGCTCTTGAATGCTTCCTAATTTCCAGTACAGCCTTTACCATACTGACAAATTCTAAGTAATTTCTACACCTGGTTATAATATTTTCCAAATTCTATGTAATTTCTACATCTGGTTATAACATTTACTTTGATTCTTTATATTGTTTTCTTATTTTTCTTTTCTTATGTTAAATTTTTGTTTGAAAAGTGGATGTATTTGTTAACAAAAAATTAGATGAGGAGCTTTCACATTTTATGTTAGGCTGGCTGCAGTTGAACTGTGTAATGCTTGCCATAGATACTGGTCCGAATTGCTTCAAATTCCTATAATGTCGTTAGCTTTTCATCATTAAGTAGAATTTAAACTTCCCAGGTTTTTCATCATTAATCCGCTGTTATTATCTGGATCTCTGGTAAGAGTTAGTACTTAGGTATGAGAAAGGTTTGTGTGCTGTGCTCTTATGATTAAATCTCCAGTCTTTTATCAGGGGTGTGTCATAAGTGTATATATTTCAAAATTTCTCTCATGAAAGTGAGAAGGGACTGGACTGGGTGAATATACTTCCTTATACATGGGGTGAGACTCAATATTTTTTACCTTAAAAACTAGGCATGCTTTTTAATGGAGAATAACATGAGAATGATTCAAAATGGCTCTTTTCCTCTCTCTCTGACAGAGCCAAACGTAGTCCTGGCTTGGCTCCTCACTGTGAGGAATTCTGAGGTTTTCTAGTGGTAAACCAGAGAAAGTCTATTCAATGTTTTTGTTTGGATTTGCTGAAATGGATATCCGGAAAAATACTAAATCGTTGTTTATTTTAATGTATTTGTATTTTTTGCAGTGGGCCAAAGCATTTTTATGACAGGCATACATTTAGCTCACCTTTGAAATTTAGAATCTGGATCAGGCCTTAAATCAGCATCCTATCTCAATGCACGTGAACTTATATTTTGTCTCTATTTATAGTCTTCTAAATTGATGCTCAAACACATTAACTGATTTTATATTCACCACACACCTAATAATGCCAAGCTTCAATCTCGCAGTGGTCTCAACACAGCTAAAGGATTTCTTTTTTTACATTTTGATATTATATTTTCTAACGCTAGCTATTATAACACAACTAGTGAGAGCACCCTTTCTTTGTGCTATCATGCTGTCCTCATACCCTCAATATCTATTGTATATTATACTACAAATAGCTAATGTTTCAAAAGTTGAAGTACTTTCTCACCCAATTGCTTTAGATATTTTTGGAGGGATGTCTTCTCAGGTATAAATAATTCAAGACACTCCGTGTTTATTAGAGGGCAGGTACTGTGCTGGATAAGTCATTTAAATATAGCCAATAGAATTATCTCTTCAGATAGTCTTATTTTCATTCAGTATATAGATACCATCATTTTTGTATCACCCAATTAACAACATAGTTTAAAGCTGTCTTGTTGAATTTTGTCTCTGTAAGTAATATACTTGAAGATGAAAAAGCAAACATAACTGCTTTTGTGTGCTTGCACATTTCTTAGAGAATTTGTAAAGTATAGGAGTAATTTTATTGTTGCCATCAAGATCATTATAAACCATGTGTTTATAAAGACCAAGTGAATTGTAGACCATGCCCATTGTTAATAATATTTACAACCCATGGGTCAATGAAAAATAGATGAAATCAGTAATTTTGAATGTGAGAGTAAAATAATTTTTATTTTATTATTACCTTCTTGATGATAGTTGCATTTTCATTCATCTCATAGTATTTTAATGATTAAAATCCATACAATGCAGTTTGATCTTGAATAACTACCCTAGAGAGCTTTTATGGAAGCAATGAGAAAACACATTTAGTGTTTGAGATAAATCAGGCTCAAATAAATTAAGCATTTTCCCAAAAGTTATCTAGTTTACACTTGCAGAGGAAGAGCCATGGAACCAGATTTTCTGATTTATATCTAGGGATACACAGAACTAGCAAATTTGCAGTTTTTTAAGCCAAACATAATTTTGTGGGAAGGTCTGTTTAAGGAAAAGACTCTGAGGTAGGAATAGAATTTAAAGTAGAAGTAATCCAAGAAAACAGAAAAAGTTGTTCTAAAGAGAGAAAATGTGTTGTAGAAAAACTAGAGATAGAGAGTACCCTACTTTTTTTTTTTGCTTGTGGGGGATGTCAGGGATAGAACTCAGGACCTTGTGTTTGCAAGGCAGGTGCAATGCCACTGAGCTAAATCCCCGGCAGAGTAACCTACTTTATTTAAATGGGCAAAATTGTAAGGATAAAAATATAGAATGCTATTTTTATTGAAATGAGGACACATGTTACCTTAAACAAAACAATGAATTTAAATATGAACAGTTACATATTGTGTTACACCATAACTGTTAATTGTGTTGAAAACACTTCATCATCCTAAATATAAATTCAGCACCTCTTACGCAGGCCTTACTTATTTCTCCTGTGCCCCATAACACTGGTAAACATTAGTTGAGTTTTAATTCCTGAATTTTTTGCTCTTGATAGATCATATAAGTTGTATAATACTATGTCTGACTTTTCTTGTCTGAGTCATTCACCTAGCATGTTTTTTGAATTGATCCAAGTTGCAGCATGTACAGTTTTATGTAAATGATTTCCTTTATGGCTGAGCAAGAGTCACAAGTTCATTATATGTCTCTGAGTATATATTGCTAAAAAACATATGTATGTTTATATATATAAATATTTATATATAATGTATATTCTTTGTATATTCCTGTTGATTGATATTTGACTTATCTTCACCTCTTGATAAATGTATATTGTACCCAAGTATTTGTTTTAATACTTATTTTCTAATCTTTGATGTATATATCTTGGATGAGAATTCCTGGGCTATATAATAATTGTATAAATGTATTTAGTTTTTAAATTGCCAAAATATTTTCCACACTGGCTAAAATATTTTGCATTCTCGGTAGTGACATATAAGAGTCTGATTTCTGTATATACGTAGCACTGTTTACTTTCAATTTTTGTTGTACTTTATTAGTGATAGTAGAGAGTGTAAAATAATACTAAATTATTTTTCTTCTAATTGTAGTTTTGATTTGCATTTTTACAATGTCAGGCTATAGAGATATTTCCATGTGCTTATTAGCAATTTGCATATCTTCTTTCTAGATATGGCTTTTCCAGTATTTCAAATATATTTAACTTAGACTCTTTGTATTTTTGTTTTTAACATGTAAGGATTATTTATATATTTGGGATATAAAATACTTATCAGATATTTGTTAATCATTTTCTTGTTCTGAAGGTTTAATCACGTCTTTGAAGCACTTTTTAAAAACTTTTATCTTCTTCCAATTTTATCTTACTTTTCTGCTTATGTTCCTTATTTATTTATTTTTATTGTATGTATTTATAGTACATAATATTTACATTCCTTGAGTGAAACTGATACATAACATATAACACATGTATGTAAACATTTTAATTCCTTTATTGTTTTTTAGTCCTTTTATTTTCATTCCATCTCTTATCTCCACTCTTTTTTCTTTTCTCTCTCTCTCTCTCTCTCCTTCCTTCCTTCTTCTTTCTTGCTTCCTTTCTTTCTTTCTGTGTGTGGGACTTATTACATAATTGGCTGGTTTTGATCTCCCTATCTAACTCCAGGCTGGGCTTGAATTCAAAGCAATCTTCCTGCCTCAGCCTCCTGAGTGCTGGTATTGCAGATGTGAACCACTTTCCTCTCTTGATCTCTCTACTTTATAGAATGACATGTCTTCCCACTTGCTATCATATAATTTGTATTTTTTTGTTGTTTATTTATTCTTTGGTTTTCTCATGTAAGAGAAACCATGCAATATTTAAGCTTTCATGTTTGATTGATTTTACTTAAAATGATGGCTTCAAGGTTCATCTCTTTTCCTAAAAATGATTCAAATCTATCCTTCTTTGTTGCAGAGTAATACTCCATTATGTATAAATACTGCATTTTATTTATCCATTCATCTGTCGATGGACATATCAGCCACTTCCAACATTTAGTTATTATGAACTGTGCTGTTATAAACATGGGTATGCATACTTCATTGTGGTATGACATCTTCAACTCTTGTGAAGATATGTAGAAGAGGAATATCTGGGTCAAATAAAATTTCTTGTTTCAGAGTTTAAGAAATCTCCATACAGATTTTCAAAGTGGTTGTTCTAGGAATAGTGTAGAAAAGTTCCTTTATCACTGTAGCCTCTTTAAAATTGTTCATTATTTGATTTTTTGATGATGATTATTCTTTCTAAGGTAAGGTGAAAATGATGCTGTGCTTTTGGTGTCATAGCTGAGTCCTTTTTCAAATTTAAGGTGACTAAAGTTTAATCTTTCCTCTAAGCCAGTGGTGCAATTCTTGTTTGCTTCTATGATAGACTAAATCAAGTGTCTTAATTCCTTCTTTTTCATATGATCTCCAGTTTAATTCCACTATGGTCTGACAATATATGAGGTATAAATTCAATTCCTTTGCATTTACTTAAGCATGTTCTATGAGCTAGCATGTGGTCTTTGGAGAATGACCTGTGTACAGAAAAAAAATGTATATTCTGATTTTGTGGGGTAGAATACTCCCTAGACATCTACTAAGTCCATTTGTTCTAAGACTTGGTTCAGTTCTGTTATTTCATTATTGATTTTTTGTCTAGATTATCTGTCTATTTGTGTCAGTGGGGTATTGAAGTCTCCACTACAATTGTATTAGTGCTTGTTTCATTTTTGATATCTGGTAATATTTGTTTTATATAGTTGGGGGCATTAATATTTGGTGCATATATATTTATGATTTTCATTTCTTCCTATTCTATTGCTTTACAAAGGTGTAGTGTTTTTCTTTGATCTCTTAATTAGTTTTGGTTTGAAATCTATTCTGTCTGCAAATAAGATATCTACCACTGCGTTTTTCTGGGCTCCTGCTGTATGGAGAATTGTTTTCCATCCTTTTACTCTCAGTCTGTGAATTTCTTTGTGGATTAAGCTGGTTTCTTGTATACAGCATATTGTTGGATTTTGCTTCTTAATTTATCCTGCCATCCTGCTGGGTTGAACTCTGCAAGGTTCTACTGCAGGTTCCACTGTCTTTTCCCAGAAGTTAGACCAGGTTCTTAAGGGAAGTGCTGATCCCTCTGACTTACCAACCATGGTGGTGTGGTGTGCCTTTGTCACAGATTTTCTTCACTTTTCCAGTGGGCTTCAATTTTCATCTAAGAACCACAGAGAAGTCTTCTTTCTCTTGTTCACAGCAGGGAGGCTAGTGGCATAAACACTGCTGCACTGGCACTGGTGCACTGGGATCCTCTGTCACACTGGATTGACAGAGCGGCCCTAGCAGAGGGTTGCAAGTAGCGGCGAGGGCTCCCCTGTCTTCCACATCAAAGGGGCAGCCTCTCCTTCCTTTTCTTGAAGATGTCTGTGGTCTCTGTATCATTTGAATAACTATTCCTTTACAGTCGTACAGTCTTGATACCCTTGTGGCAAATCAATAATGATAATTTCTAAATTCTCAATAATCATACATTAGTCTAGAGGTCTGTCCCTACACAACTACTACACTGTTATGGTGATTGCTCCTCTGTAGAAAGTTTTTAAAAATGAAACATTTGAATTCTTTTATTTTGATTTTCAGTATTGTTTTGACTATTTGGGATCCCTTGAAATTTCATATGAATTCAATAACAGCCTTTTCCATTCTTGCAAAAAGTGGCCATTCAAATTGTAATAGAAATTATTTTGAGTTTGTAGATAGTGTTTACCAATATTACCGTCTTAGCAACATGTGTCTTCCAATAATTTCACATTGGGTAACTTTATATTCATAAGTTTTACTAAATTTCTTTCAGCAATATGTTTAGTTTACAGTAACTAAGTCACTTTACTTCTAGGTTATTTTTATTCTCAAAAACATTACTCTTTATAAATTGATTTTTTCCTTAATATCATTTTTGATTTTTCTATTACTAGTGTATAGAAATACAACTGATTTTCTACATTAATCTTGTCCCCCATGACTCTGCCTAATTCATGTATTACTTTTTGCATTGCTTTAAATTATTCAGGATTTTCCTTACATAAGATCAAGTTTGTAGAACATAGAAATAGTTTTATTTTCATTTTTCCAATTTGTAAGTCCTTTATTTTATTGGGGACTGTGTGTAGAAGATCCCTATAGCATTTCTGTCACTGAGAGTTTTTTTCTTAGCTGTGATTAGAAGATGTTGAGTTTGCGGGGTCTGTATAGCAGATAAGATCATAGAATCATTTTTTTTTTGCCGTTTTATTGAATCTAGTGCTTTTCCTTTCCTCTATGTCACTTGTCTCAGCCATAATATTATTTACATGTTTCACTTAGTTTGAAGTTAGTACATTTGTGTAGGTATTTATGCTATAATGATAGATTATTGATTTGAATTTTTTTCCTTTCATGTACGATGGACAATGGTAAATTTCCCCGTACTACCGTTACCTTATCCCAAATGTTTAGTGTTGTTTGTTTTCATTTCAAAATATTTTCATAGCAACTCTGTGGTCTGTCCTTTGATCCACTTACTGGTTGATTGTGAGAATGTTGTTTAATTTGCAGATATTTTAAATTCTTCAGATTTTTTTTCTATTACTGAATCCCATTCCTGTCTATCATGTTCAGAGAAGATATTTTCATCTTTTTAATCTTCTTAAATATGCTGAGACTTGTTTAATAGCTTATAATATAGTGGATCCTGAAGACATTTTTATGTGCATGTGAGAAGTGTGCACGTTCTTCTGCTTTTGCAGTGGAGAACTCTATATGTCTGTTTCATCTGGTTGGTTTATGATGTCCTCCAACTCCTCTTATTTTTATCACCCTTTTGTCTAGTTGTCTTTTCATTACTGAAAGTGGTGTATTTCAGGTGCCAACTGTTCTTGTAAGACAGTCTATTTCTTCAGAAGTTTATGTCAGCTTCAGCTTTATAAATTTTGGGGCTTTATTACTTTCATATATACATATATATATATATAAAATATATATGCATATATATTGCATCTTATGGATAGTTTAATATTTTTAAGAATGTATAATATGTTCACTAGTTTATTGCAAAATGTTTTGGCCCAATCTCTACATTGTCTGATACAGATATACCATTAATTTTTGCTTATTATTTGCATGGCATATCATTTCTATACTTCCATTCTCAAACTATTTGTATCCTCATCTTACTTAAAATGAGTATCTTGTGGATAGCAAATAATTGGAAAATATTTTTAAAACATCCATTCTGCCAGCCACCCACCCATTGATTGCAGTTTACATAATTTACATTTAAAATATGTACTGACAAGGAAGGTCTTACTACCTTCCTTTGGTGGTGTTTTTTGTTTGTTTGTTTGTTTGTTTTTTCCTTCTTCCTGGATGTTTTACTTTAGGGGGAGGTTTATGCCCACAGAGAAACCATTAATCTTTTTACTTCCTCCAAAGTTTTACTTTGTCCCAAATGCCATATACAATGATACTTCTGCTGTCGAACTCAATTCCTTCTAAATTTGTGTTCAAACACAGAAAAGCTCAAGAATTGAGCATATTTTTCCCATGAGAAATAATAGAAAACCAAGTAATTGGTTCTGTGGCCTAAAATATTGCACTTTCAATTCATTTTTATAGGGCTTTTACAAATTTTGCAATGATTTCTTTCTTTATCTCTGTCATAGTTCTCCCAGTTTTCCTGTTAGCTTTACTGCTAGTATCACTAACTTTCTTTGGAGCTATGGTTGCAATACTTTATGCAAATAAACTGCAAAAAATGGCACAATGATGAATTTTTTAATGCAGTAACACAAGTGCTGTGTGTTGCCTTGGCACTTCGAGTGAAGCATGAACCCCTGGTGTCCTTGGTGAGACTCAAAATGTAGCTCACTTTTAGCCTGTGAAGGATTTTTCAAGTCACATTTTCAGCTGGACTATTGAGCAAAGTGAATAACAACAAGTGCATTTTTTTTTTTCGAACTTTCTGTGCCAGTACTGGAAAGTTCAAGCTTGGAACTGTTCCACAACCTAGGTAACATTGTACTTGCTATTTTATAGCTTTTTGAGATGGACTTTGTTTACTAAATTCTTGCATGTCTTACTACTTGATCAACTATTTACTTTTAGCACTGAATAATATTCTGTTTTCTGCATATGTCACCCTTTACTTATCCATTCACCAATGGAAACACACTGGTTTTTCTCCAGGTTTTCTGGCAATTATGAATAAAATGTCTATAGGCTCATTTACAGATATTCCTTGTTTAATGACCTAACTGTTTAACACGTGTTCAGATTTATGACCAAGGCATGCTGTTTGAACCTGTAACCCACAGCTCCAGCTTGTGACCTGCATTCAGACTTATGACACAGGAACATGAATAGCAGTGCAGCTTTGTGGTGGCTTCTTCTGCAGTACACTAATGCAACTTTTGCTGATTTTATTGTATAGTACAGCAGTGTAGTTTTGTGTTCCATTCTATATTACAGTACTGCAAGTAAGTTATGCAAATAAAAGCAAAGTCATCAAGTTGGAGTTTCCTTGGACCATTTCTTTTGTATATTTTAATGTACATGCTATATAGATTTCCTCATTTAGTGATCAATTCATTTAATGACCTACTCATGAAACTCAATCATTAGATGGAGTATTTTGTTTATTTGTATTTATTGGGTAGCTAAATTGCTAGCAGATTAGTAGAGGGTCTTGGGAGTCTTAATTTTATACTGTGCTGAGAGGTTCAATTCACTTTTGTCCTTGGTTCTGAGGATAAAAAGAAACTAGTCTTCATGATTATGAGAAATAGGTTTAATATTTATTTCATGTCTTTTGAATGTCCCAAGTATTTACCTCATTCTTTAAAATGTTCAGAATCTTGACTCCAGATTAAATTCTCTCTGGTTTATGGCAAATAAAATTTCCACTAAGATATTTTTACTCAATGTTTTTGCTTTATAGTATGCGTTTAAGCATAGGTCAAGGGTCATGTAATTATCTGAGTCAATTTCATTTGCAGATTTCATGGGCCCTTTCCTCAGTGACGCTCTCTTTCTTGGTATTTCTCTCACCTGTCAATATCCATGTAGTCAATGTGTCAATCCTGATCTCTGAGATACAGCCTTCAAACTACCAAGGGTGTAATGTCTTCACCTATTTTATCTATGTAAGTGTCAAATGCCCTCCATTTTCTTTAACAATCTTCTAGTTATTCATCAGTGTCATCTATGTTTCTATCTTTTCACCTGAGTTTTAAAATATTTAACCATGTAAATATAATAATCTGAAATACACGACTATTTGGTCTTTATTGGACCTAGAAATTATACATTTCAAAAAATTTGTATATGTCTTATTTTATGTCATATAAACACAAGGAAATGTGTGTTCCAGTGTCATACTTCCATTAAGTGTTAGGAGTATTTTCAATCAGCCATTTATCACTTTACATCATCTAGATCAGTATGATTTTTTGCTAACTAAAGGAAGAATAATTGACTTTAATCTAACATTATGTAACTACCATCCTAAATTTCAACTCTTATTTCTATTTAAAATAAAGACACATTTACTGATATCCAAATGAAGCATTATTTCCTAAATGTTAAATATTAAATGAATGGATTTTAAAGCAAATAAATAATAAATACCATGTATTACTATGTTTGCCAGAACATATACATCCACATTTTAAAAACGTATCTGCATTGTAAATAAAAAATACTGAATCAGTAAATTTCAAATGAAAACGATTATATAAAGATTGAAGCTATTTAAGTAATTAAATGGAATGGTGATTATTTTATTTTAAGAGAAGTCTTATCATTTACATTCAAGTCTACTAATGGAAAATGCTTTTGTTAAACAGGGAAATTAAAAAATAGAAATTATTCACCTACAATCATTTCAAAGTGACAGTGTAATGTTTCAAAGGAAAGGAAGGGTCTGATTGTTTAATTGAACATGGAAGAGTCATTTTAAATGCACCCACATTTTTTCAGCAGTTAGTTGATTTAAATATTTGTTTGTTTTGCTGCCAATTTGCTGTGATACAAAAGCCAAATAGCTTAACTTCTTACAACTAAAACCTTTTCTCCAACATGAAATGTTAAACATTGTGAGCCACTGCGGGATAAGGTTTAAGTATGAGGCGTTTAAAACCACATAATTTTATTTTGTATATTGAAGAATGTATATTACCTGCCAGATATTTAAAAAGTGACGCATAAGGAGCCCACTTAAATTTACCTTCCTCTTTAAAGATACCTCACTAACCACATGCATACTAAAGATATACTTGAAAATTAAGAGAAAAAATTAGTAGAGGGCAAATTTACATAAGGAAACCGACATGGAATATGTACTCCACATAGGGAAGAATATTCATTTTTTTGTAAAGAGTTTAAGTAGCTCACTTTGAAGCTACAGCCAAGTTTTCATCAACTGTATGGAACTGTTAGTCAGTGTCACAAATATTCTGCATGAAAAATAAACATACACATTTATCGGTGTCGGGAGATAAACAATGTGATCCTATTCTGCTTTCCTCACATTCAGGCTTAGATAGAAGTAGTAGATATTTGTGATGTATTTGTTTCCCAATACTGACAGTTGCATCTGGGGCCTTCATCCAGAGTTCATTCCTACCCCTCACCCCGCACACTTTTTCGAGAGATGTTCTTACTAATTTGTGAAGGCGCCCAGATTAGGCTCAAACTTGCCAGCTTCTTGCCTCCATTATCAGAGTGCTGGAAACACAGGAATGCAACCCCATACCAGCACTTAGGATATTTTTAAAGTGAATGAAAAAGGCCCAAGAGGGCATGCCACAAAGTGCATGCAAATTTCTATTCCTGTTAACATCCGTCGGTCAACTGAGTCACAGTATTAAGCCCAGACTTCTAGGCTATTTTATTTATTCTGTGCACCGTGAGTTCATGGCAAGGGATTGGAATGCTAATATCACTGCATAAACTGGAATAATTACTTGTTATATATGAAGAAAGGGTTTTTGTAGCACACCATCAAGTTGTTTTAAAAAAATATTTCCTATTTTATTGTTTGTAAGGCCTAAAGCTCAAGCTTTCTTGCCATGCAGTCTCTCAGATTAAATATCAGTTTAGACAGGAATTTTCTTTCAGAAAGAGAATCAATATATATTATTTATTAGGTTCACAAAATATAACTGACATTTGTTACAGATTATTTATATTCTTACCAATCATTCTGCAGACGGACATCTACTATCTTTCTTCAGATGAGAAAATAAATAGAAAATAATTTTACATTACTTACCCAAGGTAATAAATATCTAATTTAACTTAATACATTTAGCCAAGTAATTTTTAAGTACTTTACAAGAACTAACTTGCTTAACATATATTAAATTTTTTTGAGGCAAGTGCTGTTTTCCTTACTGTTTGGCATGGAAGAGTTAAATGGATTGTCCCATGGTTAGTTAGGTAGCAAGTGACAGAATAAAAATTAAAGCATAGTCAAATTGATTTTAAATTCTGGTAGAGATCCTAACAGAGATGGTTTACTCATCAAGATTCTAATATTCAACTTGCTTAACACTGAAGCAAATACCAAAAATTTGACAGAGGCCTGCGGTAATTTTTCACCTTGTCAAGCTTTTGTATATGTGTATAATCTGAACACGACAAAGCAAACATGATGCCTCCTAATATTCCAAAATCCTTTGAGAATTCAATGTGGTCCAAGGATGATGGCTGTAAAGAAAAACAGCCCACAGTGCTGAAATGCTTATTCCTCTATTTCTTCTGCTTTCTATGAAATGATCAAATTCATTTCTAATCTTTTAAAAAGATAGAGACTTATAGTCCCTTGCTATGTGGCTCTAAATATAAATGTATGAATATGAAAACATAAATATTTATTAGCTAAATGACATTAGTAATAATAATAAACCCCTCAAGCAATTTAATATTATACAACTGAGTTATCTGTTCATTGCTTGTTAATTTTTTGAGCTTCCCTGCAATATGTATTTTCCTTAAGGAATGTGTCATCATTGTAAATCCTGTGTACTAAAAGTAGTAGCTCAGTACTTATCTCATGAAGAAATTATTGCCATGCAATTTATGAGGGCGGCTATCACAAAACAAATCCTTGTTATTATCCTGTGGTTAACATATTCATCATTAATTTTCATCATAGCTCTGCAAGGCAAATTTTTAAAAATCATTTTTACCAGCAGCATTGTTATTACTATTATGATTATTACTGACACTTTACAAATGAAAGAATAGACACTCTCTCAGAGATGCTGTTTCTCATTGCTATGGTTAGTAATTGGCAAAGCTGAGATAAATTTTGTGACTATGGCTCTCCTCTCTTGAATTTTGAACTTCCCATATTAGTGTCAAGTGATTAAACCATGCTGCTGTCTCCTTTTGCTTCAGACGACATTTATTGTTTTTAGCCCTAAGCTGGTGCTACTGGCAAAGCGAGAAGAGGAACTGTGTTGTTACAAGAGCTTTTGTAAAAGTAGTTTGCTCTTTCGTGTTCTCTTGGAGTTTCACAGATCTGCATAATTGTTTTGACTTTGTTAGCCCTATGGAATCTCTCTCTCTTCCTAAAGTTCAAGAGCAGGGGCACATGCGCCTTTCAGGAGTGGCCCTTGGCCACCTCATTTCTCCGTGGCATTTGTTGTGCTTTCTGATCAGGAAGCCTCTCTTCACAAGGCTGTGTTTCCTGGCTAATTGCACCCTCAGCTCCTCTAAGAATGCTGCTGCACCTGCTCTCCACTTCACCATCTCTTTTTGATTTCTCTAGAAAATCCCACTTTGATTATATGAAAATCTTCTGTAAATGTAATACATGCCTGGAAAGCAACAGGAAAATTCCATTGTAACTGTTTTGACCTGAAAAGAAGGGACTTATTTTAGGGATTATGTGTAACCACTACAAGAAAAAAAGAAAAGATCATTATCTTTATGTTTAATTGAGAGACAGGGTTTGATTCACATAATGTTGGCAGAGTATAAATAGCTGTGTTATGCAGTTAAACTTTTAAAAAATTTTGAAACATTTTTATTAAATTTCTACTTTAATTTTTTATCCATTAAGTTGGTACATTTTAGGTATACATTATGATCACTTTCATCATTGGGAATTGTACCTCTGCATGATATAAACTGATTATTCTTTCCCATGCCCATTCCATCCCCACAAGCCCTCAAACACTTCCTATTAGTAAAAGTTTTGTGTCCATTGTTTCTTCTTTTCTTATATTTTTTTCTTCCATTTCTTTCCTTTCCTCAAACACCCTACCTATTTTATCTTTCTCTTTGAACTTCTTTTTCCTAGTTGACATTATCTATTATACATAATGGTCATCATTTACACTTTCAGTTTCTCACACCAGAGAAACAAATCAGTATTTACATCTATTTATTTCACTAAAGAGTATGCCCTCAATGTAATTTCCTTTCGCTATATATGTATCTAGTTTATCATTTTTTATGACTGAGTAGTATTTCATTTAATAATGAAAAAATATTTTTCCAGGAACCATTTGATGGACATTTGGGCTGTATCTAAGTTTTAGCTATTAAAAATTGTGCTGCTATGAACATGGGTACACATATATCACTGTGGTATAACTATGTTAATTCTTTAGGGAAGATGCCCAGCAGAGGAACAGCTGGACCTCCAATCCTAGTTATTTGAGGTATCTCCATACTGATTCCCACAGTGGTTGCACCAGTCTACACTCCCACCAACAATGGAGCTCAGTTCATTTTTCCCGACAGCCCTGAGAGCATTTGTTATTGGCTAATTTCATGCTAGCAAACATTCTTTCTGCGGGGAGGTGGAATCTCAGTGTTGTTTACAGTTTCATCTCTTGAATGACTGGTGATGTTGAACATTTTTTCATATGGTTATTTGCTGTTTCTACTTCTTTGTCTGAGAAATGTCTGTTCCTTTCAGATGTCCATTTTTGGATTGGGTATTTAAATTTGGGAGGTGTGATTGTTTTTAATGTTTTTTATATATATTCTAGATAGTAGACTGAGGAACAACTAGTGAAATTGTTTTCATACATTGTGGGTTGCCTCTTCACATGGTTGGTGGTTTCTCTTGCTCTGCAGAGCTTTTCAATAAGAAGAGATTCCACTCGTTGATTCTTTGTTCTAGTTCATTTGCAACTGAGATTTGTTCATAAAATCTTTTCCTGTGCCAATGATTTTAAGAGTTCTGCATAGCCTCTCTAACAGCTGGTTTAGTGTTTAATATTTAGATCTTTAATCCATTTCAATTTTAGTTAGATCCACTGGTCCTTAGGTATGTTTCTTTGCCAGTACCATGCTGTTTTTATCACAGTAGCTTTGTAGCATAGTTTCAACTTGGGGATTGTGATACCCCCTACCCTACCTGGTCTTCTATGCTTAGAATTGCTTTTGTTATTCTAGGTCTCTTCTTGTTCCAAATAAATTTTTAGATTGTTTTCTCAAGGTCCATGGAACATGCTGCTGGGATTTAAATTGGGATTGCATTAAATCTATATAGCAGTTTTGGAAGTATGGCCATTTTAACTATGTTCGTTCTTCCTGTCTAGGAGCAAGGGATGTCTTTCCATTTTCTGATATCCTCTTTGAACTCTTTTTTTCAGGCTGCTATAGTTTTCAGAGTAGAGGTGTTTGAACTCTTTCATTAGGTTGATTCATAAGTATTTTATTTTTTTTAGATGTTATTGTGAAAAGAATTATTTGACCCATATCTCAGTGAGTCTGTTGTTCATGTACAGGAAAGCTATTGATTTTCATGTGTTGACCTTGTATTGAGCTAATTTATTGAATTTACTTATTAAGTCTAGAGGACTTTGGGTGGAGTTCTTGGGGTCTTCTATATAGAGTATCATATCATTTTCAAATAGGACAATTTAACTTCATCATTTCCTATCTTTATTCCTTGTATTTCTTTCTCTTGTGTAATTGCTCTGGCTAATGTTTCTAGAACTATATTGAACAGGAGTGCTGATAGTAGACATCCTTATCTTGTTCCTGATTTTAGTGTGAAAGATTAAGTTTTTGACCATTTAGTATGATATTGGTAATTGATTTTTTCATAAATGGCTTTTATCAGATTGAGGTTGATACTGTCTATTTTCAGTTTTATAGAGTTTTTATCATGAATGTATGTTGCATTTTGTGGAATGCTTTTTCTGAAACTATTGAGATGATCATATTTTTTTCCTTTTGGCTCTAGTAATATAGAGTATTACATTTATTGATTTGTGAATGTTGAACCATCTCTGCATCCCTGGGCTGAATCCCACTTGATCAAGGTGTATGATCTTCTTGATGATCTTCTGCGTTATGTTTGCCAGTATCTTATTAAGTATTTTTAAATTGAATTTAATTTTATTTTGGGTACCAAGGATCAAACTTAGGTCATTGTGCTTGTGAGGAAGGCACCAGAACAACTGAGCTAAATCCAGGTCCTTTATTAAGGATTTTAGTGCATTGTAAGAGATATATGTCTAGTTTAAATCTATGGCAAGTTGAAAGCCAATTTTTCTATCATTGTTTTGCATCTATATTCACTAATGAGATTAGCCTATGGTTCTCTTTTTCAATTGGATCTTACTTTACTTTTGGGATATAGGTGATGCTTGCTTTCAGGAATGAATTAGGGACTATTGATTCCTCTTCTATTTCATTGAAGAATTTAAACAGTAGTGGCAGTAGTTTCTCTCTAAATGTCTTATAGAATTCAGCAGTGAAGCCATCAGGGCCTGGACTTTTCTTAGTTGGTAATTTTTTAATTATATTTTCAACTTCATCTATTGATATTAGGTTACTTAGAATTTTTAGGTCTTCATTCAACTATCGTAATTTATAAGTATCTAGGAATCTGTCCATTTTCTTCTGTTTTCCATCTTATTGGCTGGCATATAGGTTCTCAAAGTAGTTATTGATGATCCTCTGGATTTCTTCTGGGTCCACTGTAATTTTATCCTTTTTTCTTCCTAATTGCATGGATTTGTGCCTTTTCTTTCCTTTTTTTGATAAGGTTAGCTCAGGGTTTATTAATTTTGTTTATTCTTTCAAAGAACCAACTCTTTACTTCATTGAGTTATTGTATCATTCTCTTAGTCTCCATTGCATTTCTTTCTGCTCTGATCTTTATAATTTCCTACCTTATATGAGCTTTGGGTTTGTCCTGCTCTTCTTTTTCTAGAAGCTTGAGGTTCAGCATCATGTTGCTTGAGTTCATCCTACTTTCCTAATATAAGTATTCACTGCTATAATTTCTGCTTTAACTGTTTTCCTGTAGATTCTGATATGTTGTGTTAAAATTGTCATTTAATTGCAGAAACTGTCTGATTTATTCTTTAATTTCTTCTGTGAAAAATTATTCAGAAGTGTGTTATTCATTTTCCATGTGTTTATGAAATTCTTGCAGTTTCTTTTGCTATTGATCTCCAATTTTATTGCAGTATGATCTGATAATATATGGGGAATAATGTCAATTTTCTTTGAATTTACTTAAACATGTTCTATAGCACATATGTGGTCTACTTTGACGATAACCTGTATGTAGCTGAAAAGAATGTATGTTATGATTTTGTGAGGTGGAATACTCTGTAGCAACTCTTAATTTTATCTGTTCAAGAGTCTGCTTTAGTTCTAATATTTCATTATTTATTTTTTATCTAGTTGATCTGCCTATTTGTGATAGTGTGGTATTGAGTGCTTATTTGATTTTTCATGTGTGTTATTATTTGTTTTATGTAGATGGACACACTAGTGTTTGGTGCATATATATTTAAAATTGTTATTTTTTCCTCTTGGATTTTTTACTTTACAAGGATGTGGTGCCCCCCTTTGTCTCTCTTAATCGGTGCTGGTTTGAAATCCATTTTATCCGCAAAGAGGATTCCTGCTTTTTTTTTCAATTTTCTGTCACATGCTGTACTGTTTCCCACCCTTTAAGTTTCAATCTGAGTTTATATTTTTAATTAAGTGTGTTTCTTGCATCCAACATAATGTTGGATCTTGCTTCTTGACCTATTCTGCCAGTCCATTTCTTTTGATTGGTGAATTCAGACAATTAACATTAACTTATCCTTATCATGACCTTTTCTTTTCATTGGACTCTCCCCCTTTGCATTTAATTTCTTTTCATACCTGATGGATTTGTTCTGCTGGGCTTCCTGTTGTTTAGATCCTTATTGTCTTTTTCTAGGATATTGTTGAAAAACTTTTTGAGTACTAGTTTTTTATTTATGAAGTTCCTCAGGTGCTCTTTGTCATGAAAGCATCTTATTTCTCCATCGATCTTGAAATGTACTTTTGCAGGCCCATCAATCTGAATAGGAAGTTGTTTTCCTTTAGAGCTAGAGGAACATCACTCCAAGCTCTTCTTGCCTTGAGAGTTTGTGTGGGAAACTCTGCTGTGATTCTGATGTGCTTTCCTTTGTATGTGATTTGTTTATTTTCCTTAACTGATTGTAGAGTTTTGTACTTCTGTTGAGTTACTGGAATTTTAACTATTACATTTCTATGTGTAGATTTTCTTTTTAACCATGGTAGTTAGAGTCCTCTGTGCCTCATTTGTATGTCAAGTTCTTTCCCCCTACTTGGGGATTTCTGCCATTACTTCTGTGAACAGTTTTTTTTTAATGTCATCTGCACTCTCTCCTGTTTCTTTGTTGACTCTAATCAGTGTTATGTTATTCTTCTTTGCATTGTCTATCAGTTTCTGGATTGATTTCTCACAGTTCCTTACAATTTAAAAAAAATTTTTCTTTTCCTGATCATTAATTGCAATCCTATGTTCTACATCTGAAATTCTGTCTTCATATTGGCTCATTCTGTTGTGTAAACTCTCAATGGAATTTTTAATCTCCTGAAAATCTGTTTGCATCTGTTTTATGGATTCCATTTGTTTCCTATGTTGGAATTCCATCATGTTTCTCTGCTCCTCTATTTTTTTTATCTGTGTCTACTCTAGATTTATTAGTCACATCTTGCACTTGGGGCACAATCTCTGTTGTTATCTGAGAAGAGAAGTTATTTCTGATTTCACTTTTTCCAGATCCTTTTTTGTTATCAGTTTAGGGAGTCCAGGTAGTTAAGTATCAGAGTGTGCTATCTTGTACTTTGGGGTTGCCTTAGGCAATCTAGAAGACCAGTTTTGAGACTTATTTACATGTCTTCTCATTTTAACAGATGAAGCCTGCTGTGCCTTTGTTGAGGAAACTTTTCACTCACCCCAGTGGTCTTCAATTCTCAGCAAGGAATGGAGCAGCCTTTTCTCTGGCGCTCACCCCTGCACCTGTTCCTGGATTCAGAATGGTTTCTGGATCTCAGAGTTAACCTGTTGCCTGGGTGGGCATCTAGGTTGGGCCTGTGCACACTTCAGATGGTATCTAAGCATGCCTATGGCTAGCTGCTGCCCCCTACATAGCTGTTTTCTAGGAAGGCCTTTTGCTGGGGGCTGTGGAGCCCAATCATTGGTGTCTGAGACAGCTTCTAGCTAGAATCTCCATGCACTTACTGATGGTATCGGTGAGTGTCTCTGACTGTTGTTTGTGCACCTGTGCAGGTCTTTTCCTGGTCAGCTCTTGGCTTGGGCCTGTGTGCTCAAGGGCCCTGGCTGGATCTGCTTGAAGCTGTGCCACTCTGGTCCACATCACTGCTCACTGATATCTGTGTGCATTTACCATGTTATCAGGGGGGCAGGCCTTTGGCTGTTGGTTGATTTCTTAATAGTAGCCATTCTTTCTGGAGTGGAGTAGAATCTCAGGTTGTTTTCATCTGCATCTCTCGAATGACCAGTGATGTTCAACACTTTTTCAGGTTTATTTGCTGTTTCTATTTCTTTATCTGAGAAAATTCCATTTATTTCAAATGCCCATTTTTAAGGGTCTTTGATTTTGGGGAGTTTGATTTTTTGTTCTTTATATATTTTAGATGCTAGACCTTTGTCTGAAAAATGTCTGGTAAAAATCTTTTCTACATTGTAGTGCAGGCTCTAATATTGATTATGCCCAAAGTAGGCACAAAGAAAGCTTTGTCTTGTCCTTTATGAGACTTGTTTAAAATAATTTCCATAGAAACCACTCCAGCTTGCTTTTAACCCAACTCATTGCCAATAAAAGTCATTGCCTAGGACTGTCCAGGGCCTTTACTGGTTATATCAGCAGTGACTTTCCTAGGACCCTGCTTTTTCTCTCTTGGTTCTGACTCAGTGTATTTTTTTCAGACTTGCATCATATACTATGGAGGTGTGGACCAGGATCCTAACTGTAGGGGTCTCCAGAATTAGTTAGGTATTTCTTCATTCTGTTGATGGTTTCCCTGGATGTGTTGAAGCTTTTTAATAAGATGATATACCAGTTCTTGAGTCTTCTTGCTGAAGCACATGAGACTGAGGTTTTGTTAATAAAATCTTTTCCTACACAAATATCTTCAAGAGTTCTACCTACCTTATCTTTCTAGCAGGTTTAGTGTTTCTATTGTTATTATTTAGATATTTGATCCATTTAAATTTTAGTTTAGTTCATAATAAGAGATACAGTTCTAGTTTGAATATTTAGCAAGTTGAACCCCAGTTTTTCCAGCACCATTTAATAAAGATTTTATATTTCTTCCAGTGAGGATATTTGGCTCCTTTGTCAAAGAAGAGGTGGCTGAGTATGTCTGGAAATGTTTCTATATCTTCGACATTGTTCCACTGAGCCTTGAGTCTGTTTCTTTGCCAGTACCATGATTTTTAAAAAATCACTGTAGCTTTGTAGTACAGTTTCACATTGGGGATTTTGATACCCCTGCTCTGTCTTTGTTGCCTAGAATTGCTTTTGCTATTCTAGGTTTCTTATCCTTCTAAATGAATTTTTGGATTGTTTTCTCTAGTTCTATGAAAAAATTTTGTTGGGATTTCAATTGGAATTGCATTGAATTCATATAGTAGTTTTAGAAGTATGTACATTTTCACTATATTGGTTCTTCCTACCCCAAAATATGTCTTTACATTTTCTGATATCCTCTTTGATCTCTTTTTTCAGTGTGCTGTAGTTTTAAAAGTGGAGGTCTAGAGGTCTTTTATTTCCTTCATTAGATTGATTTCTATGTATATCAGTTTTTTATGCTACTGTGAAAGGAATTGTTTCTTCAGTTTCTCTCTCAATGAGTTTGTTGTTTGTGTAAAGAAAGGCTAGTGATATTTGAGTGTTGACCTTCTATCCATATACTCTACTGAATTTGATTATAAAATCTAGAAGACTTTTGGTGGAGTGTTTGGGGTCTTTTGTATAGAGTATCATGTCATAGGTAAAGGCTGACAATTTAGTTTCTTTATTTCCTATCTTTATTCATTTTTTTCTTTCTCTCATCTAATTCCTCTGGCAAATGTTTCCAGAAATATATTGAACAGAAGTGGCAATAGTGAACATTCTTGTCTTGTCTCTGATTTTACATAAAAGTTTTTATTTATTGACAAGATAGTATGATGCTGACTATTGATTTTTTCTTAGATGGCTTTTATCAGTTTAATATAAAGATCATCTATTCCAATTTTCTTTAGGGTATTTTTTAATCATGAATGAGTGTTGAATTTTGTTGAATGCTTTTTCTGCATCTATTGAGATAATTACACGGTTTTTGTCCTTAGCTCTGTAAAATAGTGTCTTACATTTATTAATTTGCATGTATTGAGCCATCTTTGCATCCCTGGGATGAATCATACCTGATCAGGATATATGATCTTCCTGATGATTTTCTGCATTCATTTGGCCGGTATCTTATTGAGGATTATTGTATCTATCTTCATTAGGATTACGGACCTATAGTTCTACTTTTTTGGTTGTATCTTTTTCTGCTTTGGGGATTAAGGTGATGCTTCAGGAATGGATTTGGGAGTATTACTTTCTTTTTAATTTCATTAAAGAGTTTAAACAGTAGTGGCAGTAGTTTCTCCCTAAATGTCTTGTAGAATTCAGCAGTGAAGCCATGAGAGTCCTAGCTTTTCTTAGTTGGTAAACTTTTAATTAATTAAATTTTCAATTTCATTGATTGGGTTGTTTAAAATTATTATATCTTTTTCATTCAACTTTGGTAATTCATATCTATTTAGAAATCTATTTCTTCTGTATTTTCTATCTTGATGATGTATAGCTTCTTAAAGTAGGTATTGATGACCTCTGGATTTCCACTGGGTCTATTGTAATTTCATCCTTTTCATTCCTAATTTCATGGATTTGGTCCTTTTCTTTCATTTTGTTTTTTGATTAGGTTGGATAAAGATTTGTCAATTTTGTTTATTCTTTCAAAGAACAAACTCTTCACCTTGCTGATTTTTTTGTATTGTTCTCTTAGTGTCCATTGCATTGATTTCTGCTCTGATATTTATAATTGTCTCCCTTGTGCAAGCTTTGGAAATATCTTGTTCTTTTTTTTATAACACCTTGAGGTTCATCATTAGGTTATTTATTAAAGCTTTCTCTGTTTTCCTCATATGGGTATTCACTGCTATTAATTTACCTTACAAGAGTGCCAATGGAATTGTAATTTAATTGTAGAAACTATCTAATTTTCTCTGTGAATCATTTGTAGTTCGGGAGAGTGTTATTCAATTTCCATTTGTCAATGAAGTTCCTGTAGTTTATTTTGGTATTGATATCAAATTTTATTTCACTATGGTTTGTTAATATACAGGGGATAATTCCAATTTCTTTGTGTTTAGTTAAACATGTTCTATAAGCACATATGAGGTTTACTTTGTACAGCAACCTGTGTGCAGCCAAGAATAATGTGTATTCTGGTTTTGTTGGTTAGAACACACTATAAAGATCAATTAGGTCCATTTGTTCAGTGGTCCAGTTGTGTTCTAGTATTTCATTGCTGATTTTTTTGTCTAGTTGATCTGTGTATTTCTGACAAAAGGGTATTGAAGTACCCCACTATTTATATGATTTTTTTCTTTTCTTTTTTTTTTTTTTTTTTGTACCGAGGATCAGACTCAGGGCCTTTTGCTTTCAAGGCAGGCAGCAGTAGGACTGAACTAAATCCCTGAATGTGATTTTTCATGTCTGTCCATTTTTTATATAGTTGGGTGCAGTAGTATTTGGTGCATATAGATTTATGATTGTCATCACTTCTGCTTGGATTCTTTGGTTTGCAAGGATGTAGCAACCTCCTTTGTGTCTCTTAATTATTCTTGGTTTGAAATCCAATTTATGAGCAAATTGGATAGCTACTCTTGCTTTTTTTTCAAGTTCCTACCTCTAATCAAGTTCCTTTTACTTTCAATCATGAATTGCTTTTAAAATTAAGTGTGTTTTTTTTTTCTATGAAAAATACTATTGGATCTTACTTTTTGATCCATTCTGCCAATCTATTTTTTTTTTTTTGTATTGGTGAAATTTGACCATTTACACTAAGTCGTAACTGATATGCATTGACTTATCCTTTGTCACAAACTTTTCCTGTTTTGGGACTCTCTCCTCTCCCACTTAGAATTTAATTTGTTGGCTTGCTTAATTAATTCATTCTATTAGGCTTTGTGGAGCTGTGACTCTCACTGTCTTTTCCTAAAATATGATTTAGAATGTTTCAGAGTGCTGATTTAGTATTCATGAAGTTCCTCTTTCTCATGGTGCTCTTTGTCATAGAAGTATATTATTTCTCCATTGATTTTGAAAGATAGTCTTGCAGGATACATCAATCTGGGTTGAAGGTAGTTTTTTTTTTAAGGGCTTGAAATGTTTAACTTCAAGGTCTTCTTGAGTGCTTGTGTTGAGAAGTCTGCTGTGATTCTTATGGGCTTTCCTTTTTTATGTGATTTGTTTCTTTTCTCTGATTGCTTTTAATATCTTGTTCTTGTGTTATATTTCTGGAATCTTGACTATTATATGCCTAGGTGAAGTGATTTTTAAAAAATCATGGCTACTTGTAGTTCTATATGCCTCACTTATTTTTATGTCAAAGTCTTTTTCCCTGGTTGGGACATTTTCTGTGATTACTTCTGTGAAAGCTTACTTATATGTTTTGTTCTATCTCCTATCCCCTCATTGACTCCAACCAATCTTGTTATTCTTTTTGTTTTTCATCATCTGTTTTTCTTCAGCTATTGGATTGATTTCTCATGATCCCTTGCTATTTTAAAGAAATCTTTCCTTTTTTTTTTTACTAACCAACATCCTATCTTCTATATGTGAAATTCTCTCCTCACATTCATTTTTTCTTTTGCCAAAACATTTAATGAAATTTTTAATTGCTTATATATGTTTTATGCTTTCCAGTTCTTTCTTGTGCTGGGTATTCATGGTTTGCATAATTTTTCTCAGCTCCTCTATATTTTTGTCTCTATCTTTGCAAATTATTAATCATATCTTTTATTATGGTCACCGTCTCTATTGCTATCTGAGAAATGAGTTCTGATTTCACTTTTTCTAGAGTTTATTTCATACATTTTCTTACCTTCATTGTTACCAGTTCAGGGAGTGCAGTTGATTGTCTTTCAGATTGTTCCATCTCAGTGCCCCTTGAATTTACCTTTGGTGATATGGATGTCTGGGTTTGCATCTTGTTTAAATGCTTTCTCATTATCTATTGTTTGATTTAATTTCTTGCTTGATGCTTGTAAATTAGTTATTCTGATTATAATTTTTACAGTGTTTAGAACTTTTAGGGAATGGCTATTTCTCTGGGGTGTCTTTCAGGAGTAGCTGGTCTTTGCTTTTGAGTCTGTAATGACCTTAAGCAATCTCAATCTCAGTATACTAGGAAGAACAACTGACTAGAACTATCACCTGATCTTGGCCAAAATAATATAATTAGCATCAATAATAGCATCAATTACAGCTTAGAAAATGACAAATTGTGGTAGCTATATATCTGTCACTCTCATGTACATGAACTAGAATTCTGCTTATATATTAAAATCTAGAAATTTGTTTGCAGCAAAAAAAGCTCTTTGGTACATGGGATTTATCTTGCGGGAAGAAGACTTGGATAGATTTGGTAAAATGGAGAAATAGAAGAGGCAAAAGTTAGAGGTAGCGCCAGAGGACACAGGAAGATAATGTAAATTTTCGTAAACTGATAAAGACAGGAGGAGAATGAAAAGGAAGGAACAAAAGCAAAAACAGAACAAACTAATGGCAACGAGAAAGAGAAACTGTATTTATGCTGTTATAGATATAAGAAAATCAAGAAAAAAACAAAATGGAAAATATAAGAACAAAAAAAGGAGAGAAATGCAAAAAAAAAAAAAAAGAAAGAAAGGAGAAAAAAGGAAGACAAAGAAAGAAAAAGGAAAAAAAACATTCCCCTTCCATGTGTGTCTTAGCTGTCACCATCGGACAATATGGGAAGCAGGGGTCAGATCTGAGTCACTTAACCTCAGCAAGCTGGCTGTAGTCCACTGAAATTAAGGCTAGTTTCTGATTTCAAGGCTAGAAGTGAGCTCCCTGACTTCTTGTGAGTTTGAACTCCGCACAGTTCTACTGCAGGTTTGAGTTGCCCTCCCGTACAGCAAGTCTGGGTTCTGGTAGGAGGTGCTGATCTTATCCACTAACCAACTGCTGTAGTCTACTGATTTTTATTCCAGTGTCTCTCTTCTTTCTCCACGTGGGCTTCAATTCTCAGCAACAACCTTAGAGAAGACTCCTCTCTGCTGATCACCACTCCTCCATCTTCCAGAGCTCAGAACGAGCTCTTTCTGCTCTGCATCATTGTCTGGATCTGGCCATCACTCTTACAGGTGTCCCCCACTGCTGGCTGCAGGAAGGCCTGGCAACCTCAGTCACTAAATGGCCTGAATTTCTACTTTGAAAAAAATCGTATTTCGTTTTAAGCAAATTGAGGAGAGAAAATCAATATGCAACCCCACATCTAAATAATACTACTCAAAACAGGGTGAGAAAGATATTCACAAACAAATCAAACTTTTAAACAAAATTTCACTTATTGAGCAGAATTTTATCAAAGTTAGAATTTTAATCTATTTTGTGACAAATAAACCAAATATCACTTACATATCTATTTTTGTTTTGATTTTTCATGTTCTCTTACTTTCTTCTACTTCTCCCCAAATGATAGATAGACAAACAATTCCTTTTATGGCAAGGAACTTACCATTTTCTATTATAATTTAAAAATATCCCATGATTTGCCAAGACAGGCCCTGGTACAGACTATCAACAATTGTTTGAGGATCCCATGAATAAATATTTAATTATCAAAGATTAGTTATGCATTCATTCATATGTTCATCAAAACATTCTGAATATTTAGTATGCCTAGGGAACTATGCTGAAAGTTAATACTCAGTTCTAAGGCAATGAAAGAGCATTCAATTTGTCAATGCCTTAGTATAGTGCTATAATTTAAGTTCTTTCCTATTTATTTATATATGTTACTTTCAAAATTACTGTCAACTGGTCACAATGACTAGAGCCAGGAGAATATCACTGCTGTGAGGAAAATCAACTTGCTTGACAAGTAATCCGCGAACAATATCTGCTTTGTTTTATGTGAATCATAGATACATGAGATGCATGAATTTAGAGATAATAAATGGTTTTATATGCACTTTCTGAGGTATATTTATAAAATGAAAGAATTTTAAAACTTCTGCCTTCTTTCTTTCCTTTGGGAAAGAGGGTTAATATAGTCATTAAAGCATACAATCCTAGCACAAAAGGCACACTGGAAAATAATTAGCCCAATTTCTCTGATAATTGAATCAGTAACATAAACATATTTAAATATCCAATTGGAGACTCAAAATCCACTGACATAATTTAACCTCATTCAGTTTGTCAGCTAGTTTGAAAAACTGATTTCTTGTTGTTGCCATTGTATAATGCAAAATGACATTCACATTGACAACATCATGAACATTGCACGACACTTGCAACATTGTGATCATTCTAGGAGCTCAAAATTTATTCTTCCACCCAAATAAGTTTTGCTGAATTTCATTCAAGTTCTTTAAAAAATGTTTTTAAATTGGCTGCCACCAAAGATTTTGTATTGTTCAAGCACCTCTACAGTTTTCTGAAATAATTTGACTATCAAAGTTAATTTCCATTTCTAGTTTGAGTTTAATGAGATTTCTTGTAAGGTATTTCTGATATTAAAGCAATAGGTATTATTTCTGCAAAATGAAATCCTTGAGGGGGAAACATCTTATTTCTCCTTTGGCAATGGTCCTCTCTTGTTCTTGTAGTGTCTTTATGCCATCTGTTCCCACATTAGCAAATCATCAGGAATGGATTTAGTTTTATTTGTGTTTGGTTGTCTATTTGTTTTACTTTTATCAATGGAAGTTTCAATATGGCTTCTTACTTTTTGTAATATGAGTTGACTTATTTCTCTTGCAAATAACAAGAAAGGTTTTTTACTTATTCTCTTTTATAGACATCAAGTAAAACCAGTTCTTCCCCTTTGTACTTAATTCAAAGCTCTCTGTGAAATGTCTAAAATGGCATAATGGCCAGAGAAAAAAGGAAGCTATGGTATATAATAAATAACATAGCAATTCATAGTGATTTTTAGGAGGACTCTTTGGTTGTCTTAAAACTAATGTGGTCTTCACTCTATTTAAATATTGAAGAGAGAAAGTTTAACATTTATTTAGTATGCATATATAATTTTATCTATCCCCTGGGTAGCCAGTAGAGTTGGAGGTGGGGTTCGTGAAGGGTAGGGTTTAGCCAGCTTCATAGAAATTGCCCAAGTGACCAAGTTTCTTCAACTCTTGGATCCTCGATATCATTTAAGGAGATGATGTGTACATGGGTTTTCTATGACCTCCTCTGCTTACTTTTCTGTATGCATACTAGTTTTTAGGATTGCTTTATGAGTTATGAGTGGTTAAATTTAAAATACTATGTGATTATGGAATGTAACAGTTGCTTATTTCATAAAGAGTTACTCAAAACATTTCCATGTGTCTTTCCAGTTTGTTTGACAGGGCTCAACTTCTCAATGCCTCTCCTCATTGTACTTAATAAATATTACAAGATTTCTTGTGAAAGTGGCCAACAGACTTAATTTGAGGGTCTTACAAAGAAAAGGGCTGGGCTGGGGATTTAGCTCAGTGGTTCTGCCTGCCTCACAAGTACAAGGTGCTGAGTTTGATCCCAATTACCAAAAAAAAAAAAAAAAAAAAAAAAAAAAAAAAAAAAAAAAAAAAAAAAAAAAAAAAA
>NW_022900944.1:27980078-28068128 GCF_012274545.1 Fukomys damarensis
AAAAAAAAAAAAAAAAAAAAAAAAAAAAAGAAAGAAAGAAAAAAGAAAAGAAAAGAAAAGGGCCCACAGGTTATGCTAATTGATGTTTTCTTAATCTTGATCTCCTCTACCTCTTTTTTTCCCTAACGAACATCACAAAATATATAGCTATGTTTGTTATGATACCAGTACCATTTTTTTTACTTTGAAACAGAGTTTAGTGTTAAGGAATTGATTTAACTCTGCTGAAGTAAATTAATGTAAGACTTTAAATATCATTTTCAAATAATAGTTTTTCATTTAAATAGAATATAAAAACAATTCTGCTCCAGCTGTATGAAAGCTACACTTGTCTGTGATTCTTTACTACCACTATATTATGTTTCATAGTCAAATGATTTCTATATGTTGATGAGAATATTCTCATTTCTTAGAATTGTGGTGGTTAGACATTTCAATTAATTTACATTGGTTGGATATTTTGTTGATTTTTGTGGATTTCTGTAAGTGGGTACTAAAATGGAAACATTTTAGTCATACACAAATGTAAACAAGAGAGCTCAAAGTAGCCCGTGTAAATCTTTTTCCATTTTTAGTAGTTAAGACCATTTTGTCAATCTGAGATATATTTTGGTGCTCACTACCAGAAAGAATATGTCTGTCATCTACTCTCATTTTGAGATGTATTTTAAGGGAAAGAGAGAGAAAAATAGCAAGGAATTTTTACTTGATACCATCACGTTGATCTAATATTAAAAATTTTAAAAAAAGAAAAACTCACTGAAAGGCAAAGAAAAATGGTTGTGAACATATAACTCAAAATATTTGTCACAAGTGAAGAATGGTACATTAAACATAATAGACAAAATATACTAAATAAACTCTATTTAAATGAAAGATAAAGACGAGAAGAGGGAGGGATATGTGTCCCCAAGATTGTATATAAGAAAGAACACAGTAAATTTAACTTGTATTTGAATGGTGCTGAATTACGTTCCCACTTGACATCTTAGACCCTCATTTCTTGCTGGAATTACAAAAGCAGACACTTTTGCTCAAGTGTAACCTGGCCAATTCTTTAGTTGCACTAGAAGTTTCTGCCCCGGGCCTCTTTGGTAGTGATTTGGATTCATGCAAGTTACTAGTTTGTGTTATAGTGGCCCCTAACCTGGAAACACAGGAAATTTAACAATCCATGTAATAACCTTGGGTCAAAGGGTGATAAAACTTATAGAATAAACATGTTTTAACTATCAATTTATAGTATAATGTCAAAGCTTGTTGTTATGCATTCTTATGTCTCCTTAAAAGGCATCAGAGAAATGTGTCTTTTTGTCAAAAACACTAACTAGCTCCGAGATTCCCCATTATGTTGACTCCTCTCTCCCTGGATCACTCTTTAAAGCCTCCCACTCTACCACCCTGACTTAGATTTTCCAAATTAACTGTGATCATGAGAGTCTTAAATCAGGTTCTAGTTTCTAAATCATAACCAAGTCTGTAAGAGAAATGTGTATCCCTTGGGATCTTGTTATGTCTTCTTACATCTTTGAAATTGTATGTATTATTTAGTCAATTTTCTTATTATTATGAGGTAAGACTGATATTCCTATTTATCAAACTTAGTAATTGAAGTTCAAAAATGAAAACACTTGTCAAAGACTACAATTAAATTATTAACACTTCTGATTGAAAAAAAATAAAATTTTTTTAAACTTAAAGCAGACCTTCTATTTAGCCAAACAATAGGTTATACTTTTCCTAGCAATTACACCACTTTCTTAAAAAATAGTTTATTATGAGTATTCATTAAGAAAGTAGATTCAAATGAATTGCCCTTTATCCAAGACATAGCTTGAACAATTGTCCCCAAATTTCCCATATATTATTCACAACAGCTCTGCTAACTTGTTTTCATGCACAGTGCAGTATGTAACTTTTATTGTATTTCTACTGCAGTTATATAACTAAGTAGTGTTAATAATATATTAGCATACAATCGAAGCATAATATAAAATATTAACAGATTTCTACTACATATCAATAAAAATATTATACATCGCAATAAATAAAGAAGGTACACCACAACTGAGAGAAGTGAGGTGATGTATTCAAAGATTTTATTGCCTAAAAGTTGAAGAATGAGGAATGAATGCCTTGCCTGTCTGGTTCAAACACATGCTGTCTTTCTAACTCACTTAATTTGAACCAGGTAAGACAATATTTGAAGCTGTCAGAAAAACTGTCTTCAATACATATATACATACATATCTATACACATATGTAGACACACATACGTATAAATAGAAATAGATATGAAAATTTTATAATATTGTAAAAGCTAAGAACTTCTTAGAAGGTAGTATTCCAAGTTTTTCAAAAATACATATAGCCTATTATTTTGCTTGCTCACTAACAACTTAAAATGAAATTACTTGTGAAGCAAATAAAAATTTCATAATAGCTAAAAATATCCCTGTTTAGATGCTATAAAGAGAATAATGAGAGCTGGGTTTCTCTTTCTTATTCAATAAATGTATCACTTAATAGCTTTATCTATCTTCTCAAGTACTTAAGGGATGCAAAGAACTTTGAAATAATAATTTGGGTCTCATAATAATCCTGTGGTCTCATAAAAATATTGTACTGTACTCAGTGCAGAGATTATAATTCCCATTTTGCAGATGAAGTAATGGATACTCTTATGAGCGAGGGGATTTGTCAAAACACAGAGACTTTCAAGCCTTCAAATTTTAGTCAGCTGATTAACAAATAGCAGTGGTATAAATCACCTTCAGATATTGAATGTTAGGAAGTTGATAAGTCAGTTATTGATAGAGTCTGCCTGGCTTTTAGTACCCATGGTTAATTGTGTCATTTCCTGTGCAGTTGCACAGACATGGATCAGTGGCTCCTAATCAATTCCATGAAGGGGTACTGAAAAGATTAAAGAATTGTGCAGATCAGTCAGAAACTTTAAAAAGTACAAATGTGTGGAATTTTTTTCTAAGGGAAAAAGGTAATGTGTGGAATTTATCACGAAGTGGTATGGTTACATGAAGAATAAAATCTAGCAATGGAGGAGGTAGAGACAGATCATGTTTCTTTTTTAAAAAACAAAAGTTGGGGGTGGGGATATCAGGTTCCTACCCAGGTAGGCTCAGTTTAATTTCCCAGAACAACAACCTAACCACGATCACCACTATTAATAATTGAATATTTATTTGGAATTAGGTGAATAACTAAGCATATTGCAAACATCAGATGCTTTAATGCCCACAGCTGCCTACACATTATTTTTAATAGCCTTTAACGTTTGCATAACATGTTTTCTATTTCCTTGTCATAGACCTATGTAACTCTATGTTGCTATCATTATGTTACAATTACATTAAGGCAAAAGAAAATGAAAAAGGTTGCAATACATGACAAATTTATTTACTTTCTAAGAGGCAGACCAGGACTCAGTTTTGTTCCTGTGTCCTAACCTTTCTTTCGATTCAGGGAACAAGATAATTCAACTATGACCTCAACCAACAGCATTTTACCTTGAAGGCTGAATTTGCACAATTCAATAGACAGTAAGTTATACAATTAATAACAGAATCTTATACGCACATAGCAGATACTGCACCTGACAGTCACACAAATTCCAGATCCGTGCTTCTCACTTTCACCCACTCTCCATATGAGAGACTATTAAAAATTTTCTTGCGCTTGTCAGCATTTCCACAGAATTTACTGTGGCTGAAGTTATGGAGTAAAAAATTAATATCTGCAGCCTAGTAAACATAAGAAATCCAATTTCTCTCAGGATAGCACACTTTTAATAATTCCTTTTGTTACCTATGAAACCTCTGAAATAAGTAGGCAAAGTGAGAAATTAAAGTATGGGTATTTAGCTTCTTTCTATGATAGTCACTAAGTTCTTAAGCCCCCATGATAGATTTCTGTGTTAGTATTTTTCATTATCTTTTCTTTATGGTCATTCGTCATTCAGTTTTCAATCTATGTGGCAGTACTTGCAGCTAAGGTAATTTGAATTAAATTTTCAAACAAAATCTCATTGACGGTGTATTTGTAAATTGCTATCAACTTGTTTTATTATGATCAAGATACTTTCTATCCACTCTATTCTTTTATCCACTAATTTAGTGAGTATATAAAAAGAAAACCAATCAAGTTTGTCTGGCACAACATGTGCTTTATAAATTTAGCATGGCCCCAGAGAATGTAATCTGCTCTTTATTAACAAAGCAGGCAGTAGAAGCTTTTTTTTTTTTTTTTGGTTTCTTATTATATTATTTTTACTTAGCCACACTCCTTGGGGGGCTGTTGCAGAGGATGACTCCTAGTATGAAAGAGGAATTCATAGCCTGATCTCCATAAAAGGGTAGAACCCCTGGGGCAAGGGGCCAGCCTCCTCAAACTCACATAGAAATCTCAATTTTTGGAACTGGATAGATAGGCTGCATCCTGGGGTGATATCAAGGGCCTTGAAGTGCTGTGGATGTGGCAGGTGAAATTCTGCAAGCTAGTCAGAGCCCAAGCTCACTGTCAGAGCTGCAGGTCACAGTCAGCACTGGCAGAGCTGCAGGGGGCCAGAAAGGTCCTGCCATCTGTCACACATTTCATGTACTAACCTTTTAATTGGCTTCATCATTTTTTTCCTAGATCTATTTAATTCAATTTCTTTAAAAGAAATTCAATCTGTTAAATAGTTGTGAAAGTCTCTTTTATTCTCTTTTTATTGAAATAACAAAGGACATAAATAATTGCATATGTAAAGCATTTTGAAAAATCCTGGCAAATGAAGTGGATTTACATGTGGATTAAAAGAAGTGGTTAATTTGAAAAAATCTTCTAAACATAAGTACTATTTCTTTAATGAGATTACTAAAAAAGAAAAAAACCTAAAACTTGGGAGTTTGCTAGCATAGGTTTCAGTTGAACAAATTTAAAAAATGACAATATGCCTTTTAAAAAGTATCTTGCAGTGAATCTGATAAAAGCGACCTTATGGCCATATTATAGGAAAAAACAACATTTTTCAGAAACAAAATTTCAAGGACTTGTTAATATTAATTAATTTTAATTTTGGCATTACAAATTTTAAATATCTACCATGTCATGTATGTCATAGATACGTCACATACATGTGTGGATTTCACACATATTGATTTTATTTTCCTTCCTCCTTTTTTTGAGGGAGTGTTGGTACAGGGGATCAAACTCAGACCCTTGCACTTACAAGGCACGCAGCAGAACCACTGAGCCAAATCCCTGGCCCTTCCTTCCTTCTTTGATACTTTAATCATTGACATTAATAAAGAATCCTGGGACAACTGAATGAGAGTGTGGCCTGCCTGATAGTAAGGGGCAACAGTTCCACTGCCCTTCTTTTGGCCAGAACCTTGTCAAATGACCTAAGTGTAATTTTAATGATGAATAGAATATATAATGTTGCTCTTAGAATGCAAAAATTAGTGAACAATCTCCCAGTGTCTATTAGTGTCTTTAAATGAACTTACTTTACACATACTTATGAGTGAGATCTAGTTCATTTTCTCCATATGACATAGAATATAGAACAATTACAGAATCATAGGATGGTGACCTCACAATATCCTATAATCTAGTCAAGATGTTAAGATGTTAAAGAAAGGGACTATACCCATATGCTCATGATTTCATTGAAAAAAATAGTAATTAGTTAATGTCAGAGAGCTTTTGAAAATATATAAAAAGACATTAAGGTCCTGTGACTAAAGATACGTTTTCTTTCTAAAACAGGACATAATTATACACACATGCAACAAAGGCGACTTGAAAAGTCAAATGTTGCATCTTAAATTTCAAGTTCTTAGATTACTAGGTATATAATCAAGAACTCATGTTGGTATAACAAAGAAGACATAACTCCTAATCTCTCTGTCATAGTTTATAAAGCAGTATACATTTTCTTGTGGGCACTTAAAAGAGTATGAAATAGGCTGTGTATTTATTACTTTTTAAAAAGATACATTTATCTCCTTATAAATTTAACAAGATAGATACAAACTGTATTTGTGGAATCTCTCTATGGAAATAAAATTAAGTTCTAAATAAAAGGATAGATTTCATATTCACTTTCATCACACATGCACTGGAAAATTCAGTACTTTGAAGAAGTCAGTTCAACACAAGGGAATGTATAGGTTCAGCACAGTCCCTATTAGAAATGACATAAACTCATAGATTTTGCAGAGATAAATTATAGATAATGGAAAAGGCCTGGAATAATTAAAACAGCATTATGTTAAAATTAAAGACATCAGTGTGGAATCTTCTATAATTTAATGTGGATTTAGATGTTTGGATAGGAATATTTTCACAGTATTAGGCACATATATGCATAAAGAGCCTGTATATACGTATTTGTTTCTTTCTGAGAAAAGTCTTGAAGAAATTAAATTTCAACCAAAATTAACCTATTGAATATATACACATGGATTTTAATACCAATTCCCAACCTGAGGAACTAGCACTCCACTGGAGAATTGGACAGTTACAGAACTGGAATAGTTCTAGAGCTTGAAGTATCTCATTGCGCCACAAAGTGAGGAGTTGCTCAAAAGCAAAACACCATAACAAACAAAACAATGGCACAAAACAAAACAAAAAAAATGATGAATGTTTTAGCTTTCTATAACTGTGAAAAATTATCTGAGATGATCAGCTGACAAAAAGAGGAGTGGCTTATTTTAACTCATATTTTTAAAGGTTCCAGGCCTCCATGCTTTGGGACCTAACATGTTGCAGAGGAAACTCTTAACCTTATTGCAACTGGGGAGCACAGAGTGTAAGAGCCCAGGATCCCACATCTTTTAGGGGCATCAGGGACCTAACTTCATTCTACTATGGGAGTACCATGGACTAGGGAACTAACTAGCTGTCAACACGTGGGCCACTGGGGAACATTTCAGATCCAAGCTACGGCAAACACAAGTGTGCCAAGAAAACCCTCAGGGGAATCAACTAAAAACTCTCCAGTGGCCTAACAAAGAATAATTTCAGCAATAAAATAAGTAAGATAGCATTAAATTACAACCCAAATTATAAAATATATCACCATATGCCTCTGCTAACAGAAATAAACTATTAAGTGAATCATAAAGGTGGGCAAGGATTAAGAAAAAGTTAGATAGAAGAAATAAAAAAAAAATTTAAGGTAATACCTCGCCATCAAGGAAGAGGACTATGACTTCCCATTCTTATCTGTTGAATATATCAGTTTCTTAGAAAGAGTACAGTTAGAAGAGGAGAAAACAGAGTTAACTTTGCAAATGCAGAAATCCCACCAATTATAAATCAGGTGGTCAAATGTCAAGGTTAACAGTGATAAATCTTTGTAGTAAATGTCATATGATAAAAATTTTATGTCATCTCTCTGCCCTAAAATTTTAACTTCAGTCTCATCATGAGGACAGTTTCAAGAATCAGGTGAGAGACATTATGAAAGATATCAAATAGCACTGCTACATCTTTCAGGGAATAGCTGAGAAAACATCACAGCCAAGAAAAATCTAAGAAAACATGGAGCTCAGCTATGATGTAGTGCCTTAAACAGCACTGTATAACAGAGAAAGAGCATTAGACAAAAGCTAAGAAAATTAAAACTAAGTGAGGCAGTTAATAATTCATTAATATGCATATATTAATCATGAAAAATATAGCTTTCTAATATAGGACTTTAACTGTTTGTGGATTCTATAAGAGCTTATTAATTTCATCACTTTTCTGTGAATCACAGTGTATTCCTACAACACTGTATTAAAGTGAATATGTCATTTTCTTTCATTTTTCTGGGATATTTATAACTTAGCTTACTGAAACCATGTTTAAAACCTTCAAGACATTTCTTCTTAGCATCTTGGTTTCTGTGATCTCTCCCATTTCTTTCTCACATAATATATATTTCTGATTAATCTGGTTTGAATGACTCAATGTCCTGGATAAAGCTAATTACATATTTCAAAATTAGGCCAGTGCTAAAAATTTGTTCCTTAACCACTTCCCAGTGGTTCCTGGCATTCCTGCCCACAGAGAGAGGCGGGAGTATTTAAGAACATAATCAAACCTAAATGTGCATTAAGTGCAGTCTGTCCATCACTGATATGCTGCAATAGTTCTAAATACTCAAAGAGGTGAAGAGTTCTGTTAACCAGTTAGAGAGATGGCAGCTGTTTCTGCTCCATAATCAAGCAGTATCCAAAGCTCGACCAAAGCTTTGAGAATTGGCAACTTAAAGAATTGAATGTCTCCATATTACCTGTGAAAAGAAGAAAAATGGGTGCTTATGTAAAGCAAATGAGATAATGTATTCAAAGTGACTATTGTCATATGAAACACTTTGTAAGAATGTAATTCCTACTGCCCTTCAAATAACTTGATATCATTATCCTCATTTATTTTTCCAGATTTATATTTCTTCTTTACCAATATCTTCTCAAATTTTGCTCCTATTTCAAAGTCTGCATATGGCAGATAATAGCTAGGATATTATTTTGTGATTTCAACATTCAAAAATAATATAGGCTTCTGAGATCATTCTTGCATTTTTCCCATCTAATAATATTGAGTTTACTGTTAACCTAATTTTAGGAATATCAGTCACAGGTATATTACACAGATTCACATCTGACCCACAGAAGAAACTGAGTAGAGTCATTCTCTTACTGTGTCTGAATGTCGTGGCTGAGAGGTCATATACTGGAAAAAGTTTATTACTGCTGTAATTTTAGTGTAAATGGTTTACAAGCCAAAAAATATTTTTTGTATAGTCTTCATAAGAGTGTGCCTTTGTGGTACTCGTATATTCCAATGACCTTTCATCCTCTATGAACTTTGGTATTCCATAGCTTATTTATAATTGATGTGATTGTACCAAATCCTCAGAAATTTCCCAGGGGGAAAAGAACACAACACAGCCCATTTCTGTCCCTATTTATTCAGTTGTTTATTAAAATCTGCACATTTTGGGACATTGGTGTGGGCAAATTTGAAAAACAAAAAATACCTAAGCCATTCAAATAACAAAGCTTTTATTTCAAAATTTTTAATATAGCTAGTAATAAAATCACTGAAAGCATCATTTTTGTTTTTGTTTTGTTTCTTTTCTCCTCTGTATTTCAGTTTGCATAGCATAGGCAGGCATACTCAGTCAGGGCAGGAAGAACTGTTTTAAACATTGCACTGAGATTATAGAAATTCAGTGGTTACATGCTAAGAAAAAGCGTATAGGTAGATAAATATTAGCTTGTTACAGCCTCACTAGAGCCCCATTTTGCAGTTGTGATATTTCATTTGGAAATTTGTTAAGTTATATCATATGCTCACCCAGTATGGATGTGTATATCCATCCATACAGTAAAAGTGCTATCAAGATCATTGAATGAAAAAGTGTTATACTACTTGATCAGGCCAATTGATAGTAAAAATAATTTAATAAAAATCAGCAATCATTTATGGTAGTAAGTACACAAGAGAGAGGAATGGTTCTAAAACTCCATGATTTTATATGTGACAAGATGATATAATATTATACATGTAGATTGTATTGATGTTGGGTTTTTGGGCTTTTTACTATACTTTTTCCATAAGTTAAAATATGAAGAAGAATGGATGAGGGGTAAATGCATCTTCTCTGTACTAATTTTGTAATTTCTTTGGAATCTATAATTATCCAAAACAAAAACTTGAAAATATGTAGGCTTGTACCAGTCAGTGCTCATGAGAGAAACTGATTTAATGTAAGATATATAAATATATAAGGATTTACAAGGTAGGCTTGCAGTGGCCTCCTGAAGAGTCAGGTATTGAAGAGTGCAAAAAAGCTGTCTGCATGCTGGAGATCTGAAAGATGCAATCAAAGGTTGAAGGCCTGGGGTTCGCTCTCAGGTCCCACTCTAGTTCACATCAGGAGCAAAGTGTGCAGGATGGAAGGCTGGAGACTTCGTGATGTGGGCTGAAGAGCCTGCACTGGAAAGTTGAAGACGGTCCTGGAAACCATGAGACCACCTCCAAGGTGGAGGTGAAGACTAGAGCTCCTCCAGAGGAACAGAAGC
This sequence comes from Fukomys damarensis, assembly GCF_012274545.1. Lineage (NCBI taxonomy): Eukaryota > Metazoa > Chordata > Mammalia > Rodentia > Bathyergidae > Fukomys > Fukomys damarensis. Next base: position 27,990,164 of record NW_022900944.1, read on the forward strand.
ATCTTCCATCTTCTTTCGCTTTTGTTCCATTCAGGTAACAGGCCTATTGGTTGGTACTGTGCACACCCAGGTTGGGTCTTCTGTCTTCAGTAAGTCCCTTCAGACACACCCACAACTGCTGATCCAATTTAGTTGGGCCTTTCTTACTCAAGTGATATAATCAGTTAACAATCACAAGGCTATATATATATATTCAATAAATTACATATGGGAGGACACTGAAAAATGGTACAAAACATTGAATGAAAGACAAACATCGACTATCTCTGTGTTGGATTAATTAATGGTCAGCTTCAGTGGGAATGCCTCGCTGATCTGTGCCAGTGTTGTTCCTGGCATGCAAGATCCACCTGAGAAGTGTTGCCAGAATGGCATAAAAGGAAAATGGAGAAGATTGCATGCAGTTGATTTTCCTAGAGAATCTTGCCATCATTGCTTTTCAGGCTAGGAACTCATCTGTTCTTATTGTGATCAGAGGATCTTGGGTCCTCACTGTCACTCAGCGTGTGGCTGCTGTTCTCTCGGGGAAGCGCTGGTCTTTGCCTTTGTTTGAGCATCATTTACTGGCCCCAGCACAAACCCCTCAGCCTTCTCACAGGGATCCTTCACTCCACCTAATCTTTCACTCTGCTGGAACAGATTTTCCAGCTCTTCCACCACTGGCATTTGAGAACTTTCTCTCCTTCCATGTTCCCGACTTAGAACCACTTGACCACTGAATGAAACCCTTGAGTCCGTAAAACAACTAACTTTTCTTCTTTTAATTGTGTATTCCAGGGATTTTATCATAGCATTGGATTACTGACTAACACATCATCCGTCCTCTAATTACATTTATAACAGTTAAAAAACTTTAGTTCAACCAGTCTAATATTCTTTTCTGACTAACTTTTTATGTTTTGTCCTTTCTCACCATTCATCTCCTTTTTATTTATATATATTGTGACAATATATTATCTTTGTAGCTCATTGATGAAGAATCTAAAGTAGAGGGGTGTTGAGCAATGTCTTCAAGATCAAAAAGATGCTCTGCACTGACATTGACCTGAAAGCAAACTAAGCCTTCCATTTGACTTCCACGTTGTTTTGGCTTGGCCATATTAGATTTTCCAAATGGAGACATTTACTTCATCAGAATGGCAAACATCTTTAGAAATGAAACTAAACAAGTCATTCAAGCTTTCAACTGAGAAGCACACATATATCTTTACTTTGGACTACATCAAACTCATCATGAGCATATTGTCTGTTCTTTTATTTTAATTCAGAAAGTTTTCCATTAATTTCCATTTTGTGTGGATGAATGATTTCCAAAAATACTATATATCTATCACACATTCCACTTTTACAGGCTGTCTGAGATATTCGCCACTCTAATATCTTTAGACCAAATGAAAAATGTACATAATAGCATTAGAAACAGATGGTTTCCTATAAGATCTTTTGATTAAATCAGAGAAAATAGTATTATCGTGCTTTAAAAAAATTAAGTCAGCTTATTTTTTAAAGAAATCACACTCTAATCCCAAATTCTTTTTGTCATATCCAATGAACCTTCTGCCATGAGTTATGTCACCATAACTGCATTACATTTTTTTTATTATGTTACACAAATGATTGAAATCCAGCTATTCTGTTAGTCAAATTATTAAAATTAGGTGGGCATCGTGCAACAATATGATATATATGTTTGTATAGAGGTTAAATGTGACATAAAACAAAAGATTGTTACAAATCATTATACAATGTAATGCTTTCAATGCCCACAAATGTTGTATTCTCTTGGCAGTCACACAGATTTTTCAAACACAATATAAAATTTTAGTATCCTTTGTGGAGTTACAGGCACCATAGTGGCAGAGATCATGTGGAACCTAGGGAAATAAAAAACACACAGTGACTGCTTTTTAACAGTTCTCACTCTTTATGAAATTTACTCAAACCCCATAACCCCCCCAACACACACACGCACACTATTATTTTAACTCAAGAAATACCCAGAATAGTCTTTGTATCATTGTACTTTCCGAGACATATCCAAGGAGCCATTATCATCTTCAGTTAAAAGGCTATCAATAGCATCTCTCCTTACACTATTGAAAATTAGAAAGAGAAGAGGAAAGAATAGACCTCTCCCTAAATGAAGCTTATTGTTAAATATCTTTGTGAATATCTTTTTTGTTAGAGCTACAAGCATTCTCCTGTGCCCAATTTAAGCCCCAGTTATTTTAGAATTGTAGAGTAGCATTTTACACATCACAACTCAAACGTGAAAAAAAAAAAAAAGAGAAAGAAAGAAACCATAATTACTTTCATCTTGCTTTACAGACTCTCTGCATTTTCAACTTACAGATAGCAGAGGTTTGGATATATTTAAACTTACACTTATTTCAACCCTTTTTATCTTACATTATTTCTATAAGTTGTTATGATTTTAATATTTTAAATTATATATTTCATAATTCATTTATAAGTTATTTAATAAATTTAATATTTTTATAAATTATTGTTTAATAATATACAAATTATTATTTAATAATTTATAAAAGTAAAAGTGTAAAAGTAAATGTGCTTTTTAATAAATACTCAATGCATTTGATCATTGTCCTCATCAATTCATAAATTCTTATTCTGTAGGTGTGATCCAATTTACCACTATTTGTTTTGTAGCTAACGCCTGTTTTTGTTTCTGTTTGTTAAAATCTACCAGCTTAGCTCCAGTGACTTACACATATACATTTAAAAAAATTTTTTTTCTGGGAATATAAAAAGATTGATTTTAAGCTCAGTTTGTATGTTCCCTGACCAAATTTTAGAAAATATTTTCTGCAAAGTGTTATCTTTTTTCTTATTAGAAAATGGTATTTAGAAGCCCAGATCTGGGCATAACTACGCTCATTGCTATTGAAGTGTCTTCTTTTAGGCCCTCTAAGACAATGAAATTAGAAAAAAAATACATAAACATAAAATGAATTGTGCTGGTATATCTTACCCTAATCCAGTATCATTTGATTTATTCTCACGGTCTTAATTTCTTGTAATTTTTTTGGGCAATAAAAAATCCCAACAGTATATTTCACTGAACTAGAGAAAACAATCCAAAAATTCATATGAAATCAGAAGAGACCTAGAACAGCAAAAGCAATTCTAGACAACAGAGACATGCCAAGGGTATCATAATTCCCAATTTAAAACTATACTACAAAGCCACTGTGATAAAAACAGCATGGCACTGGCAAAGAAACAGTCCCAAGGATCAGTGGAATAGACTGGAAGATGCAGAAACAACTTCAGATGTACTCAGCTACCTCATCTTTGACAAAGAAGGCCACCATCTTCACTGGAGGAAAGATAGCTTCTTTAATAAACAATGTTGGAAAAACTGGATTTCAATTTACAAAAGATTAAAACTCGGTCCCTATCTTTCACCATGCACTACACTAAAATACAAGTGGATTAAAGATCAAAATATAAAAACAGAAACACTAAACTTGCTGGAAGATAAGTTAGGCAGAACTCTAGAAGACATTTGCATAGGAAAAGACTTTAAGAACAAATACTCTGTAGCACATGAACTTGCAGAAAGAATCAACAAGTGGGATCTCATCATATTAAAAAGCTTCTGTACTGCTAAAGAAACCACCAACAGAGTTAAGAGACAAACTACAATGTGGGGGTGTCGGAGAAGTTCAAGCCTGGCTGGGCCAGGTGTCCTGCACTCCTGTCTCCTGAGCTAACTCAGAGACCTTGCTAAAGCTAAGCTAACTAACCTAAGTGGGTAGATGCTGGGTCCAACAGGCTACACCTCTGTCCCTAGTCTGTAAATCCTTCACCTCGCCCAAGAAAAATCACTCCCCTGTACCTCCAATAAGATATTGCCAAATGTTAAATGCTCCTCCCATGCTCCTCCCCAATGGTTGTCCCTATATAAGCCTGTGCATTTCCCTAAGAAGAAGTATTCCAGAAACCTCCCCGGAGTCCCTGGTGATTCTGTGCCTTACCCTCCCAGTCGGAGCTCCCAAACCTTGTTGTGTGAGTGGGCTCACGGACAACAACATGGGGGAAAAATTGACCAGCTGTTCCTCAGACAAAAGACTATTATCTAGAATATATATAAATAAATTTAAAAAATCAGGCTTTCCAAATATAAATACCTGATTCAAAAATGGTCATCTGAAATGAACAGACATTTCTCAGAGAAATAAGTAAAAGCATCAAATAAACATGAAAAAGTGTTCATCACTGGTCACTCAAGAGATGCAGATGAAAACAGCATTGAGATTCTACCTCACCCTACAAAGAATGGCTGCTGTCATGAAACCAACCAATAACAAATGCTGGTGGGGTTGTGGGGAGAAAGGAGCCCTTCTCCATTGTTGGTGGGAGTGCAGACTGGTGCAACCACTATGGAAATCAATACGGAGATAAGTCAAAGAGCTGGGACTAGAGGTTCCATTTGAACCAGCCATTCCTCTGCTGGGGATCTTTCCAAAAGAATTAAAAGAATCATATCACAGTGACATATGTGCACCTATGTTCGTAGCATCACAGTTTAATAGCTAAAACTTGGAAACAGCCCATTTGCAAATCAAGTGGAGACTGAGTAGAGAAGATGTGTATTTTTTTTTTTTACAAAATGGAGTGCTACTCAGCCATAAAGAATGAAAACCTAGAGACCTTTATAGCTAAGTGGATGCACATTGGGGCCATTCTCTTTAAGTGAAATTAATAAGACTCACGTGGAAATACCGAATAGTTTCTCTGGTGGGAAAAACTAAAAATGTAAATAAGGACTAAAATGTATAATTGATATTTTGTAATAGGAAGAAAACGTCTAAAGGTAGGCGGAGTGGGAGGAGTAGGGGAAAGGTAAGAAGGCAAAACAAAGATTATGAGAAAAGGAAAAACATGTAAACAATGTCTTCCTAAACAGGGAAGGGTGGAGTGTGATAGGAGAGCTCGGGTGGGAAAAAAAAAAGAACTAAGTTATATCACCTAAAGGTGCAAGATCCCAATGATAAATGTAACTGTATTGTATACCTAAAATGTACCAATAAACTAACTAAATAAATAAATGTTGAATCTTAAAAAATAACTGGTACTCAGTGATTATATTCACTTTTGTGTTTTAGCATAAAGTTAAATGCAGTTACTTTCTCATTCCTAATACCAGTATGATAAACACATTTATAAGTATAGCAGAGGATTGGCCTGCACTTTATCTTTAGCCTGTGTACTTTGACAACACTTTATTTTTCAGTGATATTTGGAGTAAAACTATCCCCTTTATCTCTTGATACGCTGTTCATTTGTATTACAGACCGACAAATTTATGATAATCTGCATCACACTCTGGGATTCTCCCAATAATCCTGTTGACCTTTTTTCTCTCTCTATTTATCTTGGGATCATTTTCAGGGGATTGAAAAGCAGCGTATTTTCTGAATAGACCAGTTATAATCTGAAATTTGAAACAATTTTTCCATATTTACTCTTTCCTGTTTCCAGTGTGATGTTGAACAAAAGTACAAAAACTTCTTCACCTTGTTTACCAAATTCAGTTGCAGCATATCCAGTCTTTCCCATTGAATATTATCATATGCATTACCTTTGTTACATTTACATTTCTCACATTTTTGTATACTTGGCAATCTGTTTTTTACGGTTTAACACATATCCTAGATTAGCGGATTGCCCTGATCACTTAAAAACTTTTTATATAAGAATGTCTTTTCTATTTGTTTGGACATGTGTTAATCTACTCAGGTGTTTTAATTGCCCTGAGGTTGGGGAAGAGCCAACAGGCTATTTTTTCTCTTTTGGGTCCTTGCTGTTTCTATTAAAATTATATTTCTGTAAAGTTTTTTAATGGCAACAACACTCTCTACATTTCTATCTTCTCTGAAGAAGTACAGGCTGTTTCCCCAAAGCCGGAACCTGGTCTAGGCTCTTTGCTTTCTCAGAGAATGAGAAAAGGAAAATGATGGTCTTGGGCCTTAAGAAACTTACTCTTGATGTTCAGGAGAAGTGGGAAACCACCTCAGTGTGAATGAGTCCAGATAAGTCTGCACTAGGATGAGGAGAATGTGTGTGTGTGTGTGTGTGTGTGTGTGTGTGTGTGTGTGTGTGTGTGTGTGTGTGTGTGTGTGTGTGTGTGTATATATATATATATGCACATATACATATACACACATACATACACATACACATACACATATATTCTGGCTCTCTTGCATGTGTCTTAACCAACATTCAACCAATTGCCAGCCAATTTTTATCTGTAAGTATAAATGAAAATGGAAGAGGTGATGTATCTAGTACCTTACGAAGACAGTATATTTTACAAATATATAAATATAAACACACTCAATTTTGATATGAAAAACTTTTTTCTTCAAAAGCCCCTCATTTTTGTCTGCACAAAATCTGTATTTTTTATCTTATGAGGTCATACGGTATCTGTTTTGTTGTTTGTACTAGGGGTTGAACTCAGGACCTTGTGCTTGCCAGGCAGGCTGGGTGTTACTGAGCTACATACCTGGCCCTGGTTTATGGAAGCTAACAAACTTATTGACTGCACTGCTACTCAACACTCTCTCATATTCTATTACACTAAACCTTCAAAAGAGCACTCACTCCCCATGCATAGAGTGATGAGTATATGTAGACATTTTATTGGGGTATTGTTCTCTTCCTTGCATTACATGACAAATTCCATACATATCTCCAAAAGAGTTTCTCACTCTCTTCTTTCACTGCCCAGAAGCATATTAAACTGCTACTTCTCATATATCAGAATCCTTGCAGGTACTTGCATAAACTCATCACATAAAACATGGTGATTGGCCATTCACAGGACAGTCTACTCATGTTATTCTTTTTCTGGAGATCACTCGGGATACAATAGCCTTGTTTTTTATTGAGTCACCAAGACCAAGGCCATGCTTATCCTGCGTTGGCTTCCTTCCCCTTGTCTAACATAGGTCTTGACACCTAATAAAAAAAAAAAAAATCAATGGAAACTTGCGGGGAGACCACATCTTTGCAGAATCTATGTGAAATAAAATAGAGCAGATGCAGTCACTGTTTCAGAGAACTTATGCTTCAGATGAAGAACAGACATCAAAATGAAATACTTAGTTTAAAAGTAAAAACAGAATTGAAATAAGAAATCTATCCAGAAAAATATATTGAGATGTCTATTTAAAAAATGTATTTACATAGCATAAACATCTTAAGAGTACCTGGCTAATAGCAAATGTTATAGTCCAATAAAACCCACATATTTTACTCAGTGGATATTCTCTATTTCTTTCTCGGGTTTTCATTCTTCTACACTTGGAAAGAACCTATGGTTTTCCACTAATGTTTCAACTTCTTACTCTTGGTCCATAGTTTAGGATTTATGAAGCTTTCTTCTCACACCACTATCCCAAGAAGAAGCACAGGCCCAGAACTGAAGAGTCTTATGTCTTTCTGATTCTTATATAGACAATGGAGCTAAAGTTGTTCAGTAAAACTGTGAATTTTTTTATAAATTAGAAAATCAGTCTTTCCTCTGTAGTGAGAAACTAGAATTCTACTATGTCTATTTCATGTTGAAATGGTAAAATTTGCAGCCAGAACTTCAACATCCAGTTTACCATTGTTGGAAGTAGTACTAGAAATTGCCAGGGTCACTATTTAGAGATGGAGATATGGAGTGCTCTTCTTTTATTTGTTTAAATGAACAAATATTCACCCCCGCTTTTGGTACCAGGAATCAAACTCAGGACCTTGCGCTTGTGAGGCAGGCAGCAGAATCACTGAGTGAAATCCCTGGTCCATGGCCCTTCTTACTACTACCAAAGTGAATTAAATTCTGCTTTCTCTCAATTCTGGATTAGGTGTGCAATTTCCTCTGTCACAGAATGAGGCACATATGTCACTGGGGCAGTTCCAAGCCTCAACCTAGTGCTCCAGATGTTTTGTATTCTTCCACTCTTGATCTTAGAATCCAGGCAGTATCCTGTAATCAAACTGAGGCTCGGTTTCTTGATGAAGGACTCATGGTCCAGTCATTTGTGCAGCCTTTGCTGATAGCCTGAAAATCCCAAGAAAGAACATCATGTAGTTAATGGGCAACATAATAATAAAGAATAGGTGAGGTCAGCTGAGATAAGAATTACCCAGCTGTAGAACTAATTATTGATACACAAAATCACAAGCCGTGTAAATGTTGATTCTTTCAGCCACTAAGTTTTGAGATGGCTTGTTATGCAAGAAAAGCTTATATCTTAACTCCCCCACCATAAAAGAGCTATGCTTAACTCCTAAATCTGACTGGGCTTACGTTTCTTATTTTTATTTAAGAATAACTTCCTTTTCCTCATAGCTGAAGTAAGCTGAAGATTCTGACAACTGCAAAAGAGAAAGGATCCTTATTGATCCACCAATTTGTGAATTCCCATTTTCTGTGTCTCCAGTCTATTCCACCCACTCTAACTATGACCATGCCACTGTGTTTCATAAAATGTTTTCCGGACTCCCCTTCTCTCCTCAATAGATCTATGTTTTGTTTTTTTTTTTTAATTAATGCTGTCTATATTAGTTGACACTAATGCCAGCAGTAAGCTAATCACGTGTTCTTCATTCTAGGAAAGTTATCTTAACCTTTGCCAAAATTTTGATTACTATGGCCCCCACACATTTCTCTTTGCCAGAAACCTCCTTGCCTATCTGCCTTCTGTCCAAACTCCTATTTTCCTGATAAGCTCTTTATTTAACAACATGAAATAAATATCACAGGCTTTGTATGTCGTGCTCTATTTTTGGTGGTGTAGCTTTGAAGTACCCGATGATGCTATAATAACAGGCAACTATACGTGATAGATTTCTTTTCTTCAAATACATGGACCAGGCTTCTTCTCTCCTCACTCTCAAAATGGCGGCAGTGAGAGAGGCTCAGAGGAGGGCGATCTGGCTGGCGGGGGTGGGGGGTGACTCTCCCCTCACTCACGTTCTAGGGGCCCGGGTTTGGGGCCCCCGGGGACCTTCACAACTCTCTCCATGGGCGTCTTGACAGGATATCATCCTCCTCCCGCGGTAGTTGAATATCAACCACATTTGTTGAATATCTCCTCCTTACTGGTTGGCTTCACTTGCAAAAGATTTTTTTTTTTTTCTCCTGTGTGGAAGCCACTTTGCAGAATATTTAATTGTAAATCTAGGGATTGCGAAGACTTTTGATTTCCTGAAGGAATGAAACACCACTCTATCAAATAAGATTAACATTATAGCCAAAATGGTGCTGTCCCAGAGACAAAGAGATGAACTAAACTGAGCTATAGCAAATTATCTTTGTTCAAATGGCTATGAAGAGGTATTTTCAGTTGTTAAAATGAAGATGAATTAGATATGAGTGACCAATTAGATAAGAAGTATGCTGGTTTTTTGAAAACAAAAATGGACATCCGTTACGAGATTACAAAAGAAAGTTATGGAATTAGAATCAAAGCTAAATGAAGCATAAGAAGAATTTGTATCAGGTAGTCCTCTAGGTCAGAAAGGAGACAAAAAAAGAATAGATACCCCGTCCACCAGGAAATATGCACTGAGTGGTGATAAGAGTCCACTCACTCGAATCATTTTCCACCCTGTGTTCGGTGTTACTGTCTCTGCTTCAGAGGATGCTACAACTGAAGTGTGGGATTTTAAGGCTGGAGTTTTTGAATGAACTCTGAAAGGGCATATGGACTCTGTACAAGACATTTCCTTTGATCACAGTGGCAAGCTTCTGGTTTCCTGTTCTGCAGATATGGCCATTAAACTATGGGATTTTAAGGATTTTTAGTTCATCGGAACAATGCACGGCCATGACCCTAATGTCTCTTTAGTAGCCGTTGTGCCCAATGGAGGTCAATGTGGGAAGTACAAACTGGCTACTGTGTGAAGACATTGACAGGACACAGAGAATGGGTTCATAAGGTGAGGCCGGATTAGGATGGCACTGTGACAGCTAGTTGTTCCAATGATCCATGATGGGTTGCAGCGATAAAGCAATGCAAGGCTGAGTTTTGAGAATGTGAACATGTGGTAGAATGCATTGCCTGGGCTCCAGAAAACTCATATTCTTCCATCTCTGAAGCAACAGGATCTGAGACTAAAAACAGTGGCAAGCCTGGGCCATTCTTGCTGTCTGGATCTAGAGGCAAACTATGAAGATGTGGAACACCAGCACCGGCATGTGCCTTATGACCCTTGTGAGTCATGATGACTGGGTACATGGAGTTCTCTTCCATTCTGGGGGGAAGTTTATTTTGAGTTGTGCTGATGACAAATCCCTATGTGTATGGGATTACAAGAACAAGCGATGCATGAAGACCCTCACTGTGCATGAACACTTAGATACCATCTTGGATTTCCACAAGATGTCCCCTCTGTGGTTACAGGCAGTGTAGATCCAACAGTGAAGGTGTGGGAGTGCCATTGAGAGAGTTTCATTCGGCCCTGCTCCATTTTTTTCCTCTGTATGCACTCTGATAATACCACGGTTACCCCATTTAGCTCTGTTTAAATAAATATTGTCCTTTCATGTAAATTAAAAAAATAAAAAAGACATGGATTGGGACTTGCCATAGAGCAGGTGTTTAATGTACTTTAGTAATTAAACATATACATGTGACATACAGATTCTCTTCAATGTACTGAGAATATATTCTTTGTGAAATTTTAACGTTTTAAAATTATTTGATCATCTCCTTTTCATTTAAAATGAATAAAAAACTATTAATAAAAGGACCTAACACTTAAACTCCAGGAATACATTAAAATTTTAATCTAAATGAAAAGATATTTGAAGGGCAGTCAAGGAAGAATATCTATGAAATAACGATTACCACTAGGCACATTTATTAATTGTAGACATTTAAATATAACACAATATCAAAAAACTGCAAATGAAATCCAAGAGTTTATTGTTCTCTGCCTATGTTTCTTGAAATGCTCTCTGTATAATTGTGCTAGATATTTCTCATCTTGCATTCTTATAATCATAGAAATTAACATCTGTCCTTCCTTAATTAGGATAATCTACATTCTTCACACTTACGGTTTTTAACAATTTTACCCAATGCACTATGTTGATTACATTTTTTAACTCACAAAATTAGATTTTTTTCCAAAGCCTAATTACTTATAGTGTATGCTCTTGAAATGATGTGTTTTTATATGGAATTTGAGAAACATTTTAAGATGATGGTAAATAGAGGTAGCACACATTCAAAATAACCATCATGGGGACATTTCTGTATGGAGTGTTGGCATAAAAAGAAAAAAAAAGAGAGAGAAATGGCATCATTCAGCCATTTAATAAAGCTGAAAACCATCGGGAGAAAATGGTATTTTCACTGTGTATGGGACAAATTAAACCATGTATATTAAACCATGAACATATACTTTCTAAAGTGAAGCTGTAATCTTAAGAAAAATCAAATTCCTTAAATTCTTTAAAAACCAAATATGCAAGATATTTTTGTCCATAACACAGCTACAAATTAATTTTAACTTTTTAAACTTTTTCAAGTTGTCTTAGCTGTGTTTAGACATAAGTTCTTGAGTAACACTGTCAAAAACCACCAAAAAGTATTTGTATTATAACTGAAATATTTTAGTGTGGTTAAATTTTAGCTACATATGTGACATTGAATATAATTAACTTTATGCTTCTTTTCTTTTATAGTTTTAAATGATGAACGGCATACTTTTCACAAATTGGAAGAGTAATTTTATATTAAAGTAAAGGTCATAGAATATTGATTTTATATTTGTATATGTTATTTTCCCTAAAGTAACTTTCACAGTAAAGGTATCCAAAGATACAAATTGAAAATCACAACATTTTTTATTTCACCCAAATTCATAACTATTCTAAGATCTGAGCAGAACTTGAGGGTAAAACTAGATTTTGACCTAGTAACCCTGGCCTTGCTTCCCACAACTGCAGGGAAATCTTTGGTATTGGAGTCAGTTTGTTCAACTGTGGAGTGCACAGAAGTATACAACATTGTAGTCCATAATACAGGCTTCTTTTTAAGGCAGAGATCAATGCTTGAAATATTCAATATCTTCTTGTATGTAAAGCAATCTCAAAACAAAAATATTTTATGGCATGTTCCTTACCAATATCAAGGAGACATGATATTGATGAAATAATGAATATAAATGTTAAGACCAAAAAGACCAAGGGGATTAGTCTTTGTCCATAAGAGATCACAAATATCTATGAATATGTCTTTTTGGACACACACTAAAATATATGTTCCAGAAGAATACGTATACATGACATGTAACATGTATACATGCATGTTGTCTTAGATGACTACTGTAAGAATTACTATTCACATAAGATTTTATAAACAACTCATACTGAATATAAACCGTATCACAGAAGCTTGTGCTTACTGCTGAAATAAAACGTCAATAAACAAGTAATAAAATATAGTAGAATTAAATCTAAAATTTATGCCATAAAAAATAACCTAAGACGTGATAAGTCTAGTAAGTAAAGATACAAATTAAAAATAAAAGTGAAAGTAGCATCATGACAAAAGAATTTACTGATGAAACTTGCACAATCGGATAATATCGATATAAAACAAGCTCCATAAAACTATTTTAAAATGACATCATAGCTCTTAACAGAGAAGACTGAATGGAACCAAATTTTATTTTGATGGATTATGAAGACGTTAAACTTTGAGGCATTCATTTCAATTATTTATTAGTAGAATGGCAATGTACAAAAAATAATGTATAGAAGATAATAACTTGTGCTTGGATGACAGAATTGATAACTGTAATATAAAAATATAGTAGTGATAGAAATATTCATAATAGCTACAAACACTCACTGTTTGTTTAGAGGGTGCTAGGTTAAATTCTTTAAGCTTATTTTAGCCTATCACCCCTGAAGCCTTGTGAAGGGTGAAAACTAACTTTCGTCCAAATCTTTTGGATGAGTAAAATGATTTTCAAAGCAGTTACATAGCTTGTCACATTTCTTTGAAAATAACAGTTGAAACTTAACCCTTAGACTCTATTGTAAATTGCTACAAACAATTGCTTCAATGCCAGAGCAGAATGAGTAAGTGGATGTATGGATAAATGAAATGGATGGACAAAGAAATTGGCTTAAGTCTAATTGAAGCAACTCCTTCTAAAGGCTCAAGTGCTCTAAAAAGGTAAAGGAAGAAAAAAATTATTTTTTCAGACGAGATTTAGGACGTGACCTAGAAGAGTTAGAATGAGCACTACAAATAACAGGACACGGCTGGGTATAAAGAGAAGAGAGTGACAACACATGTGACAAGACAGCAAAAGCAAGGACTTGAGATATTAAGTGGCCTGTTGAGATCAAACAGAGGTAAAGAGTGAAATTTGGCTGGGCCACCGGGACACAGACAGAAGAAGAATAAGATGCATTTATAGAGATCTGAGGGAAGCCAGCATTTTAGTGTCTCGTGTGATGTGTTAACATAATTCACAGGGATCTACTGTGATCCACAGCTGGAGGTCTGCAGGGAAGGCTGTATATTGGTGACACATTACTATAGCTAGAGAATACATTGGAAAAAATTTGTGACCAATAACTCTTTAAAACCCAAGAACATACTTTGTAACTATCACTTATTAATAGTGATTAATATTCTATTAATAAAGTCAAGAGGATGTCATATATATATATTTTTTTTAATATTTTGAGTCTTACCTAATCATAATTTACTATTTTAAAAAGAAAGTATTAGTCGGGCTTGGTGGCTCACACCTGTAATCCCAGTACTCAGGAGGCTGAGGCAGGAGGATAGCTGTGAGTTCGAGACCAGCCTGGGGTACATAGTGAGTTCCAGGATAGCTTCAACTACACAGTGACACCCTGTCTCAAAAAAATAAAAAAATGAAAACAAGAAAAAAAGAGAAAGTATTAGATTTTCAAGGCCTTATTTGAGCTTATTTATCATAATATTGCATCAAACTATCAAATAATGGTCTTGTTTTATTTAATTCTGCTTTTTTAATGTGGTAAATCTCTGTTGTATAAAACAATACAATTTACAGTACACCAAATATCTATTAAAATACTTTGATATATGTAGTATATATTAATATATGCAATATCATAGTGCAGAATTGATCTCAGGGCTAAACTGAAGTTTATTTTCCCCCAAATTAAAGTACTGTGACCTCAGTAAATTCTGTAGCAATAAATGGGTTGTGAAAATAGATATCATGTAAAAATATTCTTCCAGTATTCACTTTTGTTCTGAACTGAGACTAACTGAACTGAACTTCACCTGTTACTGATGATTAGAATATCCCAGTGAAGTAGTTAGCTGTGGGCAAAATATGTATCATCTGTAGTGTGAATGAAATTGTCTAGAAATAGCAAAAATAAAATTCAAAATTAATCTGGCACATCATTTATACAATGAGTATTGTTTTTAGATACAGACTACAACTATTGACAGCATTACAGATATACTGTCTTTGAGTTCTTATAACAGTTTTTCAACGAAAATTCCTTATTCTATCTAGGAAGTGGCTCAAGGAGATCACAAAACAATAACATTATGGTCTCACAGGACAATAAGTCTCAGAGCTGGGTTTCCACTTCTGACTTGTGTAATGCTGGAGTCTGTGCTGTGAAGTCTTACATAATATGTTCATCTTTACAGCTCTGCTCAAAATGTAACCATAGGGTTCCTCGATCATCTTCCACATCTTGTATAAAAAATAATCTCTTCTGTGCTGGGGATTTAGCTCAGTGGTTCTGCCGCCTGCCTTGCAAGAGCAAGGTCCCGAGGAGGTTGATCTCTGGTAAAATATAATAATAATCATCGTCCTCATCCTCATCCTTATCTCTTCTTATTGTAGAAGAATAAAAATAATGCATAAAACCTGCCTGTTATGTTTTATCATTTAAATGTTCTTGAGCCCAAGCTTCATGACTCTTGACATAAAGATGTAGAAACACCTTCTGCTCTGCTTGGACCCTTCGCTCTGTTCAAGTTCTGAGTTCTCACCAACTCCACTCTTTTGGGATGTAGTTGTTCAAATATGCTCCAGTTTCATTATTTTTGCCCCCCCCCCTTTTTTTTTACAAAGAATCACATATGTATATCTGATACGTGTGTTTGCAATTATGTGATTGTATGTGTAGGTGTAATATATAAACTGTCATATGTTATGCATATAGCTACAAATTTTTACTAACCTTTTTTTATTTCATTCAATTCAATTCAATAGTGACATCTGCATGTTTTTTCTCATTTGTAATAATTCCCTGAGCAGTGATTCTTCAAACTTCAAACTTCACTGAAGTTATGTAATATTTTAAGATTCCAATAAAGGTAGATGGGTATTTAGAAGCCTTCTTAAAACATACCATGATTGAAAGTGAAACCCCTTCATGAAATCAGTGGCATTTGACTATTGGAAAACACACACACACACACACACACACACACACACACACACACACACACACACACACACACACACACACACACACACTGTACATATGACATAATTTAAAATGTAAAATGGTTAATGTAATCACTAAGTTGAATAACCACATGAACCCAATTCTAGAAAAAATATTTGCACTTTTTATTTATAGACAATATGTAAGTTTATCAGAGGGGAAGATAAACGTTTAGATTTTCTTCAAATTTATTTTTATTCCTCCAAGGAACTCCTACTGTGTTTTTCTTGAACTTCTCCCGTACAACTGGAGAGAGAGAGAGAGAGAGAGAGAGAGAGAGAGAGATCACTTTCTAGTTTATTTTTTTATTTTATTTTGTTTTTTTAGTTTCTAATTTCATCAGACCACAACACTCACAACATAGACCTTGGGTGGAATAATTGATCCACTCTTTCCCACAGAGAGCTTAAGGGAACAGAGCAATATTACAAAAAGCAGAGGGTGGGGAAAAAGTGAGGTGAATGTGTTGGATGCAGATAGCTGACAAATGAGGTCAGGTACAAGGGAAAATGAAACCGTTTTTGTTGCTATGTTATTGTTTATATTCCTTAATTATTTTTAAAGTCCAACAAAATGTCTTGAAAATTTTGGAATCAAGCATCCTGCCACAGTAAAAAAATAATTATTCTAGAAATACAAGACCACTTGAGGGCACTGCGGGATTGCCTTTTGGTCAAGTGACCTTTTAAAACAACTCAGAAAATAATGTAGCTTTTCAGAACCTGGGAAGAGCACACGTAGGAACTCTGGGGGACGAGCACACATACGTACTCTGGGGGCAGTGTCTGTACCTGCAGATTTGTGTAGCTGTGTGTACATATAGATCAGTGCCCCACCAAGGCTGCTGGCAGACCAGAGCTTGCCTTCCATATCTGGCCATCAGGATATGTGTGCTTCAGAAGTTTCCCTGACTGGTTTTTTCAGGCTGGACTGTGATATTATGATTTTCCAAATTGCTGTGATAATGGATCATTTTTGGCATTTCCCACTCATCAGAATCTGTGCCAGGGAGATGGATTAATTTAGGGGCATTTTCTGTCTCTGGTACAATCATCAGGAAGGGAATGAGAATAGTTGTTGCAGTGGGTAAATTAAAGCACAGGGTTCAGGACTTAGAAGTGAAAAAAGGAGAGAAGGATGAAATGAGAATAAACGGGGGGGTGTATATGAATGTAGGCCTGGGGCTTAGTTCAACAGAAGTAAAAGTCTCAGCTCGCTGGCTGGAGTCTGAATCAGAAGGGAGGTCACAATGAAATGCAGTGCTAATCATGGAAAATGTAAATAGAACTGGATCATCTTATGCAGTAACTTTCCTTTTTATTAAAATCAACTGACTGCAGTAAACATCATGGAGTCTTTTTATTTGCCATTTTCAGTTTTTACATTCATAATTCTTACACTCTAGTAAATATAAAAGGCTGATATGTTAGTCCTGGATCATTAACTGTGTATGATAAACATATACTAAACAACTTCACTGTAGTCAGCCCGTGATAAAGACACAGAAGACAGAAAATGTTAAGAGCTATTTTGGCCTTTAATCAGGGCATGTTATGAAAAATTCTAAAGCAATGAAATAATAGAACCACATAGCTCCCTATGACTCCAGAGTCTTTGTTTCCTGAATATATTTAAAAGGAATAAAATTCCTTTTCATCATCTTCTTGTCTGGTATTCAAAAGGCAGCATTCAATCTCATCCAATTGGCTAATTAAAATCACCAAAATTCTTGGAAGACCCTTCTGTGGCACAGGTGAAATAGTATTGGCAAGCATGTGTTAAGAAACTAAAAGCAATCTTATTACTGAAGAAAAAGGAAATACACAGTAGAAAGTATGACAGAGTTAATCTACACAATAATGTAGAAAGTAAATTGATTGTTTAAATATTTAAGAATTGTAAAGGACGTTTAACTCCGATTCATAAAAACATGAAATCATGAAAATTTTGATGGGTATAACATAGCTCTATATATCCTAAAACACAGAAGATGAACTATATAAAGATTGAGAAGACCATCTCAGATTCCCATTGATGAATGATGGGAAAGAAAACACATCGGAAGCTGATACACGTGCTTGAACTGACACCTTTGATAAGAGGCACATTCTGCCTCAAATGAGAGGACTCTGAAAGTTATGACAAATGAGAAAGAACAAATCTGTGATAAGAAGAGATTATGAGAATTGCAGTTACAAGGAAAACTGAGCTAGTTAAGTGAGAATCTAAATGGAATTACCTAAAATGTTACAAATAAGCCACAAATGCGTAACTTCTGAAAGCAGTGAGAAAAAAAAAATACATATATGTATTTGTTCTTCAGAAATCTTCTCAACAAATAGCAACCACCTTTCTGATGGGAATGCCACATAGACCCTAGAAAATCATCTGATGATGTGGTAAAGAGAATTTTTGAATCAGTTAATGGTTAAAAGTTTTTCTCCCTTAAGGTAGCATCAGTCCTGAGATCCACTAATATTTGGCATTTATCCTTTTATCAATATTTATACAAAAATATCGTGTGCCAGCCATTGTAGTAGGAAATGTCAATACCAAGATAAAAAATAATCTGGAATATTTGATTTCAAGCATTTTGCAGATTAGTACAGGGAATACCTGTAGAACATTGTGTGGAAGAGTAACCTCATGTTTGTTAGGAAAGTGAAAGTTTCAACCAACTTTAAACACTGGAAGTGGGACAACACTAAGTCTTGACAAATACACAGGTAAAAAGTGTATAATACATTTCACTTTATCTATTATATATTTTGGTCCTCATTTACACCTTCAGTTTCTCACACCAAAGAAACAATTTGGTATTTACACATGTGTGTCTTATTTATTTCATGTAAGAACATGGCCTCAACGTGCAACCAGTTAGCTATAAATGGCGCTGGAAAACTGACTTTCCACATGCTGAAGTTTAAAACTGGACCCATATCTTTCATGATGCACTAAACTCAAATCGAAATAGACCAAAGATCTAAATACTAAATCAGAAAACATAAATCTGCTAGAAGATGAAACTCTTGAAGATATTGGTATAGATGAAGACTTTCTAAACAAAACCCCAATTGCACAGGAAATATGAAGAATAAACAACTGGGATCTCATCTTATTAAAAAGCTTTTGCACAGCAAAATGAACCATCAACAAAGTGAAGAAGTAACTCACACTGCAGGAAAAATTTGCCCACTGTTGCGCAAATGACTTATATCTAGAATATATAAAGAACTAAAAAAAAAAAAATCAGACTATCCAAATTTAAAGATCAAATTCAAAAATGGGTATTTAAAATAGATACCAGATGAAGAAATAGAAATGGCAAATAAAATATATCAAAAAATGTTCAACATCACTGATCATTTGAGAAATGTAAATTAAAACAATGCTGAGATTCCATCTCACTGCAGAAACAATGGCCATTATCAAAAAAACAACCAATAACAAATGCCAGTGGAACTATAGAGTAAAAACAAACCCTACTCCACTGTTGGTGTAGTGTAGACTGGTACAACTTCTGTAGAAATCAGTGCGGAGATTTCTCAAAAAAGTAAAACTAGAGGTTGCTTTGGACACAGCTATTCCACTTCTTGTTATCTTCCCAAAGGAAAGAGTTGAAGGGAGGGCAGGGGAATTGGGAAGAAGTAAGAACTAAGATATGTCATGTAAGGTATGAATTCCCAATGATGAAAGCCATCATAATATGTACTTAAAATGGACCAATAGGCTTAATGAATTTTAAAAATACAACACAACACAATCACTTGAAGAAATAGTCCGCATTGTTTCCGCCAGTTTATCATTAGCATAATTGACAAAACCTAGCAATTCTAAAGTTACACCCCAGAGAAATTTGGCACATGTGTAGCAAAATCTGCAGAGAAGATGATAACACACTTGTTCATAATAGGAGCTGGAAAGGCATATATACCTACTCAATGGAATATTATCTATTCCCCCACAATAACTAACCAAGCTACAAAAAACAATGGCAAATTTTAGTTTTGCTACATAAAATGAAAAGTGAGGTCAAATAAGATTACATGCTGTATGATAGTATGGTAATAAAACTGAAAATAATCTAAATTAAGATTGTTTTAAAAAGACATTAGGAAATAAGATAAGGAGAGAAATTTTCTATTTTAACCTCTTTGTACCAGGTTCACAAATAGCAGTTTTTACATGCCTCTTCACTGAACTCATTGTAGACATTATTTAACTTGACTCACATCTATATTTTGGAAAAGATATTGAATTTTTAAAAAATGGTAGTTAAAAACCTGAAGGGCTCAGAAACTATTTATTAACAATACAATCTCTAGTGAGAAATAGAGGAAGGGAGGAAGAAATGTTAATTAATGGCTAGTAAATTATAATTGGAGAGGAAAAATAAGATCTGCTGCCTAATTTCAGAGAGGGATTTAGAGATTAAAAACAAAACTAAAAAAGAAGAAAGGATTTATAATGCTTTGTGACAAATAAATATAGAGAATTTTAAGGTGCCAACTTGCCCTTGATTTAAACATTTTAAAAAGTATGTTGAAATACTACATGGTATTCCATAACTATATGTATTTTTTAAAACTGCCAAAAATAACAAACCAATGTCCATATGCCCAAGAATATGCTTTATAAACATAAAAGTTATGGCCTTTGAATTCAAACAATTAAGAACTATTAAAAAAATGCCTTCACATATAATTGTATTCATCTGGAGTCTCTAGCGAAACAGAACAAATGAAATGAATATAAAAATACAGGAAAAAAATTATTGTGAGAACTGGTCCATGTGATTATGGAGGTCGCAGTGTCACAGTTTCTGTACACAGAAGAGTGACACCTAGATGTGATGCTAAGGATGTAAGTCTTGGCCTAGTCCAAAGGCAAGTGAGCCAAGCAGGTCACTGCTTCAAGTTCTAGTCTGAAAGTTGGCAGGCTTAAAACCCAAGAAAAACCTATGCTTCAGCAGGAGTCCGAAGATATCACTGTCCTAATGAAGCATTTATTTTTTTCCTTGAGTTTATTGGTCCATTTTAGGTCTACAGTACAGTTATATTCATCATTGGGATCTTGTACCCTTACATGACAGGTCTTGGTTCTCATTTTTTCCCCTTGTCCCTGCCCTCCCTTCACCCCTCCTCCCTTCCCTATTTACAAATACTTTATTTCCATTGTTTTCATTTTCTCATGTTTTTTTTTCCTTTTCCCTTATTACCTCTGCCCTACCCTTTCCATTTCCCCTACACCTTTAGCCCTTTTCTTCCTGCTTCACGTTGTCGATTATATCATTAGGATCTTATGTACCATTGTAGTTTCTCACACCAGAGAAACTATTCAGTATTTACATATGTGTGACTTATTTATTTCACTTAGGAGTATATCCTCACCAATGAGACATTTATTTAGGAGGAATTCCTTTTTATCCATGGGAAGCTAGCTCTTTTGTTAGATTCAGGCCTTTGCTTGAATGAGGGCTACCTGCTGAGGGAGGGTAATCTGTTGTACTCAGTCTGACAATTAAACTTATTCAAGGACACGTTAGAGCACATGCTTGAAATAATGTTTCATCAAAAGTCTGGGCCCACTGTGGTCCAGACATATATATATATATGAAGAAATCTGGATTGATAGCATAAGCAAGACAGGATATAGGAATTAAGGGAAGAGAATGCTCTCTAGAATTAGATATTAGGAAAATAGTCACAGAATAAACATGTTACCTAAAAGGGGCCACAGTTTAGATATTTACTAATGTGTATGATTTCGTTAATTCGATTTTTTTCTAAGTACCATCCTCTAAAACCTGCAGTACCTATGTTAAGGCTGCCTTGCATTTATAGCTTCCTGACACACAATGAATACCACACCAAGTACTAAATATAGTGTTCTGGGAAAACTAGAGTTAGAAATGAATCTTGAGCTCTGATGGATGGAACAGGATAATATTGGACATCTTGATAGCATTGTTATCAAATTACACCTTGTTAAAACTTGTGTTCCAGTTTCGCAACTAAAGAAGAAAAAAATGGAACTTGGGGAGCTATTTCAACCAGAGAATTCACACTTGGTTCAAATCAAAAAGCCTTCCAAAGCAGATGACAGTCAGAAACAGTTACGTCAAGAACTTTGGCACAAGTAGAAGACAACATGACGTAGTCTGTTCCTGCCCAAAATCGTGTAAAAAGATCTATCTGGATTCCATTTCTTTATTCTCTTCTTCATCTTTAATGTGGCTAGAGCTCTTCCAGGTCTTCATGAATAACTTACTTTCTTCACTACCGTATTTGTTCACTTCCTTGTTGCTGGACACACAAATCTGACAGTCACAACTGAAAGGCGGACAGGTATAATTTCACTCGCAATTGGGGGATTCACTCCATGTTGGCTGGCTCCAAGGCAGGAACTTCGTGGTGAAAGGGCATTGCAGAGCAAAGATGCTGATTTCGCAGCAGAGGAGTGGAACCAGAGGAATGAGTAAGAGACCATGCATGATACCCAAGACCACACATCTGTGAGCTATCCACATCCTCCCAGGAGTGTGCTACTAATCTTTTATGTATTTTTTTAAAAATTCACACAAGGTGATATGTCAGGATTAACAGTCACAGTTCTGACATGACACTGTCTCCCCCAAGACATTCATCTTCATTTTATTTGCCCCCGTGCCTCTCTTTCCCCACATTCCAGCAAGACTATTTAACTCACAGAAGCTGGCCAGGTTGGGCCAAATTGGTCAGTATTTCCCATACAAACGTACAGCTGATACTGTGCTTTCTTCTTGGCATTTCCCTCATCTTTTTGTTTTGTTTTGTTTTTTTGGTACCAGGGATTGAACTCCCGTCCTTGCGCTTGCAAGGCAGGCCACCGAACCGCTGAGCTAAATCCCCAACCCCTCCCCCATCTTTTAATCAATCCAAATATTTATTTCAGAATAATCTTCCTTTCTTGCCTCTTACCATTTGAAACTGAACAATCACACTGTGACCAAAACCCATACTAATTCCAACTACCTTTGCAAGAGATGTGTTTATTTCTGTAGGGATATTATCACTGGCTTCTTTTTGAAAATAAGCATTTTTCATTACACTTATCTGGCACTAAATCTACTACAAAGTAATAAGTTGTAACAAGTTTTCCAGATATCCACCAAATGAACCGTAGCATCTCGGTTGCTCTTCCTGGCCTATTTCCTCAGACTCCGCTCAAATTAGCAAGAACAACCCTGGAATCTCTGGCAGATCTCTTCTCTTCCCTAAAAATTTACATCCTTGGGTCATACTTAGTTTTCATATAATTATTTTTGTTTTGTCTGTGGAATCCAAATCTACTGGAAGTCACCAGCCAAAAAGACTGAATCGTGCTATCTTGCCAATGTTGCTAATTCCTTCATACTGTAGAATCTCTCCAGTTTTCATCCATTCTGAAACTATTTCCAAAGCAATTCTCCCTTCTTTTGATTTGCCTCTCTGTTGTTAAAGAAACAACAAACACAGGTGACCAGAACACCAGGAGTCTTACATTAAGTGATCTCTGATCCTAGGAAAGAAATTTAGAAACAAAATAACTTCAGAAATAACTGAAGGCCCACCTATGATCTCACTGTTTGGGAATGTTTTCCATCCTTCTGCTACCACCCTAAGAATCTGGTATTGTGTGGCTGGAGATGTTGGAGCTGACAACAGAATCCTCTACTCATTGCTAACTCAAATTGTCACTCCCTGTACCATATTACTACTGGTCTTTAATCTGTGATTCATGAATTACAAGAAACCCAAAGTTCTCAGCTCCAAAACCACATTTTTTGCCACATAGCACTGAGTGAACGAAGGGACATTTGTATACTCGTTGGAAATGACTATGGTACATTGGTCCCTCACAAATTTTCCATGTGTTCATCACAAACAATAGGGATTTAGAGGTGAAAAAGCAAATCATCATATCACTACTGTTGTGCTAAAATCACCAAGCAAAGACTGTAAACTCTCAGACTTCATCTGGTGTCCCACAGAACGTATATGAAGTTGGCATACAGATTTATCCAGGCTGTAATCTTTGTCTTCCATTGTATCAGCATAAGTATCTTTGTCATTATGGTGTAAGGGTTTCACAGAACAACAGTAAGAAACCAAATGTCAACAAATGTTTCAGCTGGTGCTAAATAACAAAAAGAAAGATTAAATCAAAACTATAATTATATAGGCATAGGTAGGCTCTTTTCCCAGAGAGAAAAAAATGTCTCTTCTTTTAAGTGAGAAAAGAAATGGTAAAAGATTCTTCCCTTGACCTACATGTTTAACTTCTGAACCTTCTCTTAGGTCTAACTATACATTTCTTTGTAAAATCCAGTTATATCAAGTAAGTCTGATATGTCAGTTTAATAAGTATTCCTCACTCCTAATACCTACTCAAACTACGATCTTACTAACATTTCCTACTCCCCACCTTTGGTATCTTATCACCCTGGTATGTCTTCAGCAGGAATCCGGCCAAGTTTTTTCAACCAGAAATCAGTGATTTTTGTTATCTTCTTTGTCTTACTTTTTCACGGCTGGGACAAAACATGCAGTACCTACAAGTTGAAGAAGGAGAAGTTTGTTTTACCTCACATTTTGTAGGGGTTTCAGACCATAGTCATCTGGCTCCAAGGTTAGGCAGTGTGGCAGGTGGCACGTCAGAGGAGAAACAGTCCATGATTAAATTGGCAGGATACAGGGAGCCTTGCCCATTCTTCTCTTTCTAGTCCAGCAAGGATACAAGACCATTCATTAGTTGGTGCCACTCATGTATAGGGTGGATTTTCACTTTTCAGGAAACACATCATCCACACCTAGAATTATGTGAAACCAATCAGTGGACCAATCCGTATCACATGCTCATGATTCAGCATCACACACTCATGACACAGCCACCTCCCAAGAGCCCTGCCTATGAGGGCATTAGGCCTTGGAGAGACATCTAGACATAAAGCATGGCATCATTGTAGTAATTTTCTATCCACCAGCTTTCCTTGTTCTTTGACTATAAACCCCCACTTATTGCTGCTCTGTTTAGAACAGACCTCAGTTATATACAGGAGTCTCTTTTATCACAGTCTCGCATAAAATTTGTTTTCACCACATTAACTTCTGTCCAACTCTAGTTTTCTTTGATGCAACCCAGTCCAACCATCAGTCTCTGCAATTAAATGTTTGCTTTCTATCATGGTTGAAATATACTCCACTGATTTGATATGTTATTTATAAAGAAATTCTCTCTTCATGAATAAATTAGACTTATTTTCATTGTTTTGTTGCTTTAAATGATTCATAATGCCAAGTTAAGACTTTAGTAATGTAGTTGCTGCTGTTGTTAAAGTATATATTAGAGGCAAATTAAAATAGTAGAATAACTTGATTGATAGTTAAAATACCATCATAAACCTTGCAGACTATAATATTGCTGTAAAAAGAAATACATTATATGTAGTAGGGAATGAGTTAATGTACTAGAATGTAACATCAGCGATATTAGGTGACATTTTCAAATTTCTATTTTCTTAGCTGTAATACAATGATTTCTGTAACTTTAATTTTTTATTGCCAATGTAGTTGCATATTTGCCTTTTGTAGTTTGTTTTATGAAATAAATGAGATTTGTACATTGCACAGAAAAGAATCAATAAGGTATATAACAATATGAGGCAAATTGTGCTTCACCCAAACAACCGTTCTACAATAATGAATGAGCAGAAACACAAATTAAGCAATAAAATTTGGCCTAGAGATGAAAAATCTTTCCATGGCATGACATTTAGCATATCAATGACCAAAAGAAATCACACGAATTTGTTACAAATTTTTTAAATTATTAATTTCAAACTTTTACAGAATGAATCAAGTCCTAGGATAAGCTTTATAATTTATATACCTAATAGCTAATTTCATTTTTAGCATGATTTCTTACATTTGTGACCATTTAAATTCATGGATCTAGATTCCGGCAGTGACAGTGGTGGTGAGTCATCATAGGGTATGGAGTTTTGAGTTAGAAATAAATTGTGTTTTGTATTACTCTCCCCTTTCTATCACACTAGGTAGTGTGAACAAATGATTCAAAATTAAGTTGAAAATTGATATAGAGTATGAGAGATTTAGTTGTGCAGATATGAGTGATCAATTATATCATGTAGGAGAAGTCATATATCTGTGTTTCCTTTCTTTAACATAATTTTGTCACATACATTTGCAAAATTTAGTGCCACATAATCTATGATTTTTTAGGTAATACTACGAAAAATAGAACATTGTTTGGCAGACGGGGGCAGCTTAATGTAAAAGGGCCTGGACTGTGAAGTGGTTGATCCGAGTTTGCCTACTTTGGTTCTTAGATATCACCTAGTGACCTACTTGTTTAAGTTTTGGTTCCTGAGTTGACACTAGTAGGTGGTGGAGGAACCTGTAGAGGAACCTTTAGGAGCTGCTCAGATTATTGGGAACAGACCCTGGAAGGAGTGTGATCTTGCCTCTCCTCCTTCTCTTTTAATAGATGGCCATGAGGTGAGCTCTTTACTCTGCTATAGGCTTTTCTTCATTACCGTCCACCATGACTTCATAAGCCCAAAGCAACAGGTCTAATGGATCTTGGACTAGAAACTCTAAACTTTTTTAGCCAAATTCTTTTTTTTTAATAATTGTCTCAAGTGTTGGATTATAAAGAAAAGATGAATAACACCGTCTAACTCTAGCTATATAATATCCTCTTTACCGGTATTTGGGAAAATTCTTCGCAATGTGACACTATAGATTCCTTTTGGTGTATCAGGTGAACATGAGAGGTGTTGCCTTAGCCACTGAGCAGGTCTTTAGGAGGGTCAAGTGTGAGGGCCTCTTTGCAACTAGAACAATACACGTGAATGTAAATCATTGTTAGTATTTGGATCTCATCTTCTTGTATATTGAGAGATTTGGTTTTTTGTCTATTTGTGTTGCAGAGAATGTGAGTTTAACTCATTAATTGAAAACAATGTTGTCTTTCTCTGTCCTTGGGGCAAACACACCCTTTGTGTAGTCAGGTTCTAAGAAAGCATTTCTTCCTCAATAATTTTTCTTGAAACTTGAGATAGACACAGGATATAAATTTACAGATAATAAAATGTGAGCGGCAACCACGCAGTATCCACCTTCACTAACCTAAGTGGATGAATATCATGGAGTTTTATTTTAAAAATGGGTTTCATGGCTGAAAATCTACCTAAAAACCCACCTCACTGGGACAGCTTATTGATAAACGACTTAGGTTAATACCTGATTGGTCTATTAGAAGGTGGATCCTAGTCAGTAGGAGTGGGGAATGGTTTCTGGAACCTTGGTCCCTGGCCCCTTCCTCTCTGGCGCTGTTGCCCTTCTCTCTGCTTCCTCACCACGAAGAAGTGAACAGATTTCTTACATTGTACACTTCTGCCATGCTGTTCTGCTCAACTCAGGCCCACAGCACTCAACTTACCATGGACTGATGCCTCTAAAACTGAGAGCCCAGTTAACCATTTCTTTTCTTTGAGTTACCGATATTAGCCACTTTGTTCCAGCAAGAACAAAGCCAGCCAACATGTAACACTGCTTGAAAGTCACTTAACAGTTTCTACAAAATCCTTTAAATTCCAAAATCTTGTTATTTGTTCAATTTGCAATTTCAGTAGACCATTAACATTTTAATAGATATTCTCTAGGAGGAGGAGCTGATCTTTTAACTTTGAAGTTTAAAACATATGTTCCTGCCTTGCAAGTGCAAGGTCCTGAGTTCGATAACCGGTACCATAAATAAATAAATACATATATACATACATACATACATAAAATAAAAATAACATCTACTGTTCAAAAAATGTGTATATTAGTAAGGATATAGTAAGTGACAAATTCATATATTTGGGTTCCTATTGCATAAGTTTCTAACATTTTTAAAGGACAGAATAGTTATAGTTCCTTTACTCTAAACTAATAATAGAGGCAATATCAGAATTTTATTTATAAAATGTTTAAAGCAATAGCAGAGATATGTATTCGATTTGTGCATTTACCAATTTATTTATTTATTCATAAAATTTTGGTAATAGCTTTCTCTACTATGAAAATATCATCTTGCCTTAGATTAGTCTATAGTTTACAAGCTTTTATCTTTTTTTTCTAATCTTCTACTGGCAATAATTTTAGTTCAATATTTTCTTATCCAAGCTCTTCATTATGATTTGGCCCAATGGAAATATAAATTTGTAAAATTAATTGTCTAATATTGCTTACAGAGAGCAAAAGAGTCATAGAGTTCTAGGAATCTCACTGTTTGCCATGGTAAAAAATGACATGATGTGGTATTTAAGATTAGGTAAAACAACTTTTATAGTAAAAGAATGTAGTTCAATAGAAATTGTATATACTAAGTTTTATTTTGTACTGGCATCTATGGAACAAACTGTTTGACTTTTACCTGAAATAGTAGTAGTCATTGTGGAAGTGGTGGCCTAATCCATCATCACGGCTATGAATTAAAACATAAACATGGTAATTATCTCTGGGCATCTTAGCTGTGCCAGGTACTATAAAGCTTGTTCTGGATGTTGTTATAAAATTCTCAATGCTTGCTCCCATGGAGTTGGAGAAAGTTCAGCGACGGTTTAGTTATAAAGGCAGCTAAATAAAACACTAAAGTGTGATATAACACAGTCATTAAAAAATATTGTGGAAAGCCAGGTAGCTTCATGGATAATTTCAAAGCAGAAGAGACACAAATGAAGCTAGCAAAAGTACAGCAATGAGTGACAGGTGGAGAGTCATAATTCAGAGGTATCCAGGTGTGCAAAAACAAGGCAACAAGACACAGAGAGGTGGCATCCAGGGTGGCATGGATGGGGCATAGGGTCACAAGTAAGGCAGACATGAGAAATTAATTAGAGTGGTAGATACCCTATGGCTTCCCAAAATCCTTCATCCTAAGCGAACATATTTAAAGCCTATTTTATATTGTGTGTTTCCTATGAAGGCAATATATAGAGGGTAGAAATATTCATGTTAGATTTTTTAAAAAAATAATGCTCTAAAAACTACTACTGGAAAAATCATAGATGATTTTTTTTTTTTTTTTTTTTTTTTTTTTTTTTTTTTTTTTTTTTTTTTTTTTTTTTTTTTTGGTACTGGGGATCAAACTCATGACCTGGCGCTTGCCAGGCAGATGGCAGCACCACGGAGCTAAGTCCTGAGCCCCATGATTTTTGTTTTATTTCTTCACTGTTTTTATTTCAGAATATGAACACATATAAAATTTATAATCAGAATTTTCTTTACAGTTTGAAAACTTCTTGTGGCAGGAAGTGAGAAAATTCAAACAGAATAATTATAAGTCTTTTCCTCACTTGTATTTTATATTTATTCCATTTTGGAGGCATCAACTTTTAACTGATTCAATTTAAGTGATGATAATAATTTCACCTTCACTAAAGTAGTAAATTGTATTTTCTTATTTAAAAGAACCAAAAATGGATATAAATGTCATATTAGCATCTAAGGCATAGCAGAACTGTGGTGCTCAGTGATAAATTCAAGTGATATTTTACTCGGTAAAATCTATACTGATTATATTTATTATTTCTTATAGGTACTTGAGCATCTGTACATTGGCTTTTTGATTTATGGTTTCTTTATGTATTTGAACATCTGTGAATTAGTTTAGGATGCCTGTTATAAGCTTAGATTGCACCATAGGGGAAATTATTGCATGGAATTGCTATGAATGGCCTATCCAGAGCCTACAGTATTACGGTTGAGGGTTAAAACCATATGTTAAAGCTAGCAAACACAAAAATAAAGAGCAGCACAAATGTAAAGTTTACTTTTGATCTAATACTAAACTTGGCAAGAAGGTTATGGGATAGATTTAGAGTCAAATGATTTTAATACAAAAAGCTCCAATAGAAAAACAAAACCAATATAAAATATTATGACATAAAATCAGTTTTATGTCCCTATCTTTTAATGCTTTCGCTTCTATGATCTCTGTGGTATGATTATTTTCCATTATTAATTAGCACAGATGTATTCATTGATTATTTGATGAGCATCTCTTATATAGTGAATACTTTAGTGCATAAACAGGAGATATCAATAACAACAGTTCATGGACTGCTACAATGATATTTATTGACTATCATAAATGATTATGTAGATTATTGTTTGTGTACCTCCAATTACTGAAAAATTTCACAAGGCCTAGTGTCCTTTCTTTACTTGTTGGATTAGCAGTGCTTTAAGTAAGGAAACATCATTTAACCGCAATTTACAGAATGAGTGGATCAAAAAGTTAAAGAATCAAGGGATTGGAGCTGATAAGTTGAAGTATAATGTGTTCCTCTTAAAAACAGTCAGAGAAAAGGGAGACAAAAGATGCAACCATCAAAAAAACTCTACTGTCTACCAATTGTTTGCTTATAAGAACATAGACTCAGTAACAAAGTAAATTCCACTGGTAAACTGTGCCCCAGGTGACAGTAAGACTTTTCCAATGACTGATGAGATAATAATAATAATGAGCTAAAAACAAGATACTGTGAAATTCCCCATGACAGCTTTTCCAAAAGACATTCATGAAATCACACACACACACACACACACACACACACACACAAACACACACAAACAATAGGAATATGAACTGGGGATAGCATCAATGCATATATACAGATGAAATGATTTTCATATATCCATTCATATTTTTTCTTGACTGGTATGGAGTTTCTTAAGTAATAGTGTAGATGATTTTGAAGGAAATTTTACAATTTTGTCAATATGGTGTGGTAGGGTGATGATTTAGTCTTTCATGACTATTATACATTCACAGGAGCTTTAGGAGACTCTTATAAGTGTGATTCTATGTCATGAAATGCTTCAACCATTGTAAGGGCAATGCATTCCATATTCCGATGGGCATATGACTGGCCTATCACACAACTTAACCTAAAGGAGGTTTAGTTTCCATAAGATATGTGACTTTGATGGAATATTAATTCTATCTGTGTTCCATGATTTTGTTCATATAAGTGGGACTTGAGCCTGATATTTTGCTAGGAAGCTTTCAAATAGATAGATGATCTAAATACTTTGAAATGAGGATATATTAAAATTTGTCTTCTCTATCATCATATATGTGTGTGTGTGTTATTCTTTTCTGCAAAAACTTCATTTCCTAATCTACTTATCTATTGATCCATACATTTATTCAACATTTATTGTGCTGCTAGCATACAATGCAATAAGAACAGCTGCATGAAAAATACTGCAAAGGTACTAGAATCCCTTCTGCTAATACTCAGTACCAGTAATGAGAGTAATGAGCAACACTTTTCAAATGGATACAGTCTTACATTTTGAGCTAAAATCTCTCAAATATCTTGGTATATTTACTGGGAGTGGCATTTATCAGTCAACAATTATGTTCCTATTTTAATAAAAGGAGGAATTTAAGCTACGTGTTCAGCTTTCCTCATCTCTGATGTTATAATTTTCCTGTAAAGATAATGAAATATAAATTAATATAACTTTAGAAAGTTACAGTTATCATTTCATACTACTAAGTGGCTAACCAGGGACTTAAAGCCCTCACTCCTAATGATTTTGATAAAAACATTATCATTTTTTTTCTGTATCTGCTTTGCTTTTATTATAAACATTTAATTTGAGACTAGGTTTAGACTTACAACATAAAATTTTTACCATTGTGCATATTTAAGAAATCTGGTTGTCAGATTCCAGACAAGATTATTCTTGTGGATAACAGCCATATATCTAATAAGTAAATTTCTCCAACACAAGGTAACAGTGGGTGCTCATTATGCTCCTTAATTCTAATACAAAATGAGGCAACAAATAAAAAAGAACAGCAAAGTAAAACAAAAACCTACAAAAATGTATTAGAGATAAGTCTTTAAGCAGAAGTGAGGACTGGTCATCATTAGACACTGAGGCTTCCTGGAAAGTGAGGAACCACCGATCAGAAGGCAAGCTGAACATTTTAGCTGGTTACTTAGGGAGAAAGACTTGCATAGCTGGTGTAAAAGAATGTGTTTAGGGAGGCGTACACAAGCAACATTTAATGCTAATAATTAATACATACTTATAGTGTTAAAATATGCTGGTGGTATTCATTTTATTGTAAGGTAAGATTTAGGATTATTTAACCAAAGGAGGATTTAATTGACTAGGCCCTTAGTTTAAAGTACTAGTGTGTGACTGTCACATGCCAGGCACCATTTGTCCTTTTTTGCTGTTCGTCTTAATCATTTTATTAGCCACATCAAAAGTGCCCTTATCATTCATCTGTGTTTCCTGGTAATTTATGCCATATTTGCAAGGAGGAAGCCCAATTCAAGTAAAATCTGGTACACATTTTTAAATCAATGCATCTGTCTTGGTGCCTTTAAAATATTTCATTTATATAATTAGCTTTTATTAAAATGTCAATATTCTTAGCATTTTATATAAAAAGTCAAATGGGATCTGTCAGATGTGCTGCTCTCAAGTATAATCTTTAAAGTATCTTTTTTATCCTATCAGATTCACTAATGAAGTTAGACAGTTTGTAATGTAACTTAGGAAGTGATTTGATTGTTTGAGAAATGAGTGAAATGTGCTTAGTATATCTCACAATATATTGACAGCAGGAAAATGTATTTAGGCATTAGGAAGTAAAATATAATGGAGTAGAAGTTAACTTTTATTTTGTAATTGAATTTCAAATAAATATTATGAGATGTTTCGGTTAAAAATAACTAAAAGAAAAGACCAAAGCAACAACAATAGCAAATAAAACTAAATAAAATAAAATAAAATTCCCTTTTCTTCTCAATTTTGTCTCTTCCTACATGGAAGAAATTGGATGTACTTTACATATAAAATATGTGGATCAGATCCCTTCACTGTTTCACAGAATCTCGGTGAACACAAGCTCTTCTCTCAACAGAGAATTTTTATTTTTATTTATTTATTTATATTTTGGTACCGGGGATTGAACTCGGGTCCTTATGCTTGCAAGGCAGCCACCGAACCACTAAGCTAAATCCCTAGCCCCCAACAGAGAATTTTTTATTTCATGGGTTTTTTTTTTGTTACTAATATAATGAGAAACAATAGATTTTTATAACACCAAACATGCCATTGGGATATATCATGACATAGATTGCAAAAAAAAACAGAAAAATTATGAGGATACTTTTTTTCTTATTGAGTTTATTGGTACATTTTAGGTATACAGACAGTTACATTTATCATTGGGCTCTTGTTCCTTTACATGACAGGTCTTGGTTCTCATTTTTTCCCCTTGTCCCTTCCCTCCCTTCACCTCCTCCTCCCCTCTCTATCTACAAAAACTTTTTTTTCATTTTTTAATTTTCTATGAGGATACTTTTGATGTGACTAAAAATTTATCACAATGATTCTCTTACTCCTTATGTGATTATTTTTTTAAATACCTCATATGTTGAATCATGATTGATCATGTAATTTTTCATTTTACACCCAGTAAATATGAAGTGTTCTCATACTTTCAATTCTAGATTGCTTTCAATACAAATTGTATTTGATTTTTCATTTATTTTTTCCTAAACTAACATGACAAAGTATTTTATTTATTTATTTATTTATTTATTTTTGAGACAGGGTCTCACTATGTAGTTGAGACTGACCTGGAACTCACTTTGTAGCCCAGGCTGGTCTTGAACTCACAGCGATCCTCCTGCCTCAGCCTCCCGAGTGCTGGCATTACAGGCATGTGCTACCATGCTGGGCTATCCCATTAGATGTGAGAAAAAAAAAAGTAAACGTCCATCTCAGAGTGCCATCTAGAGGAAAGGGGAGCTCATAACACATTATAGTAGGCCTCATCCACCATATTCATTGGCTCTGAGATTGTGTGTGTGACTTCTAGCTTTTCCTCAAAAAAAAAAAAAAAAATGACCATGAAAGGCAAAAATTTGGAATGGGTTTCAGGCAGTCACAAGAGCATAACTAAAGACGTTCACCAAATAGGTTAATTCAGAATTGCTTCAGAAAGCAACAAGATGGGCTAAGTCTATTCAAAGCAAGAGGGAGTACTGTAAGGGAGATTAATGGCAATCAGTCTTTTATGTCAATTAGTCTTTTTTAAATGTGAACATTCATATTTTTCAAACACACCCTGTGTATTACGTCTCTGTAAATTGCAGTGAAAATAATATCAACTTACCTATCCAGGTTGCTGTGACCACAGCTGAGCTGTAACCAGAAAAACGAATTCACATTTCCTGACATGAGTTATTCATACATTTGACTTTATTTTGTACTCTACAGCTTCAGAGACAAAAAACAGGAAGCTTTTTACTCAAACACCACCAACACCACAGATTCACTGGTAGCTTATTTTAAGCAAAGTAATCTGTGCTTGGGTCTACTACTGAACATGAATATTTAGAATACAAGTTTGGCAGGGGAATTGTTTTCTCTCACATCAGATTTATTTATTGTGTTGTTGTTTAAAGTTATTACCTAAATACAAACTTTGGACAAGCTTTAATGTGAATTAAATCCTTTTGAGATCCCTGGAGAAAAAGTGTAGTATCCTATCCTTGGAACAAAATTAGGAATGCTATTCCTCCTCATAATAAACTTTAAACAAACTGGTAATTTCACACACAAACATACATACTATTTTTAACATACAAACATATAATGTGTTCGTGTGTGTGTGTGTGTGTGTGTGTGTGTGTATCCAGATGACCTCTCCACCATGGTAGTTTAAGAATTTTTGGCTTTGAAACGCTAAGACACTGATAGTCATTCAATAGAAATTTTGAATTTTAATCTTATTCTGGCGCAGAGATATGAATTTTATGCTTTCTTTTGATGCTGGCTCCCAACCAGCCTGCACTTCCTGAAGTTAAATCACTGATATGTCACAGTGTACAATGCTGGCTACATTTTTATTTTGTTTTTTCATCCCATCATATATATAAAACACAAATTTGTGTGTTTATGAGTTATGATTAAAGATATTATTGAAGTAGCTTCACATTAGATGACATTATCCTACTGTAGGCTAATACTGGAGCTCATTTACGATAGCTTAGACATATAAGTAAGACATATTTCATTTAAACATTTTCAAATTATGATGGGGTTTTAGGATATTACCCATCATAGTTGTGAAGCACTGGGCATTTGTATTGTTTTTTGTCAGATTATCTTATCAATGTCCTTCAAGTCATTTTAATCAGAGCTGCATCAATTGTTTGGGCGAAGTAGCTCTTATCTGTGAATGAAAGGAGTGACAAAAATATGGCAAATGTTTAATTTTTATACCTATTGCAGTAAATGGTAAAATAGCATTAATCCCCCTCCCAATGCTCCCCTCATTGCAAACACAGGAATCCCATTGCTCTTCCCCTTTCAGAATCAGTACCGAAGTCCTCTTTTGTGAATGTCTTCACAGGTTAGGATAAAAAAATATAGTTAATGTTGTATCCAAGAGAAATGCAGGCTTGTAGCAATAATATGATGTGTCCTCACGCTACAGCGTGGCACCTGGTGACCGGCTGTTCCGCAAAGTCAAAGCAGTCATGAAAGGTGATCATTTAGAGTGGATTCTGGATACAGAGACAGACATAACTGGTCAACGAAAGGCACGAAAACAGACTTTGAGATATGGTTTAGAAAGCGTCAAGAACGACGAAATAACTGTGTTCAAAGGATGGGGGGTGTTTTCAGGATAACTTGTGACAATATCTTTCACTGTAATAAGTATCTTTGGAAAAATTAAACATATCGTGGATTTCACGGTGCCTTATACTATTTTACTGGTGCAAAATAAGATACATAATTGTATTAGGTGAGTTTTATGACAGTTTTGTCAGTATATAGATATAATTTTACTGGATTTTTCCATGACCTTTAGACTAACATTGAATTGAAAATCACAAAATGAAATACAAAGCTAAAAAGTACTATGACTTGTTCCCTAAAGCTTTTACTATAAATTCTCCAATGTATCTTCTGCTCACTCTCTGACTTTTCATTCTACTTTCCCTATTGCTTACCAAAATAGTCACACAACTCTGCTTTTTCAATTCTGTGAAACTTCTGAGCCTATGCTGCCCCTTGACTCCTCTATGCTATTTTCATCGTGTCTGTATTTAATTCTCTTCCCTGAGACTACCCGTGTCATTATTTGTTCATAGATGAACATTATTACTTCGAAACAACATGTTACCCACTGACCCTGACTCTACAAGCCACTTTTTGTCACACCAATTGGTACTCATCAGGTTATGAATCATCGCTATCACTTATTTGGTTCCCTGTTTAATTTTGTGCTATCTAAGCAAGAATAGGAGCTTGTTGACTGGAAAAATCTAATATATCTGGCTTCTTCCCGTAGGCTTAGAACGGTGCTTTGGAACCCAACAAGTATTCATTCAATATATAATGAAGAGGTGTTAAATGTTGAATACTTATATAGCAGTTTATAGTTCATAAGTTAAAATGTTCAAAAATCATTGACTCTAAGCTCAGAAAAATAGAACAGATATTGCAATTTGTAATAATGCAATAAGTTGAGTATATTTTCTCCATTACTGTGCTTCAAAACATTATTTTTGTTTTAAACGAAAGAGTCAATTAAATAGAAGTGAAGCACAAATATATTTATATGGAAAGAAGGTAGAAAAACCCTTAAAAATACATAGTACTTGCGTTTTGACAAATCCTTTCGTCCATTGAATTATATATCTCTCATCTTGTAAAACAAAAGTGTATCTTCACTTCAAAGTTTACAAAAAGATTTAAGAAGATATAAAATCATCTAACAAGTGTTTTGGTATGTAATACACTTTGTTAGTTATTTCCTATAGAAAGAATATAAATCTTGTTATAACTAATAAGTCATTACTATATTTCTTAACTGAGCAATTATATATATGTTATGTATTTAAAAAATAAAACCTGTCTGATTTTTAGCAACTTTACTTTCCGCACATATTTTACCTGTGATACCGTTATATATTTAACATGGACAACAGATCTCATTTTTATCGCTAAAACTTCTTATCGCTGTACTAATTTTAGCTGCTGAGAAAACATTTATCAAACTAAAGCAATTTCGACCTAACTCTGAAAAAAAAGTTTGTTCTCTGTCAAGGCCACAGTGGTGAACCTAATTTCTCATCTTGCATTCTTAGGGATTTACTGATGATTTAATTTTATGATCTGCAGCCTATTCATACTTCTAATAAAATACATGTTAGGACACATTTCTGAATGACACAGTTATTTAATGACTAATATTTCCATGGGACAGAAATAGTATTATTGTCAGCATGTAGAGGGGATCATGGGCTTGCAGAATATTATGCAAAGCAGAGAATGTAATCTGTATGGAATTTCTCTACATCCATTCTTCATTTCTGTTTCACATCCCCAAATTCGTAATTTTCTATTTCATGTTTTTATTCATTTTCTTCTTGTTCTGTCTTAAAACTAATTTAACAAAGGCATTATCAAACTCTACCCAGTTTAACTAAAAAAAGGATACTGCAAGTGAACTATTTTATACTAAAAATGCTTATGTGTTACTTAGATTTCCAAAATAGTTCTAGGTAGGCAGTTTTGATGTGATTGCACTAAACAGATGTCTGCTGAATTACTTCTCCTAATTTAGATTTGTAGTAAGACTATACTCCTACATTTAAAAATCAGATACTCTTAATTTTTTCAGAATAATATAAAATATTCTCAATATATTACAGGAATATTATTTACTAACAGTCTTTTCACCTTATAGACAGATTTATTACTTCTGCAAATTTTTTAAAATGATTGATATAGATAACACAAAAGTGACTAAGATCAGTCTGCTTTCTAAAGAGGCCTACAGAGTACTCCTGGTTATAAAGTTACTTTCATTTCAATTGGTTAAATCATGGAAGGACACAACAGGACACCTGCTCTTTTCGTAGGCATTCACATCAACAATTCTGACTCTTGAAGTATGTATATGTTTGCTAAACAAAGATATCAGGGAGGCATTAACAACTCAGAGAAGCAACTAGCAATAGTTTAGTGTGACTAGGGAATTTAGCAAGGTAAGACCGTTCAGACTGAGCAGGAAGCAGGTGAAAGTGGAATATGAGGAAAATTAGCTTTGAACACTTCCATAACATCAGTTTTGGAAAGATAAAATAATATGTTCAAGTAGCTATAAGAGAGTTTCAAAAAGGTCTCATGTATCGTGGATGAGACTTTGAATTTTCATCCTGAAAAATGCAGGGAAGAGTTTGGCATAGTGAACTGAGCCCTGGGAGCACCGTTGCCAGTGGGTCTTTAATCCACAACTGCTACACTTACTCTTTATTATGAAACTCGAGTCTAGGAATTCATTACAATTCTCTTGCACTCTTCTTTTTGGCCTATGTTAAGACTAGAGTCCCATGAAAGCAGGTATTTTCATCTCTTTTGATCTTTATACTAGTGCTTTCAACTTGGCGAACATCTTTTAAGAATAGAAAACATTGCATTTTGTAGACACAACAACCTTTAGCCCTTCTTTTATCCCGTCAAAAATCCTACTACTGCAAGAAAGGGATACCAACATTCAAAAGTAGCTTCATTATACATGCCCATGTTGTACAATCTAGTGTCTTCCTGAGAGTATAGTAAGTGGAGAGATACAAGGAGAGGAATGTGCTGACTCTATTATACTGTAGTGTCTTTCTCAAAATTTCCCCTACTGCAGAGTGTTTTTGTCTCTATGTTCCTCCATACAGGTGTTCGCTGGGGGCGGTGAATAGAAATTTTGGGGGTGATGTGTATGAGAGTCAGTGTACGTGTTTTCCCAATGCACAGGCCAGGACGACTTATCCTAGAGTAGCCATTTTACAGGAAAGTTCTCTGGCAAGTTCCTCAGATATGCCAAGCTATGCCGTTTCTTAAAAATGAAGCCTTTATATTTGTTTCCTCCTTGTCTCAAAAATGAAATATAGTTGCAATCTTTAATAATAATAATTTTCAAGCAGAATACAAGCAAAGGATGATTGTGGAAAAATATTTTACGTCATATTCTATTTCTGCCCACTAGCCTCGCCTTTAGCAGATACTCTCATGTTCATTAACAATTCACCGTAAATCCTTTACTCCCTTTCCACCAAAGAATAATTTTCCAAACTGAACTCCAAGTAATATTAGCACCAAGACAGATGATGGCCCTCACATGTATTTTTGGAACCACTGCAAAAATTGTCTTGTAATTTCACAATGAAGCAAGCAAACATCAAATTCTCAAAATCAAAATGGCTTACCATGTTTAACTTAAAGTTTTCAAACTTGACCACAGAACCTTCCTACCCCGCCTGCATGTTATGCACGCAAGAAATCACAAGAACAAACAAAAAACCACAATGTGAAATCCTATCTCGATGAACAAATTTTAGAAATACAATTCTAAAAGTACAATTCATACATTTATTAGCATCGTAGTGAAGGACTTCCATAGTCCATTTCAATCTTCCTTTCCTCTGAGCTTTTAAAATCTGACACAGCGCATTTCCCTGTTAGAAATTCCCTAGCTGGGATTTAAATCACCATTTGCCCTTTGACCTTCCCAGAGCCACCTCCTGAGTATCCCCAATGACCTCTGCAGTCTCGGGGGCCTCCTTATTCTGCAGCATTTTGCACTGTAAAATCACTGTCTCTATGCAAAGCTCCCAGGCAAAAGGTTAAGCAAAACAACCGTTGATGTAGGAAAGCCATTCTCTAGGTTTTGATAGGCGAACTGTAGTCAAGAATACAACTATCTTCCATGATCTCAGAAAAGAAATGCAGGGAAAGAATGAGGTCTCGGTTATGGCTGGGACGTGATGGCACAGGTGTTACAAGAGTGTCCCCAAGATTCAAACGCTGCTGTCTAAAACCCAGTATTGCAATACTGAAATGGGTACACTGAGGGTGTGATCGTCATGCGAGTTCGCTCACGAATGGGACAAATGACCTTTTAGAGAGCTTGAAGAGAGAGAGCCCCTTGGCCACTCCAAGCACGTGAAATGCAGAAGCAAGGCCCCATCTATCATGAGGAGGCTCCCGTTAGGCATAGGCTCTACCAGTATCTTGATATTGGACTCTCCAGCTCCTAGAACTGTTAGAACTAAACGGGTGCTATTTATGCGTTGTTATGTCTTAAGATTTTTTATTAAAGAGGCCAACACCAAGACAGTGTGAAATAGAAAAAAAAAAGCCCAAGGCCTAGGTTCTAGGGTCTGCCTTGCCATTTCACATACGAGGGATCTTGATTGTCTTTCTGTTTTGTGGCTTCAGTGTGTACACATAAGGATAAAAATCTATCTGTATTAAATCATTCCTTGAAAACAAAACAAAAATCCATGGGCGCATGACAACATCTTATGTTATAATCAAATATACTAAAATATTTCACAACAGAAAATTGACAACAATAATAATGACAGTAACTAGTATTTATTATGCTTTCCTATTCATGACTGAATGCATTCAACTAAAGAAAAGTTCATTAACTTCTGTTGTTCATCTAGATCTCCAATTAAAAACAAAGGTATACATGTCAAGCAAAAGGTACAAGTGAGCTTCAAGTGCAATGTTTTTTTTTTCCCAATTGTGAGATATAACTGTATGTCATTGAATTATACACATATACCTGTTCACTGGTTAAATATTTTGAATCACTGTACTTTTCTAAACATCTATACAGGTATTTAGACTATCGTAGTAATCTCTGTTTTTTTACTCAAGCCAGCACAGGAGGAATGATGTCCTAGTTAGGATGAACTCAGAGAATTGTTCATTCACAGAGATACAATATCTTAGTGCAAATACTAATCAGTGTAACACACAATTGATATTATTTGGTAGACTAGCTCTAATTAGCCAGAATTCAACCCAAATCCATTGTTTTACATCACAATCTATTAAGGGTAAACAATAATCTCTTATCGAGGTATGCCTACATTTGAGTGAATATATCTACCATCAAACACATTTATTAGGAGGGACAGGGTTTCACAATTCATGCAATGATTTTTTGTTAATTTTTCATATCCAAGAGGAAAACATCTACTAATGATATAATTGACAATGTGAAATAGGAAGAAAAGGGCTAAAGGTGTAGGGGAAATGGGAAGGGTAGTGGAAATGTAGTAAGGGAAAAGAAAAAAAAACATGAGAAAATGAAAAAATGGAAATAAAGTATTTGTAAATAGGGAAGGGAGGAGGGGGTAAAGAGAAGACAGAGGTAAGGGGAAAAATGAGAACCAAGACCTGTCATGTAAAGGCACAAGATCCCAATGATGAATGTAACTGTACTGTCTACCTAAAATGTACCAATAAACTCAATGAGGAAAAAATACTATTTTAAAAGTTTTAAAACTACTTGTTCTTAATTCAACATACATGTGGCTATTCAGATGTGAAGAGAGAAAATGAGTCACCTAAATCTTAAGAAAACTACAATGTCAGGATTGTGACACTCTGCCATGTGCCTCCCTGACATCTGCGGGGGTCGTTCTAACTTTCAGTCTTGAAAATGCCCACTTTTGATCAAAGTTGCAATAGGCACTGAGCACTCCATACTGAATAGAACTTGTAAGTCAGAACCATGAAAATGAACATGAAGAAAATTGAGAATGAACAATAAAAACACGGTGAATCCTACTGTGTACAAGTTTCTTTTTAATCAGAGTTTTACTGTTACTGCTGCTTTACTGAGTAATGAGAAAGTTCTTCAAATTTTGTATGGCAGAAATCCCCCACCTTTTTGTTTTTGGTTCTACCTTTCTTCAATGTAAAGTAAGTAGATATTAGGCCTTGGGGAGAATTTACTGGAGTCCATGATAAAGAAAAGCTTTATCATGGGAGGAAAAAATGGCTGATAGACACAGAAGGAGATAAAATTGAGCTCTGATCTTCCCATCCCATTCACATCTGCTTTTCTTCCTTTTACAAGGAAAGTAATGAAAAAGGAAGGCTCTTTTTTATTCTCCTTTTTTGTTTTATTATTACTATTAGTTCTGTCTGTCCAAAAGTACAGTGCTGTCCTTTTAAAAGTTATCCTTATAATGCACTACTATAGCGCAGAAAAATTGTTATAAGCATTTTGTAGTTTATTTTGCTGAAATTTTGCAAAATTCAGTACATAAAATCTCCAGTTTCACTGGATTCCCATTAGGACTCACCTAATTCCAGCAGAAAAAAAAGGAAGCAGATGGGTTCTGTAGATTCAAATGGGTTCTGCAGCTTAGCAAGAGA
Organism: Fukomys damarensis; assembly: GCF_012274545.1. Taxonomy (NCBI): domain Eukaryota; kingdom Metazoa; phylum Chordata; class Mammalia; order Rodentia; family Bathyergidae; genus Fukomys; species Fukomys damarensis. The sequence continues at coordinate 28,032,002 of NW_022900944.1, forward strand.
TAAAAAGAGAGTGATTAGACAGGGATAATTATATGCAGAATTAAGCATTAATTAACCTGTTACCTACGAAAAATCAGGTTTAGGCCAAAAGTCTGACCCTAGCTGTCTAGAGTTACTTAGTCATATGTCGTCCTACAACCAAATATGAGAAAAACTCATAAAAATGGAAAACTAGTTTACTTAAAATTTGATCAAGTTGGGAAGGCTAGGCTAAGTCTCAGGTCTCTCAGAAGCCCTCCAATTTGGAAAGAAGGCTAGAACAAAATGAAGAAATACCCATATGCAGTTGTAGGCACGTTTTGGCCCAAAGGACAAAAAGTGATCAAAGTAACTTTGTTTTCAAGTCTAGGGTGGCAGTTTATACTGTCAGCACAAAGACGCCTGGAGAAGCAGTCTGTCTTTTAAAAAATATTAAATACTAAAGCTGTTTTATCTTCTTGGTTATAGAAGGGCAGGAAGGTCTGGAAGGAAACAAGGGCTACTGCTGTGCAGGCTGAACCAGAATATAATCCTTCATCTATGTGAGCCTTTGCCAACTGCAAAGAGGCACAGGTGAGGCTTCTTCTTCAACAAAAAATGATCATAGAGATAAAGATATGGTGGAAAAATCACAAGACTCTGAATGATTGACCATTCCCTAAAACCAAAATATTACCTCAGTAGATAGCTTCTCTCGCTCCACTCTCCACCCTTTCAAGGTAGTTGTACACATCCGGAGATGCAGACAGCAACAGATAAATTATACTTTCTTTTCTTAGCAAAACTGAACTCTGCATTCAGCTGTATCCTGCTATCTAGATCCTTTTTCGGGTGTCAGCAGTGTTAACCAGTGTGCTGTTACAGTCCATACCTCTCCACAATAAATGACAGACTATGGAAACTCAAGATATTTTGTAATCAGGATTTCCAAAACCCTGTGCCCTACTTTTTCACTAATCTAACTTTACCTGTGAAGCAGCATTGGTGTATTCTGAATTAATGTGAGCTAGAGAGAATAGCAGTAAAAATAATATAATACTAAGCACATACTAGTAAACACACTAAGTATAATACTGTAATACTAATACATAAACATTAGTGAAATGTGCTTGTACTGCAAGCCAGGTTGAAAGATGACTTAATTAATTACTAATTTAATATTTCAACTAAGTCTTTGAATATTTTGAGAGTAAAGGATCAAGTAATTAATCATATTTTAGAGACTTAATTGCATCTGTTGATGTGCTGTAGTCAGTTTTAAAAATTACATAAAATATGTCCCTGTTTCTCAGTCTCCAAATCTTTGCGTTTTTGCAATACAGTTTGGTAGAGGTGATCATTTTAGTTAGTAAATGTGAATTAGACCAGTATCATAAGTAATTATCTATGAGTACTTAGCCAGGTGAAATTTAGTGACGGACAAAAACTGCATATTGAAGACTGGTTGTTCCTACACTTGTTAGATATCTTCTAAGATTTACCAGCTCTGTTTGCATTTTTTAAGATGCCTAAAATCTGGCGTTTCCAATTCCTGTAACTTATCTCCTGCCTAGGTACAAGTGGAATTAAAAATCTATTTCTATGGCTTGAGAAACATTTTGTTCCTCATATCTATGACTTGGTACTGATATAATACAAAATGATTGAGGGAACTGGATATGATATATGTGAATAGCATAAAAATTTGAAAACCCCCACATATTCAGGGCAATGGGATAAAGCTTTATTTTGCCTTCTTTAATAAGAGGTAGAAACATAAGTCACAAAACGCTTATCGAGGCTCAGAAGCAGCAGTTTTAATGGTGGATCATCTCAGAGGTCAGAGTGCAACCTGGATTTGTCTTGTTCATAGCAGAGAAAGCCCACTGTGTTTCCCCACGCACTACTTCAGCCCCGGTACAGTGCACGGCCTGGATTCATTCATTTACAGATTTCATCTTTACAATGGGAACACTTGAGAAAATGCAGGAGAATACTCATGGAAGCAAAGTTTATTTATTACAAATCAAAAGCAAATAGCAACAAATTTATTGTCACTGAGGAAGAGTAGACTTTCATAAGTAACGTCTTCCAACTCTGCCATTTAATCTTAGTAAATAACCAGGAAAAATAATTGTAACAAAGAACACTGTAATGACAGTTAGGAGGAGTGTAAGTATGATTATCTTTACAAAGTGGGCTCTTTGGCTATTTATCAAATGATTTAAATCAACTGGTTATTAGGTAACATTTCTTATATACTTTCATTTTTCCAAGTTTAAAGTGATTTACATGTGTGAATTCATACAGAGTAAACAGTAATTCTAAGAAGGAGATACAGTGGCACCTAGGTTTAGGAACTTAATTTGCTTTACAATTTTAGGGAAGATGGCGCCATTTGTGTTTGTGTGGGGAAGGTGGCCGTGTTCATGTTTGTCACCTGATGCAGAGCTTGCCAACAGAAGCAAAATTTGCTTAAGGCTTTTATTTTCCAAGTGAATTGCTTGCAAACAGAAGTGTTTCTGAACCAAGGTATTACTCTACTAACATTAATGTATAAAGCCTAAAAATGAGGTGTAGAAAATTTCACTGGGCACAACTTATTTTTGCTGTTGGATGGCCTTGCTGAAAGTTGTACTTTAAGGCAAGAAGATAGACTCTGATTCTCCTGTGATCAGTGAAAGGGACGGATGTAAAAGAATGTGCACTCACTCCAAGGAAGGGGGTAAACCTTCCATGAGACACTTCCTCATTTTAGGGGTGAACATAGCAGAACTAGTATTCTGCAGGTGTACCACAGACACTTTAACTACTGGGAAAATTGATGTATTTTTCCTGGAAATAGATCTCATCTGTGCCCTATTACATTGCCTAATTTCATAAGCTTCAGATGCTTGATGAAGGTGCAGATATGTGACGGCATAAACTACTAAACGAAGAAATGGTTAGCTTATGCTTGTTTGATTTATGTTGGGGACAGTAATAGTTTTTCTGTCCTCCAGAAGGAGTGTCATATTTGTCATGTTCAGATTTCTGTCTTCTATTAGGAAGAGAAATCCTAATCTGAATTATCATTGGACAATATTCAGCGATGTGCTCCCATGATGACTATGGAACATGCGAGTTATTCAGTGGAGTAGCAAGTACCAGGCTTTTAATGCAGATGACTCTGGGAACAATACTAGAATTAGATAGCAATAAGCTGGAACAACTGAGGCGGGAGGGAATGACCACTGAGTGAGTTCTGTGTTAAGTGCTGCGTGCACATGATAATACTTCTTGAAACTCTCTGCAGATCAGAACATCCAAATCAGAAGAGAGAATAGTAAAATTGCCCAAGGCAACACAGCTAAAAAATATTGCACCTCATATTGGAACACAGATAATTCTTGATCAAAATCTATTCTTATCTAGAAGCTATTACCATTGCGTTTAGTCAATTGATATATGCAATTAAGGGTATTCTTCTTCAGCATACAAATACATGGAATGTCTTCAAATTTTACAGGTCTGTTATTAAGCATCCATCATTGTATTATATGGTCATAACACGTCTTTTACAGATTGCTATAAAATACTATCACAATTTGTATTTTACCTGCTCTTTATAATTTATTTGAAATGCAAACAGAACTGTCAGACTTTGTTTTACAGGTGAGAAAGTTTAGGTTTAGACAAGGTCTTCTTTTCCATTTTCCATTTTTGGGGGCTGCTACATCATTCCGCCACTCATGTGAAATGATAGAATTTTCACCCTCTGTTGTCACGAGAGCTGCTACTATTCTGGATATTTAGGAAATTTAGGTTGAATTTTCATCAACCACAATGAACAGAATATAGAGAAGGGAGAGAGCACTGTGATTCATCTCGTGTGTGTGTGTGTGTGTGTGTGTGTGTGTGTGTGTGATATGTCATCCTTCCAAGACACATACAGAATAGTTTGAAAAAGGCTAAATTACTAGCTCAAAGTAACTCAGCTTGAAAATTGCAGTCAAACCATAAATGCAAAATGTCTGCATAAAAAATTATTGGTCATACTTTTGAAATAATAGCTATCTCCCCTGATGTACTACAACAGCACATTTAAAACCTTTTCTATTTCTTTTAGGAGGGTTAAACTGCTTCTTTCAAAGAGATACACACCGTCTCATGAGATCTGGTACAACTTCTTGTCCCAGATATCAGTTGTGTTTGTCCTAAACTCAAATCTCCCACAATGCTACCTGACAGCATCTTTGTTCTTCCGTAGGAGTGGAGGAGCTCACTTCCCCTGAGGAAAAAAGTATTTTATTACTGCTTTTTATTTCTCTTCTGTGACTTTATTTTCCATAAAATTATTTTAAGGCTGGATGGCCTGTGCTTTGATCACTTGCAATTCCACTGTGCCCAACAATTTCTATATTATTATTATTCATTTTCAATTTTGTATGTCAAAGGATTTGTTTGATCTATAATTTCCCCCTAAATGACTACTTTATAGATGGTTTAACCTACTATCACCAAGTAATTCACTTAAAATACTGAAATTCAAATTTTACTTAATAATTCTATTACTTTTGTATCTGCTTTCTTTCATAGGTATATTTTCACTCTCTCTATTTTACCAATACCTCTGCACTTTCATCTTTTATGTTTCTTCAAGAAGTTTTAAAATAAAGGTGGATCTGGAGGCATGCTTGTGCTATAGCATGGATCTCCAATGTCCATGTGCATTGGAGTCACCTGGAGAATGTGTGAGAGCACAGTTTGATGGTTTCTGCACTGAGTTTTGATGCAATAGGTACAACAGTCAATGTGCATTTCTAACTTGTGTCCAGGTTATGCTATGACACTAATTTCATCTAAGAACTTCATGTTGGGAGCCATGGATATTCTGAATACCTGCTATATTGTAAGTTCCAAAACCTGGATACCACAGTTCACTCGTGTGTGTGAGTGTGTGTGTGTGTGTGTGTGTGAGAATGTTATCAATATTTGTATGTACACACACATGCATACATGTACATATATGTTTAATGCATTTCTAAGATTATAGGAAATGTGTAGTCCAGAACAAAGAAATCTCAGAATCCAATAATCACATGTGCACATTGGTGGACTATAGAGCAATCAATTTCAAGTTGCATCGGCCTAGAGCAATATAGTCGTAGGTAGTATTAGAAAATAAAATACTTCCCATAAGCCACTGCAAATATAATACATGAGAATTCTGAAAGTGGAATTTGAGATCAAAGCTACATCTGTCATCAATCCATCCGTCTATCCTCCCATTCTCTCAGTTATTTCTATTATTCACAAAGAGTTCATAGGTTCTACCATGAGTCACTGATTGTATCACCTTTACTTGTTACCTACACACGTCTCCTTCAGAATATGTCACTTAGTCCTGTGATCATGATCTAGCCACAGATTCTAGTAGGAGGACAAATGTGCCATAAATACCTATCCAGGTTGCTAATTTGTTTTTGTTTAAAACTTTTAAAAGTTATTTTTCTTGTATTTTTTCCTTTCTTTGTTTTTTTGAGCATCTTTTTTCAGTTTTAAGAATGATTGTTCTAACTGAATTACAAACCTAGTCTTTTATGTTTTCTAATATTTTTACTTTTGTCATATACAGGTCTTAGAGTAAACACATTTTCTGTTACAAGATGTATCCATGTAAAGTTTCTGTGGTTAAGGGTGGGTTTCTACCTACTCAAACTTAGAGATGAAAACTGAAAGACAAACTAATTACTTTTCCCTTAACTTTTGGAGACACTGACCTGACCCTCACAAAGTCCTTCAAAGAGAAGAATCTTTACACTGTTTTCACTGAAGAGAAATCTGAGGTTTTTAGAGGTAACTTGCTATTCATGGTGAAGCTGGCATTTATCTCAGGCTTGTCTGTATTCGAAGGCTTTGATGCCTTTACCAGACCAGTCTACTTGAAGACTATTCACAACTGCAGCAACCACTGCAGTCCTAAGTTTTGTCCTAAGTTTGGCAGTGTGGTCGGGTCCAATGTCTCACACTTGACACTTAGTATGTTTGCTCTGTCTCAGAGCTTTTCCTGGTGAATTTTCTGTCTTTCTTTACACTGGACCATTGTGTCTGTGCAGGAGCTTCTTTCTACTAAAGTAGCGTTTTCTTCTAAGCTGAACTGTGTCGGTTTATAATATTCATTTGCAGTCATCCTCTGTTGCTAAGCTCCTCTCCATTCCAATTATACAAGTGCACGAGACCTACAATTGGCGTTGTTAGTTGTATTAAATCGAGAAATAGTCACAGGTCATAAATTTCACAAATAAATGGTGCTCAATTAAGTTGTGCATAGAAATTAAAGTTCTAGATCACATTTGTTCCCTTGTTTTACTGCATTCACAGCATTTTCCTCTTGTTCACATAATGAATCCTTATTTGGGTAATGATGGTGATTAGATGCCTTAAATTACTAGAAATAAAATCCATTTCCCTCAGCACTGGGCATATATCTGAGACGCTTCCATTGTGTATTTTCCAGAATCCTTTTGATAATGTACTAAGTACATATAAACAAGCATCTGTTGCAGTAATTTGAGTGTTTTCTCCCTCTGTACTCTGGGTATATTAAAAGGAGAATGTGTTATTTAAAATATCACTTATGGTCTGGATCGGAATTTTTGTTTGTGAAGCAAGCATAGAATAATCACCACATAGATGTTGCAGACCATATCCTTCTGACTGAAATACACACATCTTCTACTTGACTGTGTGTTTTACATGTTATGCAGGATCTTATTTGAAACTATTTAGAATCTACATCTGTAAGAGGTTACACTTATCCTTGATTTAGGTGATTTTAAAGAAAATATCTACTTTTCTTAAACTGTACAGAGATTCAAATATAATTTTAACCTTTGCGACCTTGAACTAATAGTGCTGATTAAAATTAAAATTGTAATACAAGATGAAAATCAGAAAGACAAAAAGCAAGTCCCTAAAGTCAGAAAAACATGTATATAAAAGATTGAAAGATGACACTTGAAAAATTGTACTCTGAAAGTGATTTTTGAAAAAAAAATTATAAAAATTATAATCTATGCAAAGTGAAGTGACTTCCCCCCTACCATTTTGGGTGCAATGGCACTTGATATTGGAGAATTTGGATAGAAAATAAGTTAAACTATTCACAATAGCAAAGATCAGGATACAAATATCTAAATTTATTAATCTTACAGCTTACAAATTCAAGTAAAATTGCAGAATAAAGTCAATCTTTTAGACATGCCATTTGACCCATGTTACTCAAAAATAATAATACTTAACCTCTGTTTGTGATCTACAAGTATTTAGCACTTGCACTAGTGAATAAATATATTCAATTTTTCTCTATCATCTTTTTTTTGTTTTGTTTTGTTTTTGAGACAGGGTCTCACTATGTAGTTGAGACTGACCTGGAACTCACTATGTAGCTCAGGCTGGTCTCGAACTCACAGCGATCCTCCTGCCTCAGCCTCCCGAGTGCCGGGATTATAGGCGTGCACCACCACTTCCAGCCATCTCTATCATTTTAACTGTGGCAGGCTTGTGTTAAATATATATGAAACAGAACGTCCTACATTGAAGATGATTTTTTAACTCAGCAAGATAAGAGAATTTTAAAAATTAACATCTTATATTTGAATGTGAATGATGGTAACGCTGTTTAGGCCTTTTGTCACTTGACTACTTAGACACTTATTTTGAAGATTGCACTATTTATGAATCCTGTGTAACAAATTGCTATACATTTAGCAGAGCAACTTAAAACAGTATAATACATTCTTTTCTGGCTTCTGTAGGCCATAAGCCTAAGCATGACATGGAAGTGTCTCTGTCTTGGGTGGGAGGGAACTACAAACATTGTACCAGCCACTGAGTCTCAGGGTCCTCCATATGCTATTCGTGTTGCTAGATGAATTTCTTTTGTTAGTACTACAGGTCCCGAGGTCCTTATTTCTTATTAGCTATTAACCCAAGATAAACTTTCACTCCTAAAGCTGCCCGTGGTTCCCAGCCTGGCAGCCTCCAAAGGCACATTATAATGCCATTTGCTTTGGCCAAGCCGGCAGAAGTTCCTCTCTAAATCTACCTCTATGAACAGTTAAAGAGATGCTCCGCTTCCAAAGGACTTGTTTACATGGATCCTCCTTATGCTGCATAATCTTAGTTTAGGGTCAACTGACTTGCGACCTTTACTCTGCAAAACTCCTTCACAGCAGAACTTAGTTTTTGTTTGAATATTAGAGGTAAATTTATGTCCCAGATTCCCGGACCTTCAAGAACATCTCAGAATTCTACCTATGACAGACTGTGAATAAAATCTCTTTAAGTAGCAAAGAAATTTTATAATCTTTTACTGGAAAAGAGGAAAGCGTTGAATGATTAAGAATAAAAGAAATTTGAGTTTGGATTCAAGCTACCTTGAGTTAATCTTCAGGCTCAACACTTGTGGAAAGACCATTTTCCTTCAATATAAAAATAAAACTCAACATCCTTGGTATGTAGAATACCTACATGTCTTGTACTCGTGAAACTTTAAAATTATTTCTGTCTTTTTTAGTGATATTACTAAGAGTTTGGCTCTTATTCTAAAAATATCTATATGAACAATACATCACATTATCTGTTTGCATCACTATAGAGAAAATATACTAAAAATCTTATAGAGCAATTGGCAAATAGAAGATACTCAAAACAATGGACATAGATTTTTTTCATCAGCCTGAATTTCTATGAATATTAGTATACAAAGGCATTATGAAGATCAATATTATACCATAGTGAATAATTAATACAAAAATCATATAGTTAATCTAAAAATATAATGTTTAAATGATATGAAATATAGCTAAATATATAGAAAACTGGTAAAAATGTTCAGAGGCAAAGTTATAATTGAATTTATTTTGAGTGAGGAATGTGAGTGATTTATTACTTTGATGTGGCAAGTGCTATATAAGAATTTCCAGAGGACATAGAATTTCAAATGACTGAAAAGATGAACAAAATTGCTACCAGGAAAGACAAAAGAGGAGGACGACACAGTTAAAAAGACTTAAATCAAAATGAGAGGATAAGCAGCACCTGGGTCTGGAGTGCCATGTGGGCAGAACACACAATGATGACAGGATCCAGGGACAGACAGTGCCAAAAACTGAAGCTCACTCCAAGCAGTAAGAGTTTGACAGCTGGGCAAGGACTGTGTATGTGTTTAATAGATGAGTGTCACAATCACTGCCTATCACATGACTATGAGGGTCAGGATTGAAAGAAGGAAGAGGGCCTGGAGAGCCTTCCAATTATTTAAACAAAGACACTGGAGTCATAAGTTAAAATAGCAGTACCATACAGGAAGACAAGTTGAGAAGTATAAGATGTGGAAAAAAATGTAAGTAAGTGTGTACATTTTTGTCTCTCTATAAAAATATATGAGAATATATACACATACAATGAAAGATCATTTTCATGTGTATATGTATACAAATGTACTTATATTAACACACTCCTATAGTCCTTCAGTTCATATACAAATACAGGTATATGAGTAGCTCACCAAAATCTTGAATCAATATATATTGAATATAAAAATATCAATATATTTGATGTATGAAGGGACCTATGTCATACGAATTGATCAAGTCATCAAGTTAAGTAATGGAAATACCAAAATTTAAATAAATATATTTACAGAAAAAATATTCAGTTAGCTAAACTAAAGTTGAGTACACAGATGTCTATGGAAGTGAGTAGATTAAAAAAAAATTGAAGAAATCACAGGTAAACGTGATTCAGACTTTATTAAAATGAGGTTGGTTTTGACTAAAAGGAGCTGACCAAGAAGAGTTGAATGTTGTCCTAGAAACAAGAGCATTTATTGTATGATTGCTATGTTTTAGTCGATAAGGATCCTATTATAATTATCAAAATTAAACAAAATATGTAATGCATTATTTAAAACTGGGGCCACAGTTTCCTTTGAGAAAAAGTTATGTGGAAAAGTTTCAGAAGGAGATAGGTCACATGGAGCTTTGAAGATATGCCGGCATCTTAAATCTGTATGCTTATTATACATAAATATTACATCTAATAAATGTGATATTAATATATATACCCATGCACGTCTTTAAATAAACATATGAATTTCTACATGCGTTTATTGATATAGGAGTATGCATATATCTTTGTGGATATGTTCTCATCAATACAATTAAGTATTCAGATCAATGACAAAGAAACCAGAAGACAGGAAAAGTCAAAGAAAATATCTATGTCTTGTTAATTTCAGTTTGTCACAAGTTTGCAGCTGTTAGGTTTTCTTTTTTCTAATATAGCCCTTGATATTTAGGTCTACCCCAAATTATGTTTGAATAGAGAGCAAGCTCTACACATATTCTCAGCCTCTGGTGAGAATTCTCTCTGAATTACTGTTTTCACTCTATTGTATCAAGGGAACCAGGGAAAGTATTTGTTTCAGCAGAATCCTTGACTGCCTTTTTTAAAAAAAACTTTTAGGAGGTATAATGGTCTCGTGCATCTGGTAACTGATACCATTAATTAAACCTGACAAATTAATCATAGGCTAGATTAAACACATTTGTTTAAGCATTTCACAGATACATCCTACTTCCAAAGGGAATTATTTAGACTAAAAAAAAAAAATCCTGAATTCCCCCATAAAATCAAGTTGCCTAAACTCAAATATCTGTCAGAATTTTTTCCAAAATCTGGACTAAAATCTACTGCATACTTTCCATCCCAAAACTGCAAAATTTCCATGCCCAATCCGGTTTGCATTATCATTCTAATGGCTAAAATTCATCAGGAATTCCCCCTTATTGACAAAATAAACATGATTCTTCTTAAACAATGTACTTCCTTTGCGAACTTTCCTAATTTATGTCCATTTGTTTAATAAAATTATGTTTAGTAATTTTCAATTTCTAGCTTATCCAAAAATATGCCTTGAGTTGAGGGATACTTTTCAAATGATTTCATTCAGAAAAGTGACATTTGACTATCTGTTTACTTTACGCTTATTTTATATTATAAGTGTGCTGCAAAGTAAACCATCATGCAACTTCATTCCTATGTTCTCCAGGGACAGGAAATGGATGTATTCTGTACAGAATAGTTTTCTTCATCCACTTAACACATTGCATGCCAGATACTATCACAGAGCCTGGAGATCACAGTCAGTCTGCACAGGATAAGTGGGGAAAATTCAAACACTCAAACAGAACCAGCTCTCTGGGCAGAGGTCTCAAGTAGTTTGCACAGTGAAAATGGAAAAGTTAGGGGGATGACACTATCTTGGGCCCTGAGGACTGCTGCCTCAAGAAGAGAGGAGTCAGAACAGAATTGAAAGGTAGTGTCTTACTCGAAGCAGGAGAGGAGCTGCTGCCTGCCCTGTCTCTGCACCCTTGGGAGGAAGTGCAATCTGTTGTAGTCTGAGTCCCCTGTGGCTGTCGCATGGTGTATTAAAGTCTATGAACATTTGTCAAAAAAAATTGAATTATAAAACACATGTAACTAGGAACCACCTACTAGTTTTCTCCAGGCACCACTCCAGGCATCATGTTTGCTTAGGTAATGACTATCCCGATTATTGCTTGGTCTGGTGTCATTTCCACTATTCTATTCTTCGTTGTTTTTTTTTTGTACTGGGGATTGTACAAGGTCTGGGACCTTGCAGACCATTGAGCTAAATCCGTAGCCCCCACCATTCTATTCTTTTAGTGAATGAATTTGATAACATTGTTGCTTTTATGTTTCCTGTTTTATTATAAAAATTAATGAAAAAGTGCAATTTTTGGTCATCCTGTATTTAAGTAACTGGAATACTTGGTGGTAAAAAAACACATAAAAATACCTCACCACTTCCTATTTTACCGGAATTCACAGCAAGATGCTTTAGGTGACTTCCATCAACTCATGGCCAACCTGGAAAAAAAGTCTCCTGGGTCAATATACAATCACACTGTTTCACTCCCGTAAATATCCTACAACTCCCCAGAAATAACACAGCTGGAGAATCTAGTGCTGCTCCACTGCACTTATCTATATAGCACTCAAAATACTCCTATAAATTTATCACTTGTACTGGAAGCAGTTAGGAGAGGTACCCCACACAGTGTTGCTTACAGACCAAAAACAAAGTTCTAAGAAGTTGCACTTTGATGCTTACATTTCAATAACGGCAAATGAAAGCATGATTCAAACGTATGCGTAGGCAAGATGAACTAGCTGATGCTTGCCTGTAACCACAGCACCCTGGGAAGCTGAGTCAGGAGTACTGCAATATCTAGTCTCATCTGGGCAGCCTAGCTACTGATCAGTACCATAACTCAAAAGAAGAGGGAAGGTGTGTCTCAGGGTGAAAGCCCTGGGTTCCATCCCCAATACCACAGCACAAAAAAGAATAGGTATCTATGTGCATTCGATAAGAAAAAATAAAATTTTGATTTCTGCAGAACTTACAAAAATCAGACCTCATAAGTTTAACCTCATAAATTTAAAGACCCGATTCAAAAACGGGCATCTGAAAGGATCAAACATTTCTCAGACAAACAAGTAAAAGCAGCAAATAAATATATGAAAACATGCTCAACATCACTGGTCATTTGAGAGATGCAGATGAAAAGAGCACTGAGATTCCACCTCACCCCAGAAAGAATGGCTGCTATCGAGAAATCAACCAATAACAAATGCTGGCGGGGCTGTGGGGAAAAAGGAACCCTTCTCCACTGTTGGTGGGAGTGCAGACTGGTGCAACCACTGTGGAAACCAATATGGAGACACCTCAAGAACCAGGGCTAGAGGTCCCATTTGACCAGCTATTCCCCCTTTTGGTATCTTCCCCAGGAGTGAAAAGAATTATATCGCAGTGACATATGTGCACCCATGTTCATAGCGGCACAGTTTGTAATAGTTAAAACTTGGAAACAGCTCAATTGCCCAGGAGACTGGATAAAGAAAATGTGGGTTTTTCGCATTTTTATAAAATGGAGTATAACTCAGCCATAAAGAATGACAGCTTTGGGCCAGGGATTTGGCTCAGTTGTGCCACCTGCCTCGCAATCACAAGGTCCCAAGTTCGCTTTCCAGTACCAAAAAAAGAGAATGACAAATGGAGACATTTATAGCTAAATGGATGCACGTCGAGGTGATACGCATGTGAAAAATAGGACACGCATGTGTAAATACCAAATAGTTTCTCTGATGTGAGAAAAATTAAAATGTAAATAAGGATCAAAATGCACAATAGATAATGTGAATAGGAAGAGAAGTTCCAAAGGGGGAGGGAAAGTGGGAGCTTAGGTAAAAGGAAAGAAGGGAAAGGAATAAATCTGAGAAAAATAAAAAATGGAAGCAAAGTCTTTGTAAATAAGGGAGGAGTGGAGGGGTTTGAAGGGAGGGCTGGGAAGTGGGAAAAAAGTAAGAACCAAAATATATCATATAAAGGAAAAACTTCCAATGATGAATGTCATGTATTGAATACCTAAAATGTACCAATAAAATTAATGAATAAAAAAGAGAAAAAATGTTAAACTAAGGTAGGATTTTCCCCTTTTTTCCAATCATTCTCATAATGATTTTGTACTTAATTACTTAATTTAAAATGTTATCACAAATTCATGTTTATTTTCTATGAAAAATTTGAAATCCTATATATGCATAAGACTTTATTTTACTTTCTAACCCACCGTATCAGACAATGGGTGTTGCATGAACAAATGAAAGTATAAATGAAAATACAGAGCTAAGAAATCCATGTATTATTCTATACATTACTTAGTTTTTCTATGACTAATGCAAATGATTCAGCTAAAAATAGCAGGTGGTAATTTCTGTATCCTTTAAAGATTGAATACTGGTTCAGCAAAGACTGTATTCCAAAGATCTGACATGTTTTCTTTCTTTTCTAAATATTACTTTTATTTGGTGCTTTTGTTTGCTTTTTTGGTTTAATTTTTGAGACGGGGTTTTACTTTATAGTTTAGGCTGACCTTACACTGACTATGTAGCCCCAGCTGTCCTTGAGCTAGCAGAAATCATACTGCTTCAGCCTCCAGAAGACAGGGATTACAGGAATGGGCCACCACACTCTATTTTTTATGTGTATTTTTATTAGTACATATTTGTAGTAATTAATGATTGCATTCACCATGGGGAGTTGGTGAATGTACATAATACATGTTAATTCTTTTGATATGTGACCTGTTCTTTTTCCTGAAAAGGAAACAGAATTAGGCAATTGTGAACCATTATAAATTGCTCTGGACACCTCATGTAGGAGAAAGCAAGCAGTGCAGCATGAGGCTAGAGCTGGATAAAATGAAACAGGATTAGTTTAGGGGACAATTTTTTTCTACTCTAGGAACTAACCTTCTATTTGTAGACAAATCTTTCCATCTGAGACAGTTGCTCAACAAGTTGGAACTGACAGTATACAAAATGTTTTATTGCCATGTGTCAGGTAGCTTGACGCATTTCATGGCTGAATAAATGCAAATGGAATTTTAACTGAAGGAGATGGTACAGCAAATGGTTCTTCCTAGAGCTGGGAATAAGGGCTAGGGCTCCCATGGAGAAATTCATGATGACAGTGATTCATATTTTAATTGCCAGAATGATATTAAATAGCCATAAGTTCAAGCATGCTAATGAGCAAGAAGCAGAATTAGCTTTTTCTCTGCCTACTGAATTGTACAATATTTCTTGAGAGGAACAAACAGAGCATCATAGGCCCAATTAACACCCTAAGGTGTTATGCAAGAACTGTAACTTGCAGATTAACATGAAATGTCCTTTTACAAGACACTTTTTAATTAAGTTTATTGGTATATTTTAGATATCCAATATGATGGCATTCATAATTGGGAATTTGTACCTTTACATCATATATCTTGGTTTTTATTTTGGTTTCCCATTCCCATGACCTCCCTTCACACCTTCTGCCCCTCCCTATTTACAAATACTTTATTTCTGTTTTTTTCTTTTCTCATATTTATATTTATTTCCTATCCCCTCCCCTCCCCCTTTCCTTCCCCTTTGGGACTTTACACTAAGTGATAATTCTCAGTAATAAGCTTTCCTCAAAAAAGACATGAATTCTCAAGTATTTCTAGTGAATATCGTTGTACACATTGTATAAAAATAAATGTGATTTAAGTCCATGTTTCAACAATTGACTCATATACATAATCTTTGTTTTCCTTTTTACCAAAACAACTTATTTTGCTTTTTTTCCTTGCCTTAGAGATATCGCATGCTATATTGGACTTATTAAAGAAGTCACTGTTATTTTTATTATTAATAGAAATGTTACTGCTGCTACTAGTTTTATTTTGCATAAGAAGTTTGCTTTCCTAAAATGAGTCAGTAGAATTTTAACTTAAAAAAGCACATACTTCATATTTTAGTTACTCTGTGTGGGCTCATTATGAGAATAATACAAAATTTTGAAATTGTAATATGTCAAAAGTTATCTTAACAGAAATTCACTCTACTGGAGAACTTTTATTTATTTACTGGTTTTTATTTTGTTTATTTTATTTTATTTTATTTATTTACTGGTTTCTTGTCTGAGCAGAGCAAAGTAGGGTTATGTTTTGATTGTATCATTCACTTATTCACTTATTGCATAATGTATCTTCTGTAAAGGCCAAAAACAAATACATGTTTTGGATGGCCCCAAAGGTCAGGTTGTATATACATATTTCCTTCAAAAAATATTTTCCTGAGTTATATGCTTAAAATTTTACAAATTAATATGGAACCGTAGCTGCAACTCTCTTACCTGCATACCCACATTGAAGTTCACATCTGGGGAATAGAAAAAGAGAAGTTTACAGGATCCTAAGAATATGATAGACAAGATGATCAAATGCATATATTTATAATGAACTCTTTTCTTTGATCCTAATGTTTAACTGTAAAATTTTAAAAATGGCTACTCAGGAATTTCCCAGCAACCACGTAATGCAGCTTTTGAAGTAATAGTAAGAAAATCAAAAGAATACATGATCAACACCAGAATTACTGTTGGTGGTCATTACAACACATATATTTTCTGTCATAATTTAGTAGAATTTTTATTGCTATTATTAACAGTGAATTTGAAAGACACACATGATTTTGTTTTTTCTTTTTTTTGTACTGGTTACTGAACTCGGATCCTTGCACTTGCAAGGCAGGCCACCGAACCGCTGAGCTAAATCCCTGGCCCTGACACACATGATTTTTTAAGAAAATACATTTCAAGATTTTAAAATATGTGCAGATTAGCAATTTATTGTATGGAGAAAGCAAGGGAGGCTTCTGTGTTAATTTTGAAGGTACAGAAGAATTTTATGTCATTACCTTGTTTTAGAGGATTCAATCCGAATGCATTATTCATTCAGTTACGAGTAATTGAAATGAAATAGCAGGAATGTGAAAGACCTAAGCAGCAGTGTGTGTGTGAGAGCCATAGCTTGCCTGAGAGCAGCACAGGATCACAGAAGAGCCCAGGAACAAGCAACAGCAGAGCACAGAAAGGCCATTTTTCTGAGCTTGAGAGATGGCACAAGGGTGAACAGCACAGAGCTGGACTGTCAGAGGCCTGGCACTGAGAAGAGAAGCCCACATGGAGAGTGAGGAGAGTGAGCTGAATAAAGACCCAGGAGACTACAGCAGTTAGTGAGTTGTTGGGGTCAGCACCTCCTATTGGAGCACAGATTCGCTACAGAAGTGTGGCTCAAACCTGCCATGGAACTGTGTAGAATTCACACCAGCAGCAGGTCCCTGAGAAATCAATCCAAAAGCTACCAGATGATGCAAAAAAGAACAATTTAAGATTTAAGATTGATTGGAGTCAATGAAGAAGTAGGAAATAGTGCAAAAGGCATAAATAAACTTTTCACAGAAGTAACTGCAAAAAACTTACCAAACAGAGAAAAAGACTGACATATAGAAAGGTGAGGCATATAGAACTCTAATTAGCCATGATTAAAAAAAAAAATCTACACATAGGCATATAATAGTCAAGATTCCAGAAATCCAATACCAGAACAAAATATTAAAAGCAGTTAGAGAAAATGAATAAATAACATAAAAAAGAAAGCCCTTCAGAATCACAGCAGATTTCTTAACACAAATCCTCAAGTCAAAGACAACTTGAAGTAAAGTACTTTAAGCCCTAAAGGAAAACAGTGTCCAACGCACATTGATGAATCCTGTGAAATTATCTTTCAAAACTGATGGAAAAGTAAGGTAATTCCATGACAAAAAACACCAGAAGAACTTCGTGAATACCAAACCAGCACTCCAAAGTATTATTATTATTATTATTATTTTGTACCGGGGATTGAACTCGGGTCCTTGCGCTTGCAAGACAGGCCACCAAACCGCTAAGCTAAATCCCCGGCCCCTACTCCAAAATATTCTAAAGAGTATCCTACAAAGAGACAAGACTAAAACTCCATGAGCCACAACAAAATGAGTCCATCAGGCAAGGAAAGAAATTAAATGAAGAGGGGAAGAGCCAACAAAAAGAATATATCATGACAAACATAAGTCAGTACATATCAGATATGATCATGAATGTCAATGGTCTCAATCCACCAATCAAAAGAAATAGACTGGCATAATGGATGAAGAAGCAAGATCGAACAATAAATATGCTGCATCCAAGAAACAGATTTAATTCCATAAAATTCATAGACTGAAAGTCCTAGGATAGAAAATAGTATTTCATTAGACAGGAACCCAGAAAAAGCAGGAGTAGCGATTCTATTTGCAGACAAAGTGGATTGCAAGCCAAGACTAATTAAGAAAGACAAAGAAACTCGCTGCAGCTTTGTAAAGAAAACAACCTAAGAGGAAGAGACGACAATCATAAATACAAATGTCTGAAATAACAGTGCACTTGACTATTTAATACAAATATAGGAAGTAGGGAGAAGTTCTCATTATTCCCTAAATTATATATTTCATGATTTCAAAAATATTTCTCTATATATGCTAATTTGTTTCATTTAGACTGCTAGGTCCTCTTAGTTCATTAAAAGAAAATTTTAGGCTATTATCTGTTTCTTTTTTGTAAGAGTTTTTTTTTTTTCTGTAACATTTACTCTAACATTTTGGCTCATCTTTTAAGATTGCAGTACTAAGTATATTAACTAAAGTTATTATTTAATTTTTTACAAAATTTGCCTTATTTTTCATAGAACTTCATAAACACATAGAAATTGACCAACACACTCCTCAATAACCAATGGGTCACAGAGGAAATTAAAGAAGAAATTAGACAATTTCTATAATTAAATGATAATACCAATAAAACACACCCGAATTTACAGGACACAGTGAAAGGACAAAGTACAAGGAACATTCATAGCAGTAAATGCCCATTTATGAAAACAATTCAAGCTCAAATAAACAACCTAATGTTGAACCTTAAGCTTCTAGAAAAAAGAAAAGAGAAACAAACCCAAAGCTCAAACAAGGGAGGACATTATAAAAATCAGATTAGAAATCATGCAGTGGAGAAAAAGAGAATTATACAAAATATCAACATATAAAAATGTTGGTTATTTGAAAGAATAAATAAAATTAACAAACCCTTAGCAAATCTTATAGAACAAAGGAAAGAAAAGGCTCAAATCCATGTAATTAGGAATGAATAGAGTGAAATTACAACAAATTCTGCAGAAATCCCGAATATCATCAATTCCTACTTTGAGAATCTGTATTCTAATAAGATGGAAAACAGAAAAGAAATGGCCAGATTCCTTGATACATATGAATTACCAAAGATCCTACTGATATAATTGACCATGTGAAATAGGAAGAAAAGGACTAAAAGTATAGGGAAAGTGGGAAGGGTAGGGGAAAAGTAATAAGGGAAAAGAAAAAAAATATGAGAAAATTAAAAAATGGAAATAAAGTGTTTGTAAATGGTGAGGGGAGGAGGGGATGAAGGGAGGGCAGGGACAAGGGGGGAAATGAGAACTAAGACCTGTCTGTCATGTAAAGGTACAGGATCCCAGTGATGAATGTAACTGTACTGTGTACCTAGAATGTACCAATAAACTCAATGAGAGAAAAAAAATGAATTACCAAAGTTGAACTAAGAAGATATAAAAATGCTAAACAGCCCAATATCAATCAATGAAATTGGAAAACAAAAAAATGCCCAGGTCTTAATGGTTTCACTGTTGAGTTCTACAAGAAATTTAGAGATGAAACAGTGCTGCTACATCTTAAACTCTGTATCAAAATTGAAAGGAAGGCAATACTCCCAAATTATTTCCTGGAAGCAAACATTACATTGATTTCAAAAGCAGAGAAGGAACCAATCAAAAAGAGAATAACAGGCCTATCTTCCTAATGAACCTAGAGGCAAAAATTCTTTATGAGATATTGCCAAACAGAACGCAGAATATCAAGATGACAACCTGAACAAGTGGGATTCATCACAGGGACGCAGGGATGGCTCACCATACATACAACAATGAATTTAATATGCTATATTAGCAGAGTCAAGGACAAAATTGATGTGCTTATCTCAATAGATGCCAAAAAAGTGTTTGACAAAATTCAAACTTTCATGATAAAACCATGCAGAAAATTGGAATAGATGACATTTATCTCACCTTAAAGGAAGCTTTTTATGAAAAACCAACAGCCAACATCACACTAAATATCAAAAATTGAAATCTTTCATGGTAAACCAGGAAGACCATGAGGATATCTACTATTACCACTCCTCTCCAATATAGTTCTGGAAACATTATCTGTAACAGCTATAAAAGAAAAATAAATAAAAGGAATAAAGATAGGATGTGAAGAAGTGAGACTGGCATTATTTGCAGACATGACATTGTATGTAGAGGACCCCAAAAACCCCACCAAAGGTCATATAGAATAACCAGATTCAGTTGAGTAGCTGGATACAAGGTCAGTACTTAAAAATCAATAGCCATCCTGTACATGGATAACAGACTCACTGAGGAAGGAAATGGGGAAATAACTCCCTTCACAATAATATCCAAAAATGAAATACATTGGAATCAACTTAATGAAGAAAATAAAAGATCTCTACTTGGAAAAATGCAGCACTCTGAAAAAAGATATTGAAGAGGATGTAGAAAAGAGAAAGACATCCCTTGTTCTTGGTTAGGAAGAACCAATATAGTGAAAATGGCCATATTTCCAAAGCTGTTATTTCAATTTAATGCAATCCAAATTGTATTCCAATAGCATACTTAAAGAACTAGAGTAAACAATCCAAATATTCATGCAAGCCAGAAGAGACCTAGAAGAGCAAAGGAAAATCTGAGCAACAAATGAAGGACAACCTGAAACTAAACTACAAAACTACTATGATAAAAAATTCATGGTACTGGCAAACAGACCCAAAGACCAGTGGAACAGATCAGAAGATGGAGAAACAACTCCAGACACACTGAGCCATCTCATGTTCGACAAAGGAGCCGCCTATCCTTACTGGAGCAAAGATAGCTTTTTTAATAAATAGTGCTGGAAAAACTGGGTTTCAAAGATTAAACTGGTTGCCAAAGATTAAAACTAGACCTATCTAGATATCTATCATATCTTTAACCATTCACTGAAGTAAAACTGAAATGGATCAAATATCTAAATATTGAAACAGAAATACTGAACTGACTGGAAGATAAGTTAGGTAAAACTCTCGAAGACATTGGTGTAGAAAAAGAGTTTATGAACAAAATACCAGTCATATGTGAACTGGCACAAAGAATCAACAATTCAGATCTCATCTTATTAAAAAAGCTTTTGTGTAGCAAGAGAAACCACCAACAGAGTGAAGAACCAACTCACAACATGAGACAAGCTTTTTTTACCAGCAGTTCCTCAGACAAAGCACTACTATCCAGAATATATAAAGAACTGAAAAAACAAACTCCCCAAATTAAAGACCCAATAAAAAAGTGGGCATCTCAAATAAAGAGACATTTCTCAGGTGAAGACATAAAATCAGTAAACAAAGATCTTAATAAATGTTGAACATCACCGGTCGTTTTTAGAAGCAAATGAAAACACTGTTGAGATTCCATCTCACTCTAAAAATAATAATTGCCATCAACAAATCAATCAATAACAAATGCTGGAGTTGTTGTGGGAAGAAAGGAACCCTTTTCTAGTGTTGATAGGAACATGTACTGGTGCAATCACAGTGGAACTCAGTATGGAGATTCCTCAAAAAACTAAAACTAGGGATTCTATTTGACCCAGCTATTCCCCTTCTTGGTATCTTCCCAAAAGAATTAAAAGCATCATATCACAGTGATATATGTACAACCCTGTTTATAGCAGTATACTTTGTAATGGTTAAATCTTGAAAACAGCCCAAATGCCCATCAACTGGTGGTTGGATAAAAGTTTTTAATGGAGTATTACTCAGCCAAAAGAAAGATAAACTAGAGACATTTATAGCTAAATGAATGTACATTGAAGCCATACTCTTAAGTAAAATAAATAAGACACACATGTTTAAATATCAAATTGTTTCTCTAGTGTAAGAAACTGAAAATGTAAATAATGATAAAAATGTATAATAGATATTACAAAATAAGAAAAATGTTTAAAAGGGAAGGGAAACTAGGGAAGTGGGGAGGGGAAAGGGAAAGACAGGAAAGAAAAAATGAGAAAAGAAGAAAAATATGGAACAAGATTTTGGAAATAGGGAGGGGTGGAAAACTGGAGGGGAGGGAGGGGTAAAGGAAAAAAAAAAGAACCAAGATGTAGCACAGAAGGGTACAAATTCCCAATGATGAATGTGATCTTAATGTATACATACACTGTACCAATACACTTAATGAGTAAAAAAAGTAATTAAATAAGTTCATGTGTGTGTGTGTGTGTGTGTGTGTGTGTGTGTGTGTGTGTGTAAAAAAGTAATTATAAGTTCATGTGTGTGTGTGTGTGTGTGTGTGTGTGTGTGTGTGTGTGTGTCTACTATCCCAGTGCCATACTAGATATTAGGAGAAAAGTGACATGGTCCCTGCCTTTGAGGTATTTATATAATGGTATTTGTTGCATAAGAAGGGAGAAGTGAGATAAAGGAAACATGTTAATGTGCGTAAAAATTCAGATAATGTGTCAGTATTATGTATTTGTTATCATGGCTTTATAATATAGTTTAAAGTCCAAAATAGTGACACCTCCTACATTATTCTTTTTGTTCATAGTTGATTTCATTCTGAGTATTTCATGGTTTCAAGTGAATTTTAGGATTGCCTTTTCTTGTTCTGTGTAGATTTTTGTTGTTTTATTAAAGATTTCATTGAATTGATACACTATTTTTGCTAGTATCATTATAATAAAATTAATTCTCTCAATGTAAGACCAGGTATCTTTATTTTTGCATTTGCTAATATTTTCATTTTCCTCTTTAGACTTGTGAAATTTTCATTACAGAGGCCTTAGCTAGATTCGTAAGTAGTTTTAAAGGTACTGTGAATGGAATTGTTTCTATTTTCAATAGGTCATTAATTTGCATATAGCGATGTGATTGCTGGTTTTGTGTATTGCTTTTACATCCTTCTACTTAGATAAATTTGTTTATTAAAACTAAAATACTTGTGGTGGAGGTTTTGGATTTTACATGTAAAGAATCTTAAATTGAATTCTTCTCCTTTTTGTAGCCCTTTTCCTTCTTTCTCTTGCCTAATCACTCTGGCTAAAGTTTCAGGAAGTACATTCAGAAGTAGAGGGAATGGACGCCCTTTTCCTGCTGCAGACTTTAGAGAGAATTCTTTCACTTTCTCCAATTTAATAGTATCTCATCTATGGGGCTATAATTTATGGCTTTTATTATTTTGAGGTAAATTCATTCTACATTTATATTCAACAGAATTTTCATCATCACATGGTGTTAGATTTTCTGAAAAGCTTTTTAGTATCTTTTTTATTTTTTGATACTGCTGATCGAACTTGGCACCTTGTACTTGTGAGGAAGATAGCAGAACCACTGAGCTAAATCCCCGGCCCACTTTTTAGTATCTATTAAGATGAACATATGATGGGCAAGACCCAGAAATATACAGAAATTAAAAAGAATAGAAGAGAAAGAAACCTACAACTGTTTTCTAACAAAAATATGACAAATTTAAACAATATTTTTATTTCTCACCCTGTACAATCAAATAAAAGTTGCTAAAACACAGATACACTGAAACTGCCGATGACAGTCAATATAAGAGAAATATTTTAAAACCTTATAAACACAGTCAAAGATTTCCTGAAGAAGATTCCAAAAGCACAGGAAATAATGTCAAGACCCAATAATGGATAATACCAAGTTAAAAGTTTCTGCACATCAAATTAACAATTAAATAGTGAAGAGGCAGTGTACTGAATGGGAGAAAGTGTTTGCTACTAACCTTTGGAATATATACAGGAAATTTAACACCCATAAAATAATGAACCCAGTGAAAAAAGGGTGAATGCATTGACTAGTTTCCAAAAAGTTTCAAAGGGTCAAAAAGTGCATGAAAAATGTTCAATGTCCCTAAATATTCAAGAAATGTAATTAAGACAATATTCACATTTTATCTCACCCCTGTCAGAATAGCTATCATGAAGAGTACAAAAGGGGGAGGTACTAATAAAGATTTGGATGAAAATCTTTCTCCGAACTTAACAACATTGTTAGTGAAAATGTACCTTACTGCAACCACTGTAGAAATCATAAAGGAGATTCTTCAAGACTAAACCTAGAAATACTATGATTCAGGTATAGCAATCTCGGCCACAGTTCTGCAAGCACAAAGGACTACAGTGACACAGCCATACCCATGGTGATAGCACAATTCACACTCGCAAAGGTATGGAAACAGCTGAGACGCCTGTCAACAGATGAGTGGGCAAAAACAAATGACGTCAAAACAGGAAGGAAAGGAAAGGCAAAGAGAGGAAGGGATAGGAAAGTGGGGAAGGAAGTGAAGGAGAGGGCAGGGAAGCCAAGCGAAGACGAGGCAAGGCTAGACCAAGAAAAAACACAGACGCTGTAAGCACATGGGACAGAACCATACAAGCATATTTTCAAATTTCACTTGTTGTTTGTTCATAGTACATAATATAATAATCAGATTTACAGCATTAAAATATTTGTTTTGTTAGCTGATGAGGCATATACAGAAGCAAGCTAATTTGAAATGTGGTATTAATTTTTTGAATGATTTTCAAATAAACTTGTTTGTTGAAATATATCAGACATTCAGGCAACGTGAACAAATAATTAGCATAAAACTTGATGAAGAGCACAAAATGAACACAGCTGCTTTATTTCTCCCTATGTGTAGGGCATAATTTTTATTTTCTTTCATATTTTATTACATTTTGGGTAAGGAATAAACATTTAAAATGCACAATACAGCAACCTTGGAAGTCGGAGTCTCTTCCCACCTTAGAATTTGCTTCTGTTTCTATGTTATATTTTTGCTGGTTTTGCTCGTTTATGCCGTGAATTTCCTGAAGTAATTCCGTGAGGGCTGAATTCTTTATGATGTGTAACAACTAGTTTTTGTTAAACTAAAGTAGTGCTCAGCTAATGAGTAGACAATATCCTGAAAGGTTGATCCAGTAGAAATCTCTGTTTTCAGAGGCTTCTGGGAATGATTTTGGATTTCCTTTCAATGCTTAGGCAAAAAATAAATTCTGTGGTATTGTTCAGACTTTTTTAAAAATCTCAAAATCAACCACAGTGAAAGCCTAGAAAATTCTAGACCTTTCTATTTCATGCCCACACACAACCCTATGAATGCATCATGAACTTGACTCAAGCTTCCACATGAACATTTCATTTCCCAGCTTTTCATTTAAGATGTAGCAGCCAGATTCTTTTCACGATTATTATCATCATTGCTTCAAAGAGATGTGTCAGCACACAACTTGCTTCCTATTAATTTTACCAAATTACTCCAAGGAGATGATGGGTTCCCCTGAGTGAGGCTTAACTCAGGTCAAATAAAGTCAGTCTCCTCACAAGGGGGACTTCTAGAAAACATCCAGACTTATCAAATAATAATAAGCTAGAACAAAGAGAGCTTGTGGGAAGCTTTGGTTCTATTTTCTGACTTCCAGTTCATATATGACTGTGGGCTTTCATTGCCCTTGTGACCTTGGCTTCCAAGTCAAGAAGGTCATAGATTGAGATTTCAAAATGAAAATAAGATAGCTAAACTACCACAAACTTCATCTTTACAAAAACTTTGTGCTGTTTTTTTTAGTAAATACTACGTGGACTATTTGAAAACATCTAGTAAATTTTAAAGATGATATGATTGATTTTGACCATTTTGTCCACATTGTCTGTCTTTCATGAGCTAACAACTATTTTGAGATCCTTATGCCAAAATTCCTATTGATATAATTCTAATCTATTCACTCAGGTTGAACTGTTTATTCTCAACTTTAAACAAAAGCAATTTGAGTTGGTAGATTTCTTTGAAGTTTTTATTTTCACAGACAGCATCATAATAGGGTAAATCTTAAAACAATTCAACATGGCAAATCGTATTAGTGAAACAGCTTTGTTTGATGAAAAAAAAAGACGGGAAAGAATGATAATGATTAAGAGGCAGTTTCAAAAACAGAATTATATTGATGTGAATGTCTTCTAAAATAAAATTACTTTCATTCATTGTTACCATATAGTCAAAATGCAAAGTTTAAAATTTAAGCAAGTTTACTTATAACAGCTGAGGGGAAAAATATTTGCTGGAATCACTAGAGATTGAGAAGAGCCTTTTTTTTCACTTTTAACTCTCTTGCTCTCTCTACACACAAACACACAAAAAAGGGGGAAAGAGAGAGTAAGAGAGGCATTGAGAGAGAGAGAGAGAGAGAGAGACAGCTTTAGTGTTGAGTCCGTTGGCACCTTGTAATGTGATATTGTGAAATACTTTCAGGTTCCCTTTGTTTTGAAATTCTGTAAGGTGGGAATAGTAATTGTAGCTATCTTACCTTTCTAAAAATAATATATGTGTATGCATGTGTGTGTGTGTGTGTGTGTATGTTAAACACAATTTATTAAAGGAAAATATAAAAGGTAGCATTAGCATTGAAATGTAAGACAATTCAGAATTTAGCATACAGGGAGACACTGACACTTTAAAAATAAACAGGAAGATTATATGTTACTATGCCTCAGAATTGTTTATGTTCATGGAAGTCACAAGAGACTGGGTGGAAGTAATTCAGACACTATCAATAGTTTCTGTCATCTTTGGACAACTTGCCCAAAAATAAAATCTTGACTAATAGCCTTGTATAAATTAAACCTGCCTATTGTTTGTTCTTTTCACGGGGACCACAGAATCTGCCAGACTTGATTGTGTATGACTGCTGAATTGCAAATTGTGTGCATACCCCACCACCTCAATAAAATGCTTCTAGGTATGGTGGGGAGTTCCTCTTCGAGTAGCAGGTTTTATCCTCCTCTGACAAACAGGCTCAGTTATAAAGTGACCGGTCTTGTTCACACATACACACACACACACAATAAATAAATAGATACCAAAGTTTGCCTTTGGATTACCAAATCAGAAACTATGATTCTGAGAAAGAAGACTTTGCTACAGTGTCTGGAACCAATCCAGTTATAGAAGAAACAGCAGCCCTAAATTTTTATTTGTTTCTCCAACATTTAACTGACCTATATTATGTATAACATGGTAACACTTTCAAAGTGAAATTTCTCACCTCTACAATGTAGGTGGAATTGTATTTACTATGCCTTGCCTCAGTAACAGGTACTGCTATTTTTTGCAAGGCTTTTAAAACCTCGCACAAGATCAAACATTTTAAGGTAATGCTATGGTTTGTGTTTTGATGTCCCCCCCAGTGCCTCATACTTTTTCTGAAGTGGCTGAATTTAGAGTGTGTGAATAATTCATGGTGGTGGGGCAGTAGGATTAAGAGTATGAGTGCAAACTTCCCTAAGTATTCTGAGTAATTTCTGTTGTTTTTTCTGTCTTCCACCACCATGAATCGTTGCTCCTCTGCCAAGCAATTTTGAACTGAAACCTCTATGAACTGTAAGCAAATTAAACCTTTCCCTCTTCAAATTTTGAGTGTTAGATATTTTGCCTCAGCAACAAGAGAAAAGTAATTAACACAGTCAATATATGATATATAGTTACTTTATTAAAAGAGTAAATGGATACCACATTCTGTTTAGCCCATAATTACGGTAATCAGCCTGTCTGCTCCTAGTCCTCAGTCTATTGTTTCAACTAGATTTTTCTGGGTTTAACATTTCTCAGGATTCTGAATTATTGTACAGATTTTTCCCAGATCACATGGGGTTACATCAGGATAAAGCCAGAACGAGTGCAAAATATTATAAAAACAAGACTGCATTGAATGCACCTAACCTGCAAGGCACAATACACCATCAATGACCAATTGCTTCCCCTAGAAGCCCTATGGCTGACTGGGAGCCATAGCTCCTTGCTTCTGATGAACATCATAGATAGTGTTGTGTCATATGTCACTACCCAAGAGAAGAGCAAAATTCAAAGTGTGGTTTCTGCTCACGTGTTGCTCACACACCATCATAATTTTAAAACATCACAGATGAAACCATTGTAAGTTGAGGATAGCCTACATTTTGATACTTAAAATGTATTGTGCATATTTTTAGAACAATTTTAAGCAACATTACAAACTCTAAGAGGCACTGAGAGACTTTATCAAGATTTAAGACTTTGTAAATAATTAGTGGTAGGAGTAAGTGTGGAACTAGTATTCTGAATAGCTACTGATGCGTAACAAATTATACGAAAGCATATTGACATAAATGAATAAAATTATGCTATTTTTGACTCACAGATTTTGAGGAAAATTCAAGGAAAGGCATACAATATAAGAAAAGATAAACACATTGGAGGAATTTCAAGCTATTAGTCATATTAAAAGTTAGTTAAATCAGCTGTCCCCACATACAAAGCATCAGTATTATAGATTTATAGCTCTGAGTTCTACTTTAAAAATGGTTTATAAAGGGTATATTTGGTTCTTGTTCTAAACACTGCCTATAGCTTAGAATCTAAGTGTGTCAAGAAAATGTAGTGGAGGGGTAACCCATCTTTTGGTTCCCCTCTGTCTTTCTAGACAGAAGCTATCTTTCTCTCAATAAATTTTTTCTGCTCCTAACTTCCATCGTTTGTAGAACTGATTCTTCAGTTTTAGAGAACATGAACCCCCATTTCAGATATCTAGTAGGTTGGGAGTTACATCTATCGCCCCCTAACAGAAAGATACTGTTAAGGCTCATGGACCAGTGAGTTAGAACAGTGGCCATGTGCCACAGTCTGGGCCTGGAATTTTCTCTCAGCAACTGGAAGCAGTTTGATTTCTTCTTTTAAATCATGCTTTCAGTTGCGGAGGACTCAGGGTAGAGTAAGCAGAGTCTTACAGAAGCAGAATCATGCCAGGTTAGTGTGTGGGGTGCACAAGGAAGTTTCACAAAACATCCTGCAACTGCAGCAAGTTTACTGCCAAACAGGATGTGGGGGTTTGGGTGCTTTGTCAAAGCACAAGTATTTTTGTCCAAGCACAGGTACAGGATGATCTTGAGGCTCAAAATGGATTTGGGTATCACGTAAGAGCCCTTGTTACCTTTGGTACCTGTGGGTGCCACGTTGTTTCTCTTCTGTGATGTCTGTTTGCCATCCCTGCCGTGGAGCCAGGTGATTATAGACTGAAAAGTCTACAAACTGTGAATAAATAGACCCTTTCTCCCCTTAACTTTGTGTGTCAGGTACTTGGTTTCAGCAAGAGATTTCAGAATAAATCCTGGGAGCCAGGCAGGGTGCCCCTGAGAGCGCAGTGTGTGAAGCTGTGAGTGTGAAGCCAACGGTGCAGTGGAGACCCCAGAAGTTTGGAGAAGTCAGGACCATGGATCTGAGGAAGGCTGCAAGGAGGGAGCAGAGCCCGCCCAAGAGAGAAGCCACGGGAGCTAGCACAACAGGCAGTGCCCTAGGGATCCAGCCACCCCAGCCCTTTGGAACTCACGACCTGCCGCAGATTGCCTTGGAATGTTTGCCCTGCTGGATTTTGGCCTTACTTTTTCACCATTTCTTATTATCCCCTGAATGTAACATTTGGAATGGAAATATCTATTTCGTGCCATTGAATGTCGGAAGCATTTAACTTTCTTTTCGTTTGTATAGGGGCTTATAGCTAAGAGGTTGCCTTAAATCTCGGAGGAGACTGGGACTTTTCAACAGTGATGAAACTGTTCCGACATTAGCAATTCTTAGGGATGGATTAAGTACCATTTGCATACAGGGATGTGCATGAGTCTTTGGGGAGTCAAGGGCAGAAAGTTGAGGCTTTTGTGTAGATGTCCCCCCCAAACCCCATGCAGCCTTTTCAGAAGTAGCTAAATCTGGAATGTGTAGTGCTAGGATAAAGGACATGTGATTACTACACCACTCCTTGTAGTGATTTGTTCGGCACAACCCTAGTTCTAGTCAGAATAAGATAAAAAGAGCAGAAAGACACTTTTAATGTCCCTTGCAGCTTTCTACTTTCTTCCACTGCCACGAACCGTTTCCCTTGTTGCTTTTTCTACCTAGTGCATTCCATTTTCCTCTGCAATGCCTGGTTGTCATCTACACTGCCTTCAGGCCAGCTGATTATGGACTGAAAGCTCTATGGGCTGTGAGGTAAAGAAAAAAACATTTCCCCACTAAAAAGAGAACAGAAAAGAAAATGCAGTGGGTCATATGAAGGCAAGATGCCCCTCCCATCTTCGTCTTTTCAGTAAATAAGTATATCTCAAAATAGATTACTCCATGATGTCTAGAAAAGCCTGGGTTCTTATCAGTTCAGACTGGAAATGAATGTACAAAGGAAAATTAATACCTCTCATTTCACTTGTTATGCTAAACTAAACTCTATGAAGAATCTTTACGGCAATCATTTTAGGAAAACAAAATTTTATTTGCATTCTTTTGACAAGTGGTTTATTTTCCTGTTAGATGTCTGATGGAATCATGTTAAAGCCTCACAAAACCTAAGATCTGAGTCTACAAAGTAATACACTAGCTAATAAGTGAAAATGTCTGAGTTCTAAATGTCTGGGATACCCTGGATCAAAGTGTTTTTCTCTCCTGTGTAGTTACCACATACCCTTTTTTGTGTCTACACTAAAGTAAAATCGTAACATCATACTATACATCTAGTCATAATTCTTGGCTTCTGTTGCCAGTATATGAAAACAGAATCTTTCATCCATGAGACTAAAAACATCCTGGTGCTTTACAGGTGGTATATAATATACTCAGTTTTTGCAATATTTTTTTTTGTTTCAGTATGTGTTTTTGTTCTTAATTTATTTGAAATATTATATTTGGATAACCAGATAAAGGATATATTTTTTAATTTAGAAATTTACAACTAGCTCAAATATACTTACCATGTAGATTCTACCAAGTTAATGAAACAAATACGTTTGAAAATAGCATAGTTTATCAAAAAATAGCATAGTTTATTTGGCTTTATACCAAATGCTCCTCATAAATCTCAGCTCTCCCATTCTTTAGGCAAAGACCTCAGATAATTACCTTTTGAAATATCATACAAACATTTTTATTATACTTTGTATTGAATTAGTCTCTGCTTGTCTTTTCTTATGTTTTTATATGGAGAAAATTTACTTGAGTAAACTGATACTGAGGGAAATAGGTCACTAAATAACTGAAATATTTTCTTAGAATTATTTCTTAGTTTCAATTGCAAGATTATTTCAAGTGAATCAGTTTTTCAGGGCCTGTAAAATACTAGTATGTGGCAATAAAAATTATTTAGTAATCATCTCCTAAATACTAATTGTTAATAGTTGATTAACTTTCTTTCGTGCTGTGCAATAAAGACTAAAAAAATGAACAATTAACAGAAATAGAAATGAAGCAAATATGGCCAGAGATGCCAAGGCCTGAATGGAGGAATAGAATCTAATGCTGCCCTCTACAGTAAAGGCTCTATATGGCTTACAAGATACAGTAAAATTAATTTTATATTGGGCTTCCAAGTGCTGCTAGACTGGCATGTTTATATAAACAGTCCCAGAGCTTCAAACTTGGGGCTGTAAAGGCCAAGTTTCTGCTAGTGGCATGGTGAAGACAAGCTTAGGTCCTGCATTCTGCCCAGGGCACAGTCCCAGCCGGCTTTATGGCCTCCTCCCCTGCGTGTTTTTCCCTCAACAGCCTGCCTGACAGCCCTGACATAGTTGGGAACACAAATGGTGTGGTGTCTCTGTGGTTTTGCTCCATGGTAGGAATATGTCAACACCAAGACCAATTCATCTTTTTCTTTTATATTCTCATATTATTTTTAATGTATTCTTATTTTGTTAAATTTTGTTTTTCTCTAAGCATCAGTCCTGGAGCAGAAGTGTATTTTCTAAGGCCAGATTTGGATTAATCCTTTCAAATGTTTGTAGTATTCTTTCTGGAAGACTTTGACTCTTCTTCATGCCTCTTTCCTGTAACACTTCTGCTCGGTCTTCTGTCTCTTGTCTTATTTTGTCCACGAGCAACATTTAACTTTGGGCATGAGCACTGTCTTCCTCCAGGAATCCTACACTGAGTTTTTTTTTTTTTTTTAATATACTATCTACTTACTCCTAATGGAATTTACATTTTTTTATCTGGATATTTAAATAACCTCCAACATCACAGATTTGTAGAAATATATAAAGAAGAAAGAGCATCAAGTTCTATTTTAGTGTGTAGGATATTCACAGCCCACTAATAGCCATGTTATACAAGCCATGCTGTTTGATTTGTTATAATAACCATAAACAACAGATACAATTGTTCTTCTTTTAACATAGGGTAATACCAAGGCTTGGAAGATTAAATAATATGTGCTAATTCTCGTGTCTACACTGAATTTCAATTATATTTGCATTGCTCTAGCTTATTGCATGCTTTCTTCTCTAGTGACTTGCAGGTTCAGGGTGGAAATGAACTGTACTCTCCCTCATGCACAGGCCCGGTAGCTAATTCTAGCTTTCTCCTTTTTCTCTTTATTACTAAGTCGATCCCATTTCCTGGCAATTGGTGTGTCCTGCTACATGAACTCTGGGATCTCTTACAACACAGCAGCTGTTTCCAAAGGCTACAATGAAAAGGTAAAGAAGAAGAAAGAGGATTAAAGAGCGATGAAGAAAGAGAAAGAACCGTAAAAAGGCATATTCCTTTTAATGACCTAGCATTGACTGGCATACAATGTTACTCTGGCTACGGTATATTGATTGGGGCAGTAACAGAAGGGAATAAAAATACACTTGCATTCTCGCCAAATACTTAAAGGACATATATGTTTAATTACCACAGGGGACATTTTAGTAATATCTATTTTGCTATATTAGCTAAACAAGTTTATTCATGGTAGACTTTCTAAATTAATTTATTCTAAATTAATTTTTTCCCACTAGTTGATATGGACTTTGGGGGACAAGTAGAGGTCAAGATTCTTCTCTATGTCAAATTTAGCCTCATTAAGTATAACTGGTCCTTGAAATGCATCTGAACAGTTTTCACTGGCCTTGGAATTAAACAACACACACATCACACTGATTTTCTAACACAGACTTTCAACCTAACTGGATTTGCATCAAATGCCCAGAAAGCAGAAAATATCATTAATGCCCTATAAAATTGTTGTGAACACACAGCAGTAGTGTATTTGATGTGTAACCAGAGTATAGACATATTTCTGTTACTTCATATAGCAGCACACCTGTAGAAAGTGTCATTTATCATACAGACCCCATATTACTCCCCAGCATGACCTTTAAGTAAATATTACCTGTATTTATCATTATATAATCCTCTTTCTTTTTTTTTTCTCATTGAGTTTATTGGTACATTTTAGGTATACAGTACAGTTACATTCATTATTGGGATCTTGTACCTTTTTTAGGTCTCGGTTCCCATTTTTTCCCCTTGTCCCTGCCCTCCCTTCACCCCTCCTTCCCTCCCCCTTTACAAACACTTCATTTCCATTTCTTCATTTTCTCATATTTTTCTTTTCCCTTATTTCCTTTCCTCTACCCTTCCCACTTTCCCTACACCTTTAGCCCCTTTCTTCCTATTTCACATTGTCCATTATATCATTAGGATCTTAGGTACTATTATAGTTTCTCTGGTGTGACTAATCTTTCTTTCTTTTTTAATCATAAATTCTAAAAACTCCTTGGATTTCCTAAAAAATATTTTGCTCTAAATGTAGATATTTTCAAATTCATGTTCCAGAATTGGAATGATATAATTTCAACTTCTTTACTGCCAACTAATATTCCCTATATGGTTGTACAGAGATTAATTTTACCATTCACACATTTAAGGCTTTCTGAATAATTTTGATTTTCTAATATTTAGAAACAAATCTCCTAAAATCCTGGAAGTACAGGTTTTGGTGAAAATGTAAGTTTACCTTTCTTTGGGATGAATATACAAGAGTATATTTGTTGGGTATTGTATGGTAATTTCAGTTTCAATTATTCTAGAGTATTCATGAAATTTTAAATTTCTACTAGCAAAATGCAAATGATTAATTTTATTCATACATTTACCAGTATTGGTTTTAATCGGGCATGTGTGTATGAAATAGCCACTTAAGCATTTTTTTTAGTGGTAGGTTTTCCATCTGCAATTTCTTAATGATTAATGATATTGAATTTTTTTTCATGTGATTATTATTCTTTGCTGCAATACATTTTATACTCATGAACTGCTGAACAATTTGAATTTTTTAAATTTTAGTTTTAACAATTCTTTCTATGAGGGTGTATGGATGTATCTCTAAAGACTTATGGCCAGTGAAAAAAAATAATTGAAAAGGAGTTACACTATATTACCCGACCTGCAATATTTTTAAAATGAAAAAAGTATTGCAATGGAGAGGAAGACTAGCTGCGAGGGATTAATCAGGAAGTGGGAGCAGGAGAAAAGTGCTTAGAGCTTTAAAAGGGAAATATGAGGAGGTAGGAATATTTAGTGTCTTGATATATAGCAATGCAAGGATCATAATATTGTATTTATTGAATTATAGTTTCACAAGAAATTTTCATGGTGGGAAACTATATAAAGAGCATTTGGGGTCTTTCTGTATTATTTTAAGCTAATATATAACTTTAATTGAATTAAGTCATATTCTGTAATACTTAATTTACTTTGCAGTACATGTTCTTACTAAGCTATCCAAACAAAAGCACCTAAAAGACAGGAGACATTATTTACTGTCATCACCAATTTCTTTCTTTCCCATTCTCTAGACAACAGCCAGAGTTTTAAAAACACAAATTTCATTATTTTTTATTACAACATCCCTGGACCCAAAGGCTTTTCTTGGCTTTATACTCCTTTTTAATTAAAATTTAATGCAGACATTGTGACTGAGTATTAATCATCCTCTGTTCACCTCTTTAAGAGCATCCAGCTTTTCCTCTCCTGTCTTTCAGTGTTTCCAGCAAATTGGACACTTCTTGATCATGTAAACTATTACCCCACGTAAGATTTCCAGGGATCAGATCCTATGAAACCAGATCTCTTTTCCCGTAATTTCTTCAAGAGTCTGCAGTCAACAGCAGAACTTAGTTGCACACTATGTAAGATTACAAGGAATGAGACATGAGAACAGAGACAGTGGAAGTCTTGTTGGAGAGACAGGGACAAAGAGAAACTCATCAGGGACATCGTATTGAAATTCAGCCTTAAGGGATATATCACATCATAAGGCTCAAATAATATAATGCTTTAATAGGTGAAAATCAATGACTGATATTTTTCTCTTCTAATTGAGCAAAGGTGCTACATTTTGGAAATTTTATTCTTGATTTGCTAAAATACTGCAAACACGAAAATCTCTGTCCATTTTAGAATTTTCCCAAAGGCTCCAAAATACCAGGAAGGCAATGCTTTGAATTAATAAGAGTTTTCAAGACAAAAGTATTTAGCAAAGACCTCTTTTTAAAATGAGGCTTAATTTTTAGCAATGAAGCTCTTTAGTCCTCTGAGTCCTTTAGACTTTCAGCACCTCTGGTTCTCTTGTAGTCACTCTAATGTGTGGTCCATGAAAAATTGCCCTTTCATTACTGCACTTCTGTCCACATATTTTATTACTTTAAGGACATCAGAAACATTCCATAATCACTGCACCTGCCTTTGTCAGCTTTTCCTAGATCTCTGTGGGTTTAGAATTAAGGAAGGGCAGTAGAGGGAGCTCTGGCAGCATTGATTCCTGAGTTGTAGTTTTTTTGTTGTTTTTTTTTTTCCTTGAGAGACTGTAATCTCGCAGCCTCAATAAGGATCTCACACCTGGTGAGATCCACTGTGATTTTCCTGAATAATATTTGCATACGTGAAATAATACATGTAAGACCCCAAACACAGAAATTGTTTTAATATCCACAACCTATCTCAATCTTATGAGCACACACGCACTCATTGTTGATAAAAAGGCATCCTTATCATATACCTGGCCTACATCCTCATTCCATGTCTCTGTTTCTTCACTGTCATCTCAAATGTGAAGCAGAGATTTCAAAATCAATTCTTAAAAATATTTGGTGCAACACAGTAAAATTATCTCTTTGATGGAAAGGAGAATAAAATACTCTATTCCTGGCCACCACTTATTTATCTTCTGACCAGTAGCATTTTTGATTTCTTGGTCTTGAAGCCTAGTTCTAATTTAACTCCCCTGTATCTCTAAAAATATTCAATTTACCATTCCTTCGGCTTCCCACCTGCCTTTTGTAGTCATAGGCCAGCAGTTGGATGACAGAAAGAACCAGTGACTCCGGAAGAGGTCCCTTGAAAACATCTCTCCTGAGATTAGTGCAAGTGAAAGAACAAACTCACAGCCATTACCACTAATGACATGCAGCAGCAGTGTTGGTAAAGGAAGCTTCTTGGCACAGACCACAAAGGTCTTCTAAAAACACCAGTGTCAGCTTGCAGCGAATACCAGAGCTGCTCCTCACCATCAACCCCTTTACTCATCCCTCCTAAACCTCAGGGTGTTGGTAACTGTTCACTGGAGTCGTGCTTGGATGGCAGCCACCAGTATACCATTGTTCTAGTGTTGAGACTTTTCTCACTGTTTAGAACCTAAAAAGAAA
>NW_022900944.1:28068148-28090104 GCF_012274545.1 Fukomys damarensis
ATATATATATATATATATATATAAGCGAATATTTATTGAATGTCACTCTGCAATAAAAGAAAACAATTTTCATAGTTGGGTCACTTGTCATGCAGATATATCCTATCACACTAGCTCTGAACTTTGATCTTTATAAAATTAAGATCATAACTTCCACATTACAAGGCTTTCTATGTATTGGAGTCTTATGTGGTGTTTGACAAAGTGTTGCAATGAGAGAATTTTATAAGGCTTGTAATATTATGTGTACTGATTCCTCCTTGTTTACCAACTATTTGGGGGACAGTCTTAAGAAAATATTTGTTACGTGATAATGTGATTTATTTTCTTATGTGCATGTAGGTACACAGTTCCAGGAAGTACAGAGTCTCAGGAAAATGAAAGCCATTAAAAGATTCTCCAATTATAAAATGTCCTTTAGTAGTGAGGTCTTAACAAATGTTCCCCATTAGTTACCTCACTAATCAAGGTTTTGACTACAGACTTCAGTAGAATTGTGGACAGTAGCTGAGAATTCATCTGCTCTGGATGCTGAGCAGGGCATGGCTGAGTAAATGCCTGCTTAACATTTCTTCCACCATCCGGTTTAGTCATCCTGCAAGAAGAAATGAATATGAAATTCCAAAAATAAGAAATGAACAAAACATTGGGAACTGAAGACCTTGTATGCTTGCTCTTTGCCCATTTATCAGATAACTAGAGCTATCTCTCTTATCAATGCAACATGGGGTTTTTATTGTTTTTACCTAAAGCCATCTCTTTTTGGTAATGACAAAGTTTTTTTTTTTTTTTTAATCCTGGTTTTTCTTAATATACCTTTAAAGGTTTTTAAATTATTTCCTATCTGGTCAAGTTGAGATTTTTAAGAACTTCATTTTTAATTTGTAATAAAAGTTTACAACTTGATTTTTTTAAAGAAGTCAAACTGCAAGCAACTGTTAGTGAAGGTCTTAAATAGTTGTCTTAAAGAAAAAGAATTGTGGGAAGAGTAACAGGGTCATAGTAGTATGCGACACATTCCAAAAAACAACTGGGAGAATTATGAGACCTATCCCAGGAAATGAATGTAAAAGCCATAAATTGAAGATGGTTTTGTCTTTGCTAGGTAATCAACATGAATTGATATGCAAAACCTTATAAGAAACCCTTATGTAATGATTTTATGCCTTGAAATTTATGTCTTTAATATTAAGAGCATGAACTATCTATAAAGTATAAGTAAATAGAGGACTTCCATGAAAGCATTTGGAAATGAGAAAATTTTATTGGATACTTTGAACAATTAAAAACTTAGCATTTATTTTATGCATTACAGTTAGCCTGTGGGCTATGAAAATACATGAAGCATAGATCTAGTTTCCAGATGCTTTTACGTGTTGACTATCACATACAAAATGCTTAGAAAAGGAGGGGTTGAAATTTTGGAATTTTTAATTTGGAATAATTTTATAAACTTCATCTGTATGCACATCTCTAATCTCAAAATCCAAAACATAAAAGGCTTAAGATTTCAGATTTCAGATCTTCTGATTCAGAGTACTCAACATGTTTTTCAACTAAAGGCAGACATCAAGGCAAAATTTTGTTTAATAACAAGTATTAGTTTGAGTTGTAATTGCCACGATTAAGAGTGATCCTGGAATGTTTCATACACACTATTTGAGAAGAGGGTTAAATAGTAGGTGAGATTTGACAAAATGCCCAATTTGGATGAGAGACTGGAATGTCACACATACGTTACTGTGCCCAGAAACTTCTATCATTTCCCACTCTTCTCTGTTTTGATAGCTATGTGGACATAACGGGGTGGTAGTGGGGGAGGCAGGCAGCAATAAGTAGAAAGAAAGGAGCAGCTACTACGAAAGTGTGAGATCTGACGATGATCTGGAAGAAAGCAAATAAGATCCAAGTGTCCAGTAAGGCACTCATAAATCATCCACAGTGGAAATGGAAAGGTCTGTGGTCTTTTTTTCACTCTATATTTATTTTCTGTCTTAATTCTTCATATCCATAAGGGATTCTTGACTTTTCTTAAAAAATTCAGTTCAGTAGTTTTAAACGATATTCCATGATGAGAACATACATCATTGTAGGGGAGAAAGAAGAGCAGCATATCCACGCTGGGTCTGGGCCTTGACTCTGCGGTGCTGATCTGGGGACCATAAGCTATTCTCTCCTATCAGACCGAGACCACCCAAGGTGAGGTATTATTTTAATTCTATAAATGGAGAGTGAAAGATCATAACTAGGATTTTGAGTATCGATAATCAACTGGACAATAAGAATCCAGAGAATAGTTAAAAAAAAATCAGACAGGGTGTTCATTCCACAAAGGCAAAAATCAGTCACAGCCAAGGAGGAAACAGAGAAAAGTCAAAAAGATTAGCACCAGAGGTATTGGAGTGCACATCCAAAGGATGTTTGGAAGGTCATATGAAGAAAGTAAAGGAAAAATTTTCAAGAATCAAAATCCAATTACGATAAACTAGATCTCACAAAATTACAGAAGGCTGGATCCATCAATATCAGTTTGGAAGCAGTTAGGGTGGCTCCTAACATTATTAGGCAGAGAGTAAAAGGCTTGGGTTTAAAATGTGTAGCATATAAATCAAAAGGTTGATTTGTCATACTATAATGACATATTTGCATAAAGTTATGAGTTATAATTTAGAGTATGTGATATAATGTCTCACATTTGGAAAGAGATTTATGTTAAATCTTCAAGATCACCACAATTTTATGGGATAATGTCTAACATTTACATGGAATATGCACTTTTTTATGCTGAGATGGAGAACTACTACTTGAGATAAAAATTTTATCATCCTACCTCTAAAAAGCAGGGATAGGTCCCTACTAAAATTATATATAATCCTGAAAAAGTACTAACTAC
Organism: Fukomys damarensis; assembly: GCF_012274545.1. Lineage (NCBI taxonomy): Eukaryota > Metazoa > Chordata > Mammalia > Rodentia > Bathyergidae > Fukomys > Fukomys damarensis. The sequence continues at coordinate 28,071,042 of NW_022900944.1, forward strand.
TCAGTAAATATTTGACACTGCAAATGAACTTACACACTCACTTTTCAGTGTCATATAGTCATAGATGATTCAGATTCACTGGGAATTCTGTTTGAAGAGAGAAATAATCTCCATTGCTGTCTATTTTTACAGAAGTAAAGGAGAGGTACAATAGAGATCAGTATAATCTGTACAAAATATTAGAAGAAAGGGTAAAATGTTATGTTGTTAGATTTTTAGTTAGTCTCTTTGTAGCATTTTGTTTGAAGAATTAGGCAAATGTAAACCCATCTAAGTGATCTTAGAGTAACATTCATTATTGGTTCCCCACAATATTCAGTAACTGTTTGTCAAATCAGTAATTCTCAAAATGTGCTTTGGCGCACATAGATGTACACAATAACCTACATCTTGAAAATGTTTTGTATGTGCATGTACGTGTGCTGTGTATGTAGAGGTATGTCTTTTTAGACTTAATCCTGATTGTATGCGATTTACTTGATTTGAGATACGGTAAGACTTCAGAATTTTATGAGGGAAAATGGTAAGTGAAATTCAGACAGTTTGAGACCAGCAGCAGCTTGCAACCCTCTGGTAGGACTGCCCCTTTCGCCCAGCACAACAGAGGAGCCCAGCCACAAGGGTGCCAACACAGTGTTGTCTGGGCCCCACCTTGCAAACAAGAGAAAGAGAGATTCTCTGAGGATCCTAGATGAAAACTGAAGCCCATTGGAATAGTGATGAAAATCTCTGTGATAAAGGCATATCTCACCATGATAACTGGTAGGGTGGAGGGCCCAACACCTCATATCAGAACCTGGTCTAACTTCAATGGTAAGACTGCTGGAACCTGCAGTAGAACTTTGCAAAGTTCAACCTAGCAAGAGGTCACAGATCTCAGTTTAGGCCTTACAGCCAGAAATCAGCCTAAACCTTAGGGGACAGCTGCTGCCTTGCTGAGACTTAGATTTACAAACTCCTGCCCACACTGTCTATTGTGTCAACAAAGGCACACCCTGAAGGAAGCCCTCTATTTCTATTTGTATTTTTCATTTTCAAAGTAATATTTTTCTCTTATCTTTAATCATTTTAAAACTTATCTTTTTCTTTTCTCAATTTCTTCCATTTTTATCTTCTTCTTATCTACTTTTCTTTCTCTCCCCCCACCTTGGTCTTCATTTCTCTGCCTTTTTATTCCTGATCCTATCCTAATTCAAATTTATTTATTTCTTTTCCTTTTCCTCTCTTTTTCCTTTTTAAAATTGCCATTAGTTTTAAAAGAAAGTGATTGCAGTCTCTAGCCTCCCTACTGCTGGTAGTTTTTCTGTTCTTGTGTATATTTTGTTCTTTTTGTCTTCTCCTCTTCTATTCAACAGCTTCCTACAGTATGTGTGATCTCCCTGTGTCCTCTGACCTCACTTCTAACCTTTCTCTATCCGATCTATCTATCACTTCCTCCCCAACTCCTTCTAAATCCCTATCCTGAAGGGTAAAATTTCTATATTGAGGGGTTTATTCACGATAAACATTTTGGATGGGTCCTCAATTTTGCTTTAGTTCACACAGTTAAAGGTGATAGATTAATATCTACCACAAATTGTCATTTTCTAAGCTGTGTTTGATGCTATTGTGTTGCCTATTGTGTCACTTGGGCTAAGGTGTTGTAATTGATCTGATCAGTTTTCCGCCCTGACAAAATGAAAATGAGATTGTTTCAGAGTCATTAAAGACACAAAATCTAAAGACCAGCTATACTGGAGAGATCTAAGTATTAATCTAGGTATTAAAACAAGCACAGTGCCAACAATAAAAATATAAATGAGAAAACATTTAAACAAATACAGACTTCCGACTCACCAAGGTAAACTCTTCGGGAAATGAGGTGGGAAAGTCTGACAGTCAGCCATGTGGACACACTGAACTGATAGCACAGGAAGTAACAAAACAGAGAAATGAGGCTCTAGAAAATTTCAAAATGGAAATAATTTCCAAGATAACCACAGAAATGTTGAGTAAAATGAAAGACAAGATTAGAGATTCTAGAACAGAAACAGATTAAAAAAAAAAAAACTAGATAAATTCAGGACCATGATGGAAACCATGAATGCCCAGCATAGGAAAGAAATGGAAACCTTGAATGTCCAAAAGAGGAAAGAAATAGAGTCCATGAAACAGATTCAAACTGATATTCGGAAAATTAAAAACTCTTTAGAAAGCATTTGCAGCAGAATGAACACGTGAAGATAGAAATTCAGACATAGAAGATAGGATTGCAATCAGTGACCATGAAGAGAGAGAAATCTTAAAAACAGTAAGGAATCATGAGAAATCAATCTAACAACTCTTAGATGATGCAAAGAATAATATAAGACTGGTAGGAATCCATGAAATAGCTGGAGAAAGTACAAATGACATAAAAAAAAGACTTTTTACAGAGTTAATGACAGAAAATTTCCCAAACAGAGGGGGGGAGAATTTGACATACAGATAAGTGTGGCATATAGGACTCCAAATAGCCATGATCAAATATATATATATATATATAATATAGGCATATAATAATCAAGATCCCAGAAAACCAACAGAAAAAGAAACTACTACAAGCAACTAAAGAAAAAAAATCACTGTGGTATGATTCCTTTAATTCTTTTGGAAAGATATCCAACAGAGGGATAGCTGGGTCAAATGGGAACTCTAATCCTAGTTCTTTGAGATATCTCCATATTGATTTTCAGAGTGGTTGCAGCAGTTTGGACTCCCACCAACAATGGAGAAGGGTTCCTTTCTCCCCACATCCTCACTGACATTTGTTATTGGTTGATTTCTTGATAGCAGCCATTCTTTGTGGGGTGAGGTGGAATCTCAGAGTTGTTTTCATCTGCGTCTCTCAAATGACCAGTGATGTGGAACATTTTTTCATATATTTATTTACTGCTTTTACTTGTTTGACTGAGAAATGTCTGGTCATTTCAGATGCCCATTTTTGAATTGGGTCTTTATATTTTTGGGTCTGATTTTTTTGAGTTCTTTATATATGTTCCAGATGATAGTCTTTTGTCTGAGGAGAAGCTGGTAAAATTTTTTTTCCCCCTTTGTAGGTTGTCTCTTAGCTCTGTTGGTGATTTGTTTTTTTATTTTTTTGCAGTACAGAATCTTTTTAATTTGATGAGATCCCAGTTGTTGATTCTTTGTGCTAGCTCTGTGCTACTGAGGATTTGTTCATAAAGTCTTTTCCTATGCCAATGTCTTTGAGAGTTCTGCCTAATGTCTTCCAGAAAGTTTAGAGTTTCTATTTTAATATTTAGATCTTTAATGCACTTGATTTTAGTTTAGTTCATGGTGAAAGATAAGGGTCTAATTTTAATCTTTGGCAGCTTGAAATCCAATTTTTTCAACATAATTTATTAAAGAGGCTATCTTTCTTCCACTGAGTATGGTTGACTGTTTTGTCAGAGGTGAGGTAACTGAGTATATCTGGAGTTGTTTCTCTATCTTCCAATCTATTATATTGATCCTCAGATCTTTTTCTTTACCAGTACCATGCTGTCTTTATAGCAGTGGCTTTGTAGTACAGCTTCAACTTGGGGATTATGGTACCTACTGTGATGTCTCTGTTGCCTAGAATGGTTTTTGCTATTCTAGGTTTCTTCTGATTCCCAATGAATTTTTGGATTATTTTCTCTAGTTCTATGAGATATACCATTGGAATTTCAAACAGGATTGAATTGAATCTGTATAGCAGTTTTGGTAGTATGGCTGTTTTCACTATGTTGATTCTTCCTACCTAGGAGCAGAGGACATCATTCCATTTTCTTATTTCCTTTTTTATCTCCTTTTTCAGAGTGCTGTAGTTTTTAGTGTAGAGAGGTCTTTTGCTTCCTTCTTTTGATTGATTCCTAGATACATCATTTTTTGAGATGCTATTGTGAAACGAATTGTTTCCCTAATTTCTCTTTTGGTGAGTCTGTTATTTGTATAAGGAGGCTATTGATTTTTTAGTGTTGACCTTGTATCTAGTTACTCTGCTGAAATTGTCAACTAAGTATAGAAGTCTTTTGGGGGAATTTTTTGGGTCTTGTATGCAGAATATCATATCATCAGCAAATGATGATAGTTTAACTTCTTCCTTTCCTACTTGTATTGCTTTTATTTCTTTCTCTTGTCTAATTGCTATGACTAATGTTTCTAGAATTATACTGAACAGAGTTGTAATAGTAGACATCCTTGTATTGCTCCTGATTTTAGAGTGACTGTTTTCAGTTTTTGAATATTTAATATGATTTTGGCTGTTGTTGTTTAATAGATAGCCTTTAAGATAAAGACCATCTATCACAATTTATTTTCTGTAGGGTTTCCGTCATGAATGGGTGTTTAATTTCATTGAACGTTTTTCTGCATCTCTTGAGATGATCATATGGTTTTTTACCTTGACTTTGTTAATATAGTGTGTTACATTTATTGGTTTACATATGTTGTACCAACCCTGCATCCCTGGGATAAATCTGACTTGGTCAGGGTGCATAATCTTTTCAATCATCCTCTGTATTCTGTTTGCCAGTATTTTAGTGAGGATTATGTTCATTAAGGAGATTGGCCTGTAGTTCTCTTTTTCAGTCGGGTCTTTCCCTGATTTGAGAATCAAAGTAACACTTGCTTCCAGGAATGAATTTGAAAGTATTGCTTCCCTTTCAATTTCATTGAAAGGCTTTAAGAGTAGTGACAGTTGTTCTTCTCCAAATGTCTTGTAGAATTCAGCAGTGAAGCCATCAGGACCTGGGCTTTTCTTAGTTTGTAAACTTTTAAGTACATTTTCAATTTCACTGATTTTAATTGGGATGTTTAGAATATTTTTATCTTCTTTGTTCAACTTGGTAGTTCAAAAGTATCAAGAAATCTGTCCATTTCTTCTGTTTTTCCCACTTTATTAGAATATGGGTTCTTCAAGTAGGTATTGATGATCCTCTGGATTTTCTGCTGTATATGTTGTGACTTCTCCTTTTTTATTTATAATTGCATGGATCTGAGTCTTTTCTTTCCTATTTTGACAAGATTGGCTAAGGGTTTATCAATTTTATTCTTTCAAAAAACCAACTTTTCAATTCTTTTTTTTTATTATTATTGTTCTCTTAGCTTCTATTGCACTGATTTCTGCTCTGATCTTTATAATTTCCTGCCTTGTATGAGATTTGGTTTTTTCTTGCTCTTCTTTTTCTAGGAGTGTAAGGTTCATCATTAGGTTGTTTATTTGATCTCTCTCTGTTTTCCTATGTGGGCATTCAGTGCTATGAATTTTCCATGTAGAATTGCTTTCATTGTTACCCATAGATTCCTGTATGTTGTATTGGCATTATCATTTATTTGTAAAACCTGACTAATTTCTTCTTTAATTTCATCTGTAACCCATTGATTGTTCAGGAAATTGTGAACAATTTCCATGTGTTTGTGGAGTTCTTTTCTTTTGCTATTGATCTCCAGCTTAATTGCACTATGATCTGCTAATATAAATGGGATAACTTCTCTTCCTTTGCATTTTTGAAAACATGTTCTAAGAGCTAGCATGTGGTCTATTTTTGAGAATGACACATATGCAGCCTAAAAGAATGTATATTCTGATTTTGTGGGGTGGAAAACTCTGTAGGGTGTCTACTAAGTCCATTCCTTCAAAAGCTTGGTTCAGTTCTAGAACTTTTTTAATTTTTTGTCTAGATGATCTGTCTATTTGTGACACTGGAGTATTTAGGTCCACCACTAAAATTGTATTACTGCTTATTTGATTTTTCATATCCCTTAATATTTGTTTTATATAGTTGGGGCATTAATATTCCGTGCATATATATTTATTATTGTCATCTCTTCCTCTTGGATTGTTTCTTTTATAAGGATGTAGTGGCCTACTTTGTCTCTCTTAATCTTGGTCTGAAATTTACTTTGTAAGATAAATATTCCTGCTTTTTTCTGGGCTCCTGTTGCCTGGGGAAATGTTTTCCTTCACTTTCAGTGTATGAGTTTCTTTTTGAACTAGGTGTGTTTCTTTTATACACCATATTGTTGTATTTTACTTCTTAATCCACTCCTCCAGTCTAGTTTTTTTGAAAGATGAAATGAGGCCGTTGACATTGAGAGTTATAACTGTTATATATCGATTTATCATTGTCATTTTAATGTCCTGTTCTTGACTTTTTCTTTTCATCTCTCCCTTTAGTTCCTTGTTTTGCCTAATTGATTTGTTCTGTTGGGTCTCAAGGTGTTGTGACCTTCATTGTCTTTTTCTAGGATATTATTTAAAATTGTTTGTAGTGATGGTTTGGTATTCATGAAGTTTCTCAGGTGTTTTTTGTGATGGAAGTATCTTATTTCCCCATCCACTTTAAAAGAGAGTTTTGCAGGATACATCAGTGTAGGTTGGATGTTGTTTTATTTTAGAGTTTGAAATACTTCACTCCAGGCTCTCTTGACCTGAAGGTTTGGGTTGAAAAGTCTGCTGTAATTCTGATGAACTTTCCTTTGTATGTGATTTGTATCTTTTCTCTAACTGCTTGAACTATTTTGTTCTTCTGTTGAGCTTCTGGGATCTTGAAGATTATATGTCTAGGTGTAGATTTTTTTTTTTCTTTTTCTTTTTGGATCATGGCTAGTTGGAGTCCTGTATGCCTCACTTATCTATATGTCAAATTCTTCCCCTCTGTTTGGGAAATTTTCTGTCATTAATTCTGTGAACAGATTCTTTTTAAAGTCTTTTGTTACTTCATGGATTCCTATCAGTCTTGTGTTATTCTTCTTTGCATCGTTTAGGTGTTGTTGGATTGATTTCTTGTGATCCCTTACTGTTTTTAAGAGATCTCTCTTTTCATGGTCACTGATTGCAGTCCTATCTTCTATATCTGAATTTCTATCTTCACATGTTTTCATTCTTCTGCAAATGCTTTCTAGAGAGTTTTTAATTTCCTGGATATCTTTGAATCCATTTCATGGATTCTATTTCTTTCCTTTTTTGGACATTCAAGGTTTCCATTTCTTTCCTATACTGGGCATTCAAGGCTTCTATCATGGTTCTGAGTTCGTCTTTTTTTTTTTTTTTTTTTTGTCTGTTTCTGTTCTATAGTCCCTAATCATGTCTTTAATTGTGCTCACCATCTCTGTAATTATCTTGGAAATTATTTCCGTTTTAAATTTTTCTAGAGTCTGCTTGATCAGTTTTGTTACTTCCTGTGCTATGAGTTCAGAGCGTCCTGGTAGTTGATTACCAGACTTTTCCACTTCGTTTCCCCTAGAATTTGCTGTTGTTGAACTGTAAGTCTGGATTTGTGCCTTGCTCAAGTGTTTTCTCATTTTTATTTTTTTTTGTTGGTATGCCCTTGGTTTAATTCCTGGGCTAGTTCTTCTATCTTTCTGATGTAGCTGCTGTTTAGTTTTTTGAATCTCTAATGACTCAGAGACACTCATTTTCATAATATTAGAAAGGACAGCTTATTAAATCAATCACAATACTTTAGCCTAATTCAAACTGACCATGTGTGGTAATTATTAATCTATCCCCTTTAACTATGTGAATGAAATCAGAATCAAGGTCCAGCCCAAACTATGTTTATAGTGAATAAACTCTTCAGTATAGCAACTTTACCCTTCAGAATGGGGACTTAGAAGGAGCTGGGAGGAAAGGAATAGATAGGTAAAAGAGTAGGAAAAGTTCCAAGTGAAGCCAGACTACACAGGATGATTATGCAGACTCCAGGAAACTGTTGAAGACAAGAGGGAAAGACAGAGTGCAATAAAAAAGCAAGAATAGAACAATTTAACAATAAAAGAGAAGCTATAAATTGTACTCATTTTCCTTTGAACTAAAGACCATGGAGAGATTTTTATTTTTAAAATAAAAATTAAAAATAAGAGGAAAAGAAAGAAAAAATTTGAAGAGCCTCTTTCAGGATATATCTCTGCTGTCACAACAGACAGTATGGATGGCAGTGTGAAGAACTAATGCAATTTGTCTCAGCTAGCTAATGGCAGGATCCTCAGATTCAGGCTGAATTCTGGTTGCAAAGCCCAAGTTGGGCTTCCTGACCTGCAGGTTGAATTCTGCAAGGCTCTACTGCAGGTTCCAGCTGCCCTTCCCCTGAGGTTAGTCCAAGTTCCGATGGAAGGTGGTGATCACCCCAACTTACCAACTACAGTGGTCTGATGTGCCTTTATTGCTCTTCACTTCTGTTTATCTTCTGGTGCTGAGTAATATGGCCTTTGTGACCGCCTGTGTCTCTTCACTGTGGATCCAGGTACAGGCACAACCAGGAGGCCCAAGAGCAGTGGTGGGGGGAGGGGGGAGGATGTGGCAGAGAAGCCTGCACAAGGCTGGGCTGTGGGCGGTTCTCACTGGTCTGCTTTGATGATGGCCTGGGGTGCTGGATGCGGAGGAGGAGGAGCTGCGAACTTCAATCTTGTAAATTCTTATAAATTTCTATATGTTGTATTATATCTATTCCTCTACTAAACATTTACTGATACATCATCCAAGTGGTGATGACAAAATATTGTGAATGTTTAAATTTTTAAAAAATATTACAGAAAAAGTAGTTTCCACCATACACCCCCTCCCTTTGAACACACTTATTCCAATGTTCTTACCACTTTCCGAAGCAGCTGTAGATGCCCTCTTTAGTAAGTGCTATTGGTTGTGCTGTCAAAACTCCCTCTATGTCTTGAATTGTTTCAAAACATTTACCCTTCGTAGTCACTTTGGCTTTGGGGAAAAGCCAGACATTGCACAGTGCCAGAGCTGGTGAATGTAGTGAATGAGGACACACTGTGATACAGTCTTTGACAGGCACTGCCTTAAATGTTTTGAATCATTTAAAGACATTGAAACAGTCATGATGAAACAAATGCATTTTCAGATTTCCAGAACTCCTTCAGATACTGGCAAGCACAGTTAGATAATTGCGTTCAAAGCAAGGGGGAATATTTTGTGGGGGGATTAGTGTCAATGTGCCTTCAACTATAACAGTTTTAAAAATGCAATTATTCACAATATGTTTTGATCACACCTCCTATAGTGTTTACTTGCCATTGCTATATCTTCTACAGTAAGGTGTTTATTCTGATTTTTCCCTTATTTAAAGTAGATTATTTTGTTAATGAGTTCTAAGAATTCTTTCAAATGTTTGGATAATAGTCTTTTATCAGGTATGTTGTTTGTAGATAATGTTTTTTCTTTTTCTGATTAGGGTCAAGTCTTATTTTCTTGACAATGCATTTTGTTGAACAGAAGTTTTGCTTATTTACTTTTTGTGGGGGAGGGGTTGAGACAGGGTCTCACTATGTAGTTGAGACTGACCTGGAACTCACTGTGTAGCCCAGGCAGGTCTTGAACTCACAGCGATCCTCCTGACTCAGCCTCCCGAATGCTGGGATTACAGGCATGTGCCACCATGCCCGACTGCTGTTTACTTTATAAAATTTTAATGAAACCTAATTTGTAAATTATTTCTTTAATGATCATGTCTTCGATTTTGTATGTAAAAGCACAACATTAAGCGAAAAATCGTCAGTGTTTTCACAGGAGTTTAATTCTCCTGTATTTTATGTTTGAGCCTTAATATTGCTTTTGTGGATCATATTTATTGTTTGTTTTCAGTTTTCCAAAGGATGAATCTCAAACTCTGAAATCTCAGCCACTCTGCAGGAATATTAGGAATATTCACTAGAGAAGATGCAGTAAAAAAGTAATTTCCTTCCCTAAGCATTGAAATACAGTCTGGTAGCTATTGAATCATATGGGAGAATAGTTAGAGTGTCTTGGAATACATCATCTGCAAAGTGGACTGGTAAAGTGTTTCTTATTAATGGTAATGGACTTAATGGATCATTAGCAGTTATTATAGGATGCAGGTTAAAATGAATCTCTTTGTCAAATAAATTTTGGAAAAAAATTCATTTAGTAAGCAATGTACATACTATTAGAATTTTAGACTTTAAATTTATTAATAAACCTTGTGATTCTCCAAATGGGCAATACTGTAAGTAGAGTTTTCCAAACTCACTGTGCTTTTTTGAGGGGACTAGGGTATTAATTAGGAAAAAAAATCTTTTACATTTTAGTGAACAAAAGGAACAAAATGCAAGACACCCCAAGGCATTCTAAAAGTCATTTAGTTAGTGTTATGGTTTGCATCTGAAATATCTGCCAAAAATCTCATGCTCAGATACGGGACTGGGTCAGAAGGGGCCTGCCATAGGGGACTTGAGTTGGCAGCCTGTTTCATGTCCCTAGCTGCTTCCCTCTCTTGATACTTCCAGGCCACCATGCAATGAACAGCTCTCCTCCACCATGTGTTCTGTTGTGCCATTTCTACCTTGGAGCTAGCCAAGCACAGAATGAATTCACCAAAACTCTGAGTCAAAATAAATCTCTTTTCCTTTAAACTGTGAAAATGGGGCATTTTTGACTCAGTGATTGGAAAGGTACTAATACAATTAGTTATTGTAACATCTGTGCATAAATGGGCTAAATAAAAGTCATTATTCATGCCTGCCTGCCAAGTTCAAGATCCTGAGTTCAATTCCCAGAAAAAAGAAAAAAAAAAGTCAAGGTTGATTTTTATTTCCATCTATTTTCCCTAAATAAAGCAAATATTAAAGTACAGTAAGTGTTCATAGAACATTTATTAGTGTGTTCTGAGTATGCAGAAGTGTCACTATAATATCATGGCCTTGAAACTGATTCCTAGTGTAGAAAAGTTAACTACTTCTATCATGGTATAAGTGAATGAATTATTATTAACTGAGTCAACTGTACTATTTTGGGAGCTTATCATTTAACCTGTTTCCCACTTGCTCAGAGGCTACTCATCTGACAGCTGCAGCATTTTCCCCAACAGAACTTGTAATTTCAAGATATATGGAGTTTTCTTCTTAGCAGAATCTTACACTCATTAGTTAAGTGAGCAAAAGTTTACAAAAGCATTTGGTAAAAAGCATTTGATTGTTCTAAGACACCCCCTCTCCGGGCATGCTCATATGGGGAGAGATGACAGCCTCAGAAGGGCGAAGAAAAAAATAAGAGAAAAGGAAAAAAATAGAAACAAAGTCTTTGTAAACAGGGAAGGGTGGCGGGTGAAGGAAGGCCAAGGGAATGGGGAAAAAAATAAGATCCAAGATCTGTCATGTAAACGTTCAAGATCCCAATGATGAATGTAACTGCATTGTATACCTAAAATGTACCAATAAAGAAAAAGAAGAATGAATTTACTAATTTACTGGAACTAGGCTATATTTTGAGATAAAATAAAACATTGTAAGTCATCCAAATAGTGAAGGTTAAACTAAATCTGATTTATATATCACAATTCAGTAATTTTATTATATTTCCTAAAGTACTTCTACTAAATGAACTTTTGTTGATATGCAGATACTTAGGTTTCAAAATATATTTTAACAATTTATGCAGGCATTTATAATACTATCAATGCCCTCTTAGTTCTAGAAATAATAAATAAAATATGGTTTGAGCTGCCTTCTGTCTTAGTCTGCTAGAGATATCATAACAAAATACCATACACTGGTGGCTTAAACAACAGTAATTATTTTCTCATAATCATGAAAAAAGAAATTTAAGGTATCAACAGGTTCGATTTCTTCCGATATCTCTTTCCAGGTCTTAGATATGCTCACTTGCTATTTCCTCACTTGGTTGGTCTGCATTCTGAGTTCATCTTTGTTCTAAACTGTTCTTATAATCCACACAAGTTACAGTAGATTAGGAACAACATATTTGACTTCATTTTGTATTACTTCTTTAGAGATTCAGTGTTCCAAAATAGCTATTGTCCAGTGTATTAGAGGTATAAAATGAGGGTACATAATTCATCCCAAGACTTCCATCATAAACAAGTACAGGGAAATATACACAAATTAATTTCAGATACTATTAATCAGCTAGTCATGGATGTTACCTTTGAGATAAGAGAAATGAGGACAAAACTACTGTTGCTCTAGTTTTTACCTGGAGGTCCAACCAAGCTCAGAGTAGAGAGGTGATCACCAAGCAGAGCACAGTGGTATCTCTGATACACAAAGTGTAATATCTATGCATATCTATATTGATATCTAGATACATCTCTAACTAGACACATACATACAGGCATATGATGTGAATATTTATATTGACATACTTTTTTGTTTATATTTATATTAATATAGGTTTAAAGAGCAAACAAATTTGCCTAATGATCGAATATAGGAAATTATGAGGGAGTAGAATTAGATAGAAATAATTTGGAGATGTGGTTCAGTTTCAAAATCACATAGTACTAATGAAAACAGTAGGAAAATTAAGAATCTTGTTTTAGGGCTACAGCAAAACTAACAAATAAACATAATATAACATCAAAGACTGAAGGTAGTTCTGAAAAATAAATGGGGCAAAATAGAATCTACAGCTGGTGTCTCCAGGGTGGTAACACTCGTTAATTCTCTATTGAGAGTTTCACACAAAAATGTAGAGTTTCAGTTTGCCTGCAAAGAGAACAATTGATTAATCAAATTTAAGATGCAGAAAAGTAGTATATAGCTCACTTTAATGTACTTATAAATGTCACATAGGCCTAAAATATGATAAAAATAAATTCACTTGGAAATATAAGTACAACTTGAAAATAGTTCCTATTAGTCTATGTAAAAGTAAAGAAAATCCCACCTGGTGCATACCAAGAAATATACTTACTGTACCATAAAATAAAAATAACCTTACTAGAGTACTATGTTGTCTTTAAATGAGGAATTTTGATATTGCGTCTTTGCATAGTCACAATTTAAAATGTCCAAAATTAGGAAATATTTTCCACGTATCTCAATTTGAATGCACATGTGAAAACATGAATCTCTAGTTAGTTAATAAAAAATGCACATGAATTCCAGGGATATTAGAATTCAATGGTTTTGAAATTCCTGGGAAGATGTGCCATTTGATTGGGACATTATATATGAGTACGTTCTATGTTAATGTCAACAGAGGTTAGTAATGGGCTGGAAGAAAACACCCCAACAGAGACATGATCTACACATTCTTGAATTTAGATCTAGTCTTCCCATACACTGGACAATAGCAAGTTCTTTCATACTCTTGTCCTCTACTTTCATCAATTACAAAATTGAAATAATAAAGTTTACTTCACACAGGTTATCATAAAGTGGAGATGAATCTTCAATCAGAATATGACTTGGAGATTAGAGTAATTAACAGATTGTATTTCCTTAAAGGAAAGAAGAGGAACTATCAGTTGCTTGTTGCAGTCATTTAGACTGGACTATAATGGCTTACATTCAGGTAGTGAGAAGGTGCATGCATAGTAATATTTGGACCTGAAAGGTGTTTTCTGAAGATGCAGGAAACAGAATTTTATGGTGAACTGGATTGTGTGTATTGGAAAATCATAAAACTCAAGATTGTTTAAAAGATATTTAGGGTCGGGGATTTAGCTCAGCGGTTCAGTGGCCTGCCTCGCAAGCGCAAGGACCTGAGTTCAATCCCAGGTACCAAAAAAAAAAAAAAAGGTATTTGGACATAACCAAATTAAAATCATTTAATGGGAAGACTAAATTGTTACCTCACAAAGCCTGTTGAAGGTTAAAGTTGGTAGTATCTAAGAACTTCTGGAGAATTAATATATTCAGTACACATTAGATGCTGTTATATTAAATTAAATGTATAATTCCCACAGTGATCTACAATTGAAAGAAATTGTACTTATACAATAAAAACTGTATGACTATTATATTGAATTAAAATATGTTTATTGTAAAACAGCAAGAAATGGAAGAAAAACTAAATATATTTACATAAAAACAGCAGCCATGATGGATGATAGATGATAGATAGTTACTCTGTAGGTATAAACATATCTTAAGGCATTTGTTTTCGGGAATCAAAAATGCACATAGGCACATGTATAATTAAAAAGTAGAACAGTAGTATCCATTGCATCTGTACATTATCATATATCCTACTAGCCATCCAATATCTAGTTAAACTTACGTTAATTAACAATATGACAGATTTTATTGTCAAGAATTCAAAAAGAGGACTTTTAAAGCATGGTGATGATTTAATATTTTATAGCTCTCATAGAACCCATTCTCATGTATATGGACACCAATAAAATATTTCATAGGACAGAATAAACTTAAGGTGGACTCAAAAATGAAGATAACTTTGACTCTAGAAGAAGGTTAGAAGAAATAATTTTATCATAGCTGTTTTTTTCTTCCTACCATTGACTTGGTCTGAGAAATTCATTGTAACATGAAAATTTAAAAACCCTCCAGACCTTCAGGGAGAAATTTCATCAAATCCTTCTGTTATAGTAATAGCACATACAAATAGAATACCTGCATCTTTGAAATATTAAATATCAATGTGATGTATAGTTATTCCAATGTCATTATTTTGTAAAAGATGTTAGGTCTTGATCCTCCTTTCAATTTAACTTTCTGCTCTGCTCCTGATAGAATCTCTTTTTCAGGTAATAGCTGTGTGTGCAGACATCACAGCAGAGTAAAGTTTTGCTCCACACTCCCTGCATTACTCAACCCATACTCCTAATGAAATACAAAGAAAAGAATATTTATAAAATCATTTTTTATACTTTAGTTAAATATCCATTTTCTGTGTATTTTGTTATGCATGTGGCTGTCCATTAGAAGAGGAAAAATACTATAATTCTTGGAAAGTCTAATTAAAGCAATGTTAAGATCACAGAGCATGAGACATCAGAGCTAGTCAAATCTGATTCCCTCGTTTACATGTACTAAGGAACTGGGAACTCACTGGGGAGTTTTAAGGACTGGTTTTAAATTTTAGTTTCATTTTGATATTTGATGACTTAAACACAGAGAAGTGAAGTTTGTTTCATTCATAACATGAGAGAAGCAATTGAGTCAAATACTTTGAGATAAAAGTATTAATTGAATAAATACTTTAATTCATTTAGCAAAGATATACGCAGCATCAATGAATTCAAACAGAGGGAGGTGAGAAGACTAATGATTTATAGTTAACTTGATCAATAGAGGAGACTTTCTAGGCATGCAGAAAGGAGTGAAGGCATCAGAGCATAACACATTAGAATATGCCATTAGTTTAATAAAGTCACTAGTAGATTTCAGAGAAATTACAGCTGAGGTAAGAGATTTGCTTGGGATAGTGTGTAACAGGGGACACAAATCTAGGTCTATGAGGCTAGTTAGCAAAGGTGATATAGCTAAATTACATAAATACTCCGATTGGGTGATAATGTGTTCTTATCCATCCTGAAACGTGCTTGCCTTCAGTAATAGTCTTGAGCTTACTATTAGATTACCAATGTTTAAGAAAAAATACATGCCACAATCTCGATGTTGTGTTTTTATTGTTAATATTTTTAGGGCTTTTTCCCAAGACACCTTAATGTCTGCAGATTCTAAAAGATGAGGATCTCCACCTTTCTGTCTCTCTCTGGCTGGACATGCCTCCTAATCTACTCTCTGTGAAATGAATTACTTTCTATTGGACTCTATAAGGTAATCATTCTTTAATTAAAATAAATAATTCTAATGTCATCAACTTTCCCCCCAATTGCTCTTTTTTAAAAAAAAAATAAAGTTAAATCTTTGAAAGCAGAAATGCAGTCCACCCAAAATGTTTCCACTAACAATCACTTATTTGCAGTGATATACCAAGTGCTGTCTCAATAGTTTGGCCAAGTTATTTTTTTCCAATAGAAAAAAAAAAAGCCAAATAGTAATGGACATTAAAACAATTACATATACTAAAAGTAGAGTAAATTTTTCAGAATTTTTATCTCCTAAATTTTTTAAACTACATGATGGAGAAATTACACAGTAATAAAATGAAACATATCATCAATACTCAAATAATGTACTTTAAAGTTCATGGAAGCAACTACCAAGAGTTGGTGCTTGAATAACTATTCCCCACCCCAATTTAATGACTTAAAATTCAGGCAAAATTTATCACACAAATATTTGGGTAGCTTGTTATGCGCTTGTATATTTTACAAAGACAAAAATTTAACAGATCATCACTAGAGGTGTCTTCCCGCATTCATTTACCTTATGCTTTGTACAAGGCCTCAACGTCTACAAAGAAGTTGCAAATAATTTAATTTTTGACCCAACTGAGCATTTTTATGTTATATGTTTAGAATTTAGACATTTTATTTTTATGTAGTTAGAGAAATAAAGACTTTATAACCAGAGGATGAGTGGTCCTTTTTATTTTTGTTTCATTTAGTTTTCCAATCAGTTTACTCTAGAAAAGGATGAATTTAGGGATAAAGGAATGGAAAGGGGGAAGGACGAAGGAAACTAATAAGTGCAACACACTCTAAGAGATCATTAGATTTGTATAAACTTGAAATAATGGAGCCTTAAAATACAGTAGCAACAGAATAGTTAGAAAAGAATAGGAGGGCTAAATGCACTCCTGTAGTGGATTTCTATTAATAATTTGGAGCTGGCAAATGAGAGTGCAAGGGAAGAGCCACATGTTCTGTGTTGTCTCTCTCCTTTACATATTTACAGAACTGTGGGACCTTATTGCTTATTCGGTGGGACTGTGAGCAAGGATTTAGTAGCGAAATAAAACATTTTGATGCTTAATGAATAACGATTTGACAATATCAAATTTTTAGGCCGCAGAAGAACAATAATTCACATGATTATATAAGAATGAAATAGTAGGGCCGGGGATTTAGCTCAGTGGTTTGGTGGCCTGCCTTGCAAGTTCAAGGACCTGAGTTCAATCCCCAGTAAAAAAAAAAAAAAAAAAAAAAAAAAAAAAAAAAAAAAGAATGAAATAGTAGAATAAGTTGAGTGGGTCAAAGGCAATGCCACTAAACTGTTGATGGACATCCTTTATTTTTCATTGTTTATTGGTACATTTTAGATACATAATAGTTACATTCATCATTGGAATCTTGTACCTCTACATAATGTACCTTGGTTCATGTTTTTCCCCATTCCCCTGGACATGCTTTTTTGAAAACCAACACAACTTCATTGCAGTAGCACTTTTCTAAATTCCAACACATAATGTGGTTTGAATTTTAAGGAGAGGATGTCATCAAGCCTGGCGGTATCAATTATCCAGAGGACACAAGATGAGGATCTTGATGCAAATTTGCAAGAACTGAGGACTCTTAGAAAGGAGAAACTAAAAGAGAATAAAAAACCTGAACAGTCCAGGATTCTATTTCCAATGTACGTTCTCATTGCTTATTTTGTAGTCGTCTGAAATTGTCAAAGAACTAGAACTAAATCCACTAAATGATGAGAAGTGTGTGTGTGTGTGTGCGTGTGTGTGTGCATGTTCATACTCTTAAGAATAGTGAGAAAGATGGCCACATTACTTTTTCTAGTACCAGGGATTGAACCAGGACCTTGTGCTTGCAAAGCAGGTATGGTGCCATGAGCTAAATCCCTGGCTCTGGCCACATATTTTTAATGCTAGCCCAAAGAGCTTCTGAGTAATACAAGGTAATTATATTCTATTTTCTTTCTGAATATTATATTAATTTTTGAAACAATGCTACTACACTACAAGACTACTCCATTTTTGTATCTGTCGGGAAGCATGAATTCTTATAATTTATTTCAATAGTATAACTTGATAGTTTATTTTTTACCAAATGTATGCATATACATTACTCACTATTGATGCAGCATGCTTTTCTCACACTTGAGGAGCAAAATGCTTCTCACATCCCTGAATTTCACAGGCATACAAATTCTCTGGGTTTTTTTTCTTTTTTGGTGATTGTTCTACTTCAGTGTGGTAAAAGTATTGTATGACCTATCAATAGCTCAAAGATGTAAGTGTCCATCATTTCAGCTCATTTTCCCCCATATAAAACTTTGATAGGATTGTCCTGTGAAGATGTAAAGCTTGAAATGCAAACTGTAACTTGTCCTAGCAAGAACTATGGAAATTGGTAAACAATTTTTTTTTGTATTGAGTTTATTGGTACATTCTAGGTATACAATACAGTTACATTCATTACTGGGATCTTGTGCCTTTACGTGACAAGTCTTGGTTTTCATTTTTCCCCTTCTCCCTGCCCTCCCTTTATCCCCTCCTTCCCTCCCCATTTACTATTTCCATTTTTACATTTTCTCATATTTTTTTCTTTTCCCTTACTTCCTTTCCCCTACCCTCCCCACTTTCCCTAAACCTTTAGCCCTTTTCTACCTATTTCACATGGTCAATTATCTGATTAGGATCTTGTGTACTGTTATAGTTTTTCACACCAGAGAAACTATTCTGTATTTACACATGTGTGACTTATTTATTTCACTTAAGAGTATATCCTCAAAATGTGATAAATAATTTTGAGCCTTTTCCGAGTTAAATCAAATAAAGAGGATAGCACTTGCTTAGATAGATAGATAAACTTTAAATTTCACATTCAACCCATGTGTCAGCTACTATTATAATAATGAACATTTTATGAATAAAGGACATAGAGAAGATACAATTTAATCTATTAATGGAAAGTCATATAATGTTTGGATTGCAGGCAGGTATGTATATGAGTAAAGAAGGATGGATATTGGCTATGTAAGTTACTCCTAATTTCGTCCTATTAGACACTTAGGTTGTTGAAATCAGATGTGAACTCAAGTAATTCTGATACAAGAAGCTTTACAGCTTCTTACTGGAAATGTAGTAAATAATGTTAAATTCTTTGTTTGGTTTCTCTATAGCTTTGCATTTTTCTGTACTAAAACTAGTAAATGAAATTTAAATCCTATTTATTGTCTCAATGTTAGGATATGGTGGATCCAATACTTAGGAAATGGCCTTTTTTTAACCATGAAATTTTTATAAATAACTATATGAAACTATCACTTACCCAAATTGGTATCATGGATATGGGGGATACCAAATCATCTGATATCCAATTGGGAAATGATGTTGCCCATCTCCAGTGACTTATTTTATCTTCTCATAATTTGCAGTGGGGGGAGAAGTACTTTGAAAATTCATTGCATTTATAGAAATGTATATATATATATATATATATATATATATATA
>NW_022900944.1:28090116-28108779 GCF_012274545.1 Fukomys damarensis
TATATATGTACATATAATAAATATACAGTGGATTCTTGATGGACAAACTTGATGGGTTCTTGAGGTTGTAACTCAAGTTGGTTGTAAGCCAATACAGCTAAGATCTGGATGTTTACCTGGGCATGCACTATAGATAACGAGAGGCAGATGAATCTTCCATTAACCTAATTAACCCAAGTTGTTTGAATGTTAGCTGATTGCAACTCAAAGGTTCACTGTATATGTAATATACATATATACAATATATAAAATATAAGAATAATGTATACTATATAAATGTACTACACAAACATAATATGTGTACATATATAATAATATATAGCACATCTTTATATATATATATATATATATGCACATTTTCTATTCAGATAACTGTATATAGACACTTAGTCAATTGGCTTACATTGTCTGATATTTGTTTTCTGCTTTGTACACCGAAGGCAATAACACTTAGCTTGTTTACTTTTTGGCATTATTTATAGATACATTGGAGTTTTATGGGAAATATTATAAAAGCACAAATGACATAACTTCCATTATTTATTCAAACATATTTTTCTAAGTGTGAATGCAGGAGCTTTTGCTTATGGTGTGGTGAGGATACTTTTGGCAAGTCCAACCACCATTGGCATTTGCATTAATTACTATGCAGGATGTTGTCTTCCTTTCTTCCCTTTATGGGCTTCCAATATTAATTCTTAAACATCCTAATAGATTTAAATGTCATCCTAATAGATTTAAAAATGAGAATATTTATAAATTTAATTTGTGATTGGATTCAATTTAAAGCATAAAACTTTCTTCTGTAGTGAGAAAGTTCAATTACATGTAGACCAGTTTTCACATATTTAGTAATGTGTGTATGTATATGGACAAGAGGTTGTACTGAACAGAGAATTCTTTTAAAATCACTAATAATAATGGCTTTGCTTATCACTATATAAATATCTATGTATTCCTATCAATATTACACTTTAAAAATTACATGGAGAGGGCCGGGGATTTAGCTCAGTGGTTTGGTGGCCTGCCTCATAAGCACAAGGACCCGAGTTCGATCCCCAGTACCCCCCAAAAAATTATCTGGAGGAATTTAGAATTGGATTTCTATAAAGAATATTCATAATTACAGGATACTCATAAATTCTTAGATTCTATAAACTGTATGCTATAAACTGACCAACAGAAATCATTTACTGCTGTGAATAAATGACAATTGGATGACTCAGAATATGAAAATTAAAAATTTCTAGCTGTTTTAATGAAGGATTGACTTGAATAAAAATATTGAGATGCTCACACCAGTTAAATATTACATGATCGCATCATTCAAAATTGCTAGTTCAGGGGCTTCTCTGAGAGCTAGGCTCAGGGTTGCTGGGCTTTTTAGATCTCCAGAGGTGGGGACATGGAGGGCTGCAATGCTAATGTTAACTCGGGAACGATGATCAGAAAGCACGGGGATCCAGGAGAACCAGCAGCAAAATTAGCATCCTCCTAGAGGAGCTGGGGAAGAGAACGAGTGATACTCAGCCCAAAATGGAAGTGTGTCCTTATTGTAAGAAGTCATTTAAACGATTAAAATCCCACTTGCCATACTGTAAGATGATAGGAACAACCATACCTACTGATCAAAAATTCTCTGATTCAAAGCCATCTACCCATCCACGTGCCAAAAAGTAAAGGAGCTGACCAGAGACTTAACTGAAACCGAAGGGAAAGAGTTTAGGACAAAGAGAGAGGAAAGAAATGCGAAATTGAGATGGGACAAACAACAATTGCTTCCTGTCCACGACTAGCTGTTGGCTTGGAAAGAGCAAGTACTACAAAGGCAGATAAAGACATAAAGAATCAAAATCAGCTCACCGTCAAAATATTAAAACACACTGAACCAAAGATTACTTTCCAAGGAGAAACTAAAGCTCAGTTTTATGCATCAAATGACAATTCCAAAACAGAAATTGCCTAAGGTGTGTCTGTATCAGAGGGAAGTAGAAGTAATCCTTCAGGAACAGAAGCACTGTTAATGGCTGGCTCAGTGGACCCTTCTTTGGTGAATCAAGATAGAAAATATTCCTCACCTGTACCTAATGATATATAAGCCATATCTGCAAATTTGAAACTGGACACAGTTGACTCCCACAGACGGCCTTCTAGTAAAATTACTAGATATGCCTACTGGTGATCACCATCAGTCTCCAAGGAATCTCACTGATAGAGCTCAAAAATTAACAGCAGGAGTGTTGAACAAGGAGAGAGATTCCAGAGGTAGAGGTCACCTCCCAGGGGTCTTCACTGGCATAGAAGATGCTGAGGCTCAGAAAAAGAATTAGGAATCACTCATTTTAGGCCTTCACATTAGCTCTTTAGCTAAAATCCAAGTTGATAATGAAGAAAAAAAGATTTGGAGTTGGAGTACAGGGGTGTGGGAGCAAAGGAAATGAAGAGAAAAGTAGATTTGCAACAAAGATGTGGAGGTAGGATTCTGTGAGCCATGACTCTAAGAACTGCAGCTTTGGTGATTCAGTCACAGAAGAGAAATTGGAAGATGAAGGTCCGCTTTTAAATGTGTTCATCCACAGGACGCAGCTTACAGTGAGTTTCTTCATGTATTGCAATCAAATATTCAAAGTCCTGCCTCTCTGGCTGTGGAATCTCTTCAAGAAGAGAAGTCACAATTCTGTGGTCATAATCAAGCCCCTGATGTAAAGTTATTAGGGGAAAGCAAGGAACAAGCATCTCTGGAGCCCAGATCTGGCTGTCAGCCCCAGGCTTTGTACACTAAGTGCCAGCAGGCTACACCTTCTGCCCAGCATCACCTTTCTAAAAGCACCTTCATTAATCACGTTGGTGCCACAGACAGAAAAAGCCTTCCTTGCTCCAATGGGCTGGAGTGGTTTCCAGATTCTGGTTATCTTGGACTAGGAGTGTTGGTGGAGAAGCCTTATTATTGGAACTCAGTGGCCCGGAAGCCTCAGCTCACTGGTCCTCAGTGGGGAAGTCTCTCCCAAGGCTGAATCCGGTGCAGCACCACCCTGAAGAAGAGTGGAATTGGTAGCATCATGATGCTCTTTACCAGATTCTTCACCCTGTACTGCAGCTGGAGCTTCAGGCATCTGAGGCGGCAAGTTGCCCTCCTGAGCAAGTCTTCCAGCAGTGTGATAGAGATTCAGCATGAGACTCCATGCCAGCAATCCAGGCCACCCTCCCATCATCATGTGGAAGAGTTCTGACAGTCCCCAGGCCATCTTCATCCTCGACAAGACTGCTGCTAAAAGTTGGAAATATTCTGGGAGGCTGAGGCAGGAGAATCACAAGTTTGAGACCTCCTGGGTAACTTAGCAAGTCCCTATCCCAGAATTTTCAAAAAGGTTGAGGATGTAGCTCAGTGTGAAGGCCATGGATTCATTTCTCAAGATTGTAGAGAGAGAAGCAAAAGAAGACCGATGCCTTAGTCTCCAGCCACAACTCACATGTAAATGGATAAACCCTATGCTGCCTAGTTTTCCTTAATCCTGAGTAATACTTGAAATACAGAGATCCAAGAAAACAGTGTCTTTCTAAACTTTAAAATAGTTAGCTTTCCAGCTGCTTGGGAAGCTGAGACAGAGTGATTAAAAGTTCAAGACCAACATGGGTGACTTAGTAAGACCTTGTCTCAAAGTAATATTTTAAAAAGGGCAAGGATAGAGCTCAGCGGTAGAGCACATGCTTAGTGTGCATGAGGCCTATGATTCCATCTCTACCAAAAAAAAAAAGAAAATGAAAAATCATTTTGTTATATTATCCACAGGATATTCTGTACTTTATGGGAAATCCATACAGTATTATTATTGCTCTTTATAATAAAAATATTAAAACAAACCAAAGTTGCTAGTTCAACAGCAGTCCTGGGCAGAAGAATGACTCCCTTAGGTAGAATGATGACCTCATTTCATCAGCTTCCAAATCATTGATAGGGATTAATCCCCCATTAAGAAAGCGGGAGACTTCTCCAAATTAAATAAATGGTAAGGAATTGTCCATCATTAAACAGAGATATTTTCTTTTTTATTTGAACCATCCAGTGCCTCGTCCATAAAGTACATTAGTGCTTCATGTATGCAGCTAATTGTGACTTAATCAAATCCAAGTTATACTGAGTAATAATAAAAATACTTTTTGAGCATGAATTATATGTTAAGCATTCTGCAAAGCACCTTGAATAATTAATTGTTTTTTTAAAAATCCAAAGCATTTTAATCATTAAAAATAAACTAACCTTACAGTTGACTTGTTAGAGCTCACGCTAGGCTTAAATGTGGTAGTAATGGTATGTTCACCTCAATTTGCTTCAGATTTTATACTCCTAGTTAGGTAGCAGTTGCTCTGATCTACTATCTTAGTACATTTTAGCTGTTGTAACAGAATATCATAAAATGGCTTATAAGCAAAAGAAATGTATTTGCCACAGTAATAGAGACTAGAAAGTCCAAGCTCTATGCCCAGGTAAATTTAATGGCTTAGTAAGAACTGGCTTTTGGTTCCATTGAAAGATGTCTTTTCACTGTATTTTCAAATGGAGGAACAAAGGATCTCTCTGGGACTCCTCTAATATGGGCTAATCCTTAGACTAATGACTTAATTAATACCCAAAGGAGCCACTTTGAGGATTTAGTTAAATTTGAAAGGACATACATATTCAGTCTGTCTCCTGTTTTCTTTTTTTATAATATGGGTATCTTGATGTCAACTCCAATACTAAACTAAAAATGTTTGGATTTTTATCCTGATTGCATCATTTTCAATTCAGTGAACTTGGAAACATATGTTATTAACTGAAAACTTTGTTTCTAGGATAGTATTACAGTAGCTGGAACCTCATGTAATTACATATTGCACATTTTTACAGCCTGTCCAGTCAGTTATAAAACAGTAAAAGGTTGATATTAGGCAGACTGTATCATCTCTTTAATAATATTCTCATTTGTAAAATGTGCATAAAATATCTCTACCTACTGTGATAACATAGCTAGAAAATAAAAGCTTTTGATGTAGTGCCTGACACAACTTTCACCAGTGAAACTGGTTTGCTCTTTACAACCTAGAAAGAGTGGGAAAAAGATAACATAAAAACCTCTCCATTTATTAATCAAGGGCAATAAACCATAGGGTCTGAAACATGGCTTAATATAGTATGCCACCTAGCAATTAATGGGGAAAAAAAATCATCACAAGGCATGTGGTCAGAACCAGTATTTCCAGCTACTATACAAACATATGGCTTAGAAATAGTTTAGAAGAAGATAAACATGGATTCACATATACTTTGAGTTTTAACATGCAACACAGCATTTAAAGTGTATTACATACATGCACTAACTCCCCATGATGAATGCAATGATTATGTACTATAAACATGTACTAATGAAAAATTAAATACACAGATCAGAGATTTTGGCGGAAGACTAATTTTCTAGAGTCCTAGTGAAACTGCAATGTGCAGCAGGCATCATCTGAATATTCAGCAAGGCATAGTAAATAAGAGAAAGTTTCTAGGTAAAGTTTATGTGCACTAATTTTTTGGATGTTGTTATGCTTGTATCTAGATGTCCCCTCATTGAAGTCTCATGTGGTCACAGATGGAGCTTCTCAGATGTGGCTAGAACTAGAGTATGTGAAGCTGGGTTAGTGTGTGATCCTAGCATCATGAGCATGTGATTATTAAATTAGTTCACTGACTGGTTTGACATAATTCTGAAAGTAGATTATGGGAAAGCCCCTCCCTGGGTGTGAGTGCCACCTGTCCTAAGGGTGCGTAACCTGGATAAAATATAAGGATAGAAAGAGCATTGCTTCTTGTTGCTTGCTGCTTGCTACTTCACTGCTTTGCTGCCTTCTGCCTGCCATGACCATTTTCTTCTCTGCAATGACCATTTGCCATGCCACACTGCTGTGTAGTAGCCAGCCTTCTTATGGACTGAAACCTCTACAGTAAACCTTTCCTCCCTTAGTTTTGTGTGTTGGATATTTTGTTTCAGCCATGAGAAAAGTAACTAAGACAGGTGATTCTCAAAGAGTTCATAACAGTGATATCTACAAATGGGTGAATTATAGGCATTTTCATCTGTGCTTCCTTAATAAAAAGGATACAAAACTATAATTTCTTATTATTTTTATACCTCAAAAATACAGACATATATTGAAACACATGGGTAAACTCACACAGGAAAACTCAGTTCCTTTGGGCATAGATTAAGGACAGTAACAAGCAATGAATCTTAAACTACATTTTTCACTGAAACTTTTTCTTTTAAGGTACTAATTACATCTTTTGAATAATAAACAAAAGTTATACAGCAAATAGAAATTGTTAAAATCCTGATATAAGGCAGAGCCTTGTGAAAAACAAATGTCTTCTCAGAGGATGAGAAGATGCAGGTGTATTATTAAGTGGGTTATTCAGTGTCACAGCACATACAGACCCTATAGATATAATTTACTAATATTTCCTGAGAGGAAGCTGGAAATAGTGAAAAGCTTTGTGTTAGAGGGTTAAAAAACAGAACTGAGCCACTCACTTTGGTATAGGTAAGTGAGCTAGAGGAACATTTTAAAAGTCCTGGTGATCCTATAGTATTTACTGGGTAAAACCATGCCACACCTACTCAGACTGGAAACAGTAACAAGAACCATTGTCTAGGCAAAAGGAAACAATGAAAATAGTGACTTTCTCTTTTTTTTTTTTTTTGTACCAGGTATTGAACTCAGAACCTTCAGTTTGTGAGGCAGGCGGAAGCACCACTGAGCTAAATCCTGGCCCTGAAATGGTGACTTTTCTATTAGCTGAAGAAGCTCTCATTCAGGAAAATATCCTTTGATGCAAACCCCAGACTAAGTTAGGTCCCTGAGTTTTACTGCACAGCCTTCTGAAGCCCTACTTCTGAGCTTATTCTTATTAATTTATTCATTAATTCCATTCCCATTCTGTCAATGAATTACTTTCTTCCATGTTTAGTGAATGTGTGAGCTATACTAAACACCATACTAGACATCCTGCTATCCTTAGACTCAATGGTAAATGAAGAAGGCATACTTCTTAATTTCATGAAGCCTGTGACATAAAAATATGTGTACTTTATGAGTCCCAGCAAACAGAGACTCTTCATTTTTCACAAATAAGCCACCAGAACCAAAACCATTGTCTGATATGTGGCAAATAATCTTCATAAGATGACACTGTATAACTAAATGTTCTTTCAGGTTTCTCCAAACTCTCCTGTTTTGTGATAATGAGCAGGTAGATAATGATAAAGATGATAAGTATGTTGCCAGTGTAATGACAATAACTAACATATTTTGATGTCCACAAATGCCAGTCTCCCTATTACTTATAAGAATTAAGTCATGCAATGTTTAGCATTGGAATACAGTCATTCTTTACATTTTATCTATGAATAAAGCAAGTCTTAGGTGAGAAAATAATCATAAAATCTTAAGAACAGAAAACCACAGAAGCAGAATTCAAACCCAGTAGGACTAACTCTAACACTATCATTTCATATAACTTTCATTCTGTGGAAACATTTGCCAGTGATAGATAAAAATTGTTCTGGGTTTCAGGAACACTGAAGTAAAATATATTCTTTGTAAAAAAGTTTTAAAATAGAAGAAAATACCTTCTACATATAATTTGGAAGTTTTCTTGAATCCCCAACCCTCAGGGCCATTAAAAAATTCAGGAAACTTTTTTCAGACTCTCTTGCCATTTAACTTACCTTTCCACTACTTTGCCAATATAGTTTAAATATGTTATTTCATAAGCTCTCTGTATGTAATTTCATGTCTCCAAATAGAACTGTGAGTTAGACATTACAGCCAAGAAACAAAGGCACCATGAGATAAAGTCATTGTCTAAGGTCAAATATTTGGTAGCTGACACAGAATGAAAGATCAAATTTGTTAGGTGTTATACACCACTCTTTTATTTGTCTATTTTTAGCATTATTGATAGTTGCAGTGTGATTTTAAGGACACCTACATCTACCTGGCTAATTTCTGGAAAGTAAGTTCTATGTCAGTTGATTTAAGTTGACCTTCCAGAAGCAGAGACTGAGACTGGGATTCTTGAGAAAGAGATTTATTGAGGAATGCTCCCAGGAAAAGGTATTTATGACAGGTTCCAACTTCATTCTCTCTCTTCCTCTCTCCCTCCCTCTGTCTCTGTCTCTGTGTTTTTGTATAAATAAATATACATATATATATATATTATATATCTCTATATATATTATATAAAATATATAATATATATTATTTCTCACATATACACAAGTATATACACAATAGTTTATTCCAAATTGACACTCTGGCAGATAAATGTCTGCATCATTCAGTTAGAAATCAAGTATCCAACTATAGTTTGTTGAAATTTGGTCAAAAGATCAAGAGTATAGAGTAAACATACTGATACCAATGGAGTGCTTTAGAAAAGAATCACTTCTAAATAGAGATGGACTTACACACATCTCCCAAAATACCCTTCTCATTTATTCTAAAATAAACATTTGCAATACATATCCGGTTATAACTAGTGGCAATATAAATCAATAAATTCTGGGAATAACTTCAATGTAGTTCAAATTATTTAACCACATAAGTAGCTCTGTGTGATAAATGGTATTTTCCTCACTTTGCAAATTAATAAGGAGCTCCACAAACCAAATGCTTCACCTGGACTCACAGAGATGCAGCAGCAGAGTTGCGATGGGGTTGCTTCTTACCATACCTCACAGCCTCACATCTCAGCTGCCTTAACAGATCCAGTAATTCCAGGGAAACTGCTGTAGGAGACGTAGAGTACTTGCTCCTTTTATGATTCTCTCTA
The DNA here is from genome assembly GCF_012274545.1 of Fukomys damarensis. NCBI lineage: Eukaryota > Metazoa > Chordata > Mammalia > Rodentia > Bathyergidae > Fukomys > Fukomys damarensis. The sequence goes on from NW_022900944.1 coordinate 28,098,977, forward strand.
GCCTTCCTCCTACATTAAAACAGGGTCAACAAGGCCAGTCTGGTCTCAGCAGGCTCCTTTCAAGGAGCAGCACTAGGCTTCCCTAGAAACCATTCATCTTTCCCCTCCTAGCGGGAGATGGTGCACAGCCTGTCACTTGCTCTGCCAGGCTGTTTAGATCAATATCTCACAGACCATCTCTCTCCCTCCTCCTTTGCTATTTACACTTCCTCCCATCCTACTTACTTCTGCAGTTTCCGAAGAATTAACCTTAGATAAGGGCAAGAAGTTTTAGACTAGAAAGAATTTCCGTGGATTCATTTGAAGTATAAACAGCTCTCAGAAACTCAGTTTTACTGCTGCATATGGAGCAAGTGCTATGGGCCAAGTACCAGGGTAAGATTTGAAGATGAAAAAGAAAAGGAGTGCCTGAACTTGGAGAAATGTTACCAGCATATTTCCAAAAATAAACCTTTGTGAACAAAACTATGTTGTTTTAGAAATATCTGGTAGTTTCTGTGGAACTGCTGCTGTCGGTGCTGTATTCTGTGCTTTATGAATATTTCCTTATCTGATTCATTTAACATCTTTATTAGGTGTATCACCATCACTGGCTTACTGCTGAAAATATTAAAACTCCTCATAATAAGGTCAAACAAAAATTTCCATGTTGGATTCGAGCACCTTTCTTATCCTTTTTAATACCTTTTTAATCTGTTCTACAGTTTGATAAACAATAATAAAACACACAATAGAAGGGTAGATCAAAACACCAAAATGCTTCCTGAGCCAGATACAGAACATGCAATGTCACATTCGAGCATGGAATTATGAAGTCTAACATGTACCATAGGATTTATAATGAGTTTGTCAGGATTAGTATCCTCAAATAAGACCTCAATATAAGTGAAAGGACGCTTCCGTCTTTGGCAGCAGGCTACAGTTCTGTACTGTGGAACATGTGTTCAGGGATAAATCTAGGGTAGAGAATAAAGTTGCCTACAATCAGTCACATGCACATGGAAGGTGAGAGTTGCATACCCGCAAGGAAGAGATGGAAAAGAAGAAAGAAACACAGGCGGGCAGCTGCACACATCAGAAGGCCACACAGAAAACTGTGTAAGCATCTAAATTCTGAGTTCCAAATGTCTCAGTTCAATTCACTCTATACCGTATTCCTGCTATGGTTTTAAGTAAGACATTTACCCCTTACCTGTTCAGCTTTATTTTCATTTTGACTGATCTCATGTAAAATTATAGCATCTTATATTAGATATGTGATTAAAACACATTTGAAGTTCATGAGATGAATTCTCAAATTTAGCTCAGACTGTTTATTTCACTTAAATGTGATTCCTGCCTGCATCAGTTGAAGGAGCAAAGATTTGTTGTCTGGTAAGTGCTGGACGTCTGTAGGAAGAAGCAACAGAGAACTCTGTCTCTAGGAGTAGGAGATGAAGAGTCACATAGAGCCCAGTGGCAATTTATTTTTTACTTTATCCCACTAAAATGTGCACAGAGATGAATTAGTGCAATTACTTGCAGAATAAAATCACTTGCTTGACAACCTCCTTTCAATAGTCCAGTTTTCCTTATGTTGACCATCTGTATTTTCCAAGGATAGGGACCCTCGGGATTTTGCAAGCTTTTTAGAGGAATGAAAGTTGTTACGGAGCTGTAAATCATGCTGCAGAGTCAGTCAAATCTCATCACAACAATCACAGATGGATGTTGATAGATCTGGCAATTAGATTATCCCAGCCTGTAATGTGCAAAAGGAGCATATTCCTGCCACTCTTAAAGCCCCCATGGAATGCTGCCCATGGCTGAGAATCACCTCTATCCCTGAGGCAGTAAATTTCAGTGGAATGTAAATCTGAGTTGCCTGACTTGGTTTCCTGACAGGACTTAGAAAAAGAGAAAAAGTACAATTTTAATAATATTATTTTAAAAAAATACTTGGAGCTGGGACAAGTGGCAGAAGGGAGGAGCCTAGAGCTTTAGCCCTATCATACCAGCTGCCCAGGGCAGAGGGGTTCAGTCCGGCCCCATAAGACCCTAAAAACTGTGAGTGCAGAAAAACCTGGGTTTAAAGGGTAAGTCAGGGAGGGGTCCCAGATCTGGGAGAGGATGGAAGCAGTGTCCTGGGGTTGGATGGTGGGACATCTCTCAGAGTCCAGGGTCCACACAGGCATCCACATGAGGCCCCTTCCCAAAAGGCTCCACAGGGGCCAAGCCCAGGCCATCGGGGGAGCACATGGGCATCTGCTCCCAGCAAGTTCAGTTCCTCCCTGCAGGGGGACGGAGGCTGTCATCTGCAGTGTGGGTTCCGCGGGGGGCGCCACCTTGGGCTGCCCCTTCTGGAAAAGGCAGGTTTTGAGGCAGTCTCGCGGGCTGAGGTTATAGGTGCTGGGGCGGAACAGGAGCTCTTGCATGGGCTCGAGGATCACACACAGTCGGAGGTAGTTGAGAGTAGGATTGGACAACCCGTACCGGGTAATATTTTTGGAAAGCTGATGCAACATCGGGGGGTCCTGGGATGCGTGGCTAGGATGCTCGGGGGATGAGCTCTCGGTGCTGCCGGGCGCTTAAGTGCCACGTCTTTCTCAGCATCATGTCTTTGAACGTGAACTCCGGGTCCAGCCGGCCCTCCGCACACTTGCACATACAGTCTCCTCTGCAGACACAGTCTCCAGAGATGGCTGGTGAGGAATCGTCAGTTACATGAAGGAGCTCCCAAGGTACCACCTGGCCTGATCCGGACCCTCAGTGGGATCTTGTCTGATTCTTTTCAGGTCTTTGGTTAGTGGTGACAATGAAAAAATAAAGAAGTCATTAAGATTGTGAAGTCCTCATAGTGAAGGAAATCTAATGTTTGGATTCCTCATTAGAGGAAAAGATATTTTCACTGCATCAGAGCTAGTAGTTGGACACAGACTATGAAAACACCGGTTACAATGTTCCATACCTCTTTTGGCTGGAGTCTTGTCAGCTCACTGAGGCCACACTGGTTAGCACTTGCTGAATCAGCTCTGAAAGGCAGTGATAAATGTCTTTGATTAACACAATACTAGGAATCAAATTAAATATTACTGAATGCATGCCATGTCTTTGGTAGACAAGATCTTTCAATATGTGCAGATGTTTTGTGGATGGAAAATGGTGACAGTGCATAATAAAAGTTAAATTTTACTGAGCACCTGTCATGTGACCAAGGCTCTTTGAAAAGGTTTATACTCATTGTTCTTTAATTCTCATAAAAAGACTATATGACAGGTTCGTTTTTATTTCCATTTTTTGCAAGAAAAACAGTTCATTACTTTGTCCAAGAATTTGTAAGGATTCTGGCTCAAGATCATCTTCTGTAATATCTTACTAATGGAATCTTCAGCAGTGTAAAAAACTGAGTAATGGCCACCGAAACATCTCAGGTCCTAATCTCTGGAACCTGTAAATATTTAGAGGACAGACTATACTCAAATTTGGGGAAGGATCTCCAATCAAAATTGACCTCATCAGAGAAGGCAGAAAGAGACTGTACACATAGAAGAAGAGCCAGTTATGTGGAGATGGACACAGAGATTGGACCAATGTGGCTACAGCAAAATACGATCATTACCTAACTCGAGCTAGAGATGCGATGGATGGGTATTTTCCTAGGGGCTGCAGTGGGCCTATCCCCCAAGAAAACCTGACGCTAGGGTTTCATCTCAGTGATGTTGGACTTCATCTCACATTTGGCCTCCAGACCCGTGAAAGAATAAACATTTTTTTAAAGCCATAAAATTGGGAGGAATTTGTCATGGCAGTCACAGGGAACCAATACTGGTTGAAAAATAGCGCTAACAGAAAAATTATGAAATATTCTACTTCATATAGATTTGGAAAAATATTTGGGCTAGACTCATTTAGTGATAACTCCTAGAAGTAAAAATAGATATTCCAACTCCTGTCCTGATATTTTTAGCTCAGATGGAGAATTTCCTGCATCCCAACTAGAATTTTTACTGGAGTAGTCACTTTCATGCCCTTCTGTGCCTTCACGGGTCCCTTTCTGTTTTATTGTAATCTAAATCTTAGGAAGTGGTCCTTTACTGTGATATTTCACCTGTGACCCTCATAGACAATCATCTTTAGGTACCTATGCTGCTTTTGAGAAAGAGAATGAACTTTTAATTAACTACAATGTAATTTTTTCATATTGAAAACTGTGCATAATTACCTATCTTCTATATTTTTCTATTGAAAGATATTCTACTCTGTAGACAAGGGGTCATGTCTAAGTAAAATCCACTTGACTTTTAATTTTATTGACTGCCTTCTTCAATTATTATCATTTTGGCAGGAAATAAAGAAACTAAATTTTATTTTGAAGGATGTAGTTTTTTTTTTTTTCATTTAGATCATTCTCTGTCAATGCATCATAGATCTATGGGAAGATAATATGTTAGATAAGAATGAATAGAGCATTTCAAGAAAATTATTCTTTGAATCATGAATCTGAAGCTTCCCGGATGACATTAGACAGAGTCTTGTGCTCTTTGATCCTTCATTTCTTCATTTCTGGAGATAAATTGTGCTTCCTGATCTCTCCCAACAAAGCTTTGTATGTCTCTGTGTGTGTCTGTCTTTCTCTTCCCCTCTGAGTGAGTGTGTGTGAGTTTGAGTGTGTGTGTGTGTGTGTGTGTGTGTGATCTATATTGGATAGAATGGCTATAGTAATGTTGGCTCAGGCTGTATTTTTTTTTTTAGAGTAGATAACTAAATATACATATGAAAAGATACAGTTGAGATGATTAAATGCATAGTTTTCAATATATACCTTGACTGTGCTAACCCCCTATTCCGAATGAAGTAAGAAAACATTAAACTTTTGAATCATGAACAGATACCATATTGAAGTATATAAATATCCTTGCAGATCTTTGAGACAAATCCACATTTTGTAGCCTTAAATAGAATAGTCAAGGACGAGAGACTTAGCTCAGTGGTGCCACCACCTGCCTCCCAAGCACAAGGCCCTGAGTTTGATCCCTGGTACAAAAAAAAAAAAGTCATATTTTTCTAAACTCCTCTTATACTTTTACTTATATTATTTAAAATGTTGATCTTTTACCTATTCTTCATGACCACATTCAATGGTGCCCTGATTGATGAAATGTGCTCTAATCCTTCATTAGAGAATAAATGTCATGCTACTGTATCTTGCTATTCTCAGATTCCTGTAATATCATTTGCAATGGCACTGAAATGGATCTCTTTTTCAAGTGGCTCTTCTGCCAGATCCCTCATGTACAGAGGTTATTTCAGTTAGCTTTCACTACCCAATTCCTACTTTTGCACCCGGATATTAATATATGCCAAACTCTCATCACTGATTATATCCTGAGAAGTGTAAAAGCCAAATTCTAACATCATTTTTGATCCATCTGCTCTGTTGAATAGCATTCAGAGATGATTTTTTGACTCTGAGTTAATTTATTTAAATATCACTTTACCAGCTCTTATTGGGTACTGCTGCCCCAATTTTATCAAGCTTCTTCCTTTATTGCAATTCCCTTACTCAGAATTGTATTCTAAGCCAAATGGTCTCCAAGGTTAAAGAGTCAGGAATCATTGCAGTCTTGCCTAGTCGTTCAGAAAAACCTTTGTAGAAAATTAGAAGAGAGCTTTGTAGAATGTTCACATTGGCCCAAATATAAAACTTGTGTGTGATCTGCCTTTACTCCTTGTCCCTAATGATATATCTTATCCATGTTCAATAAACACATGATATGTCCAAACCTTAGAAATAGTGAAATACAGTACTCCTATTATTTCATTAGGATCTCACTCAGATATAGTTTTCTGTAGTAATTGTTTCAATAAGTATGTAATGAATACCGATGAGATGATAGATACTGCCATTATAATTGTAACAAGACATTACTGGGGATAGAACTCAGGTCCTTGCGCTTGCAAGGCAGGTGGTAGAACCACTAAGCTAAATCCCAGCTATAACAAGGCATTCTTAAGCTGCCTACAATGGAGTTTTGAAGATAAGCAAAGGAGTAAATAGACCCCTCTTAAGTATTACTATTTACATAAACATGTCTTGATGGAGAAATCTGGTATGTCTAGGGAATTTAGGGAGGGTCTAAACGGAAATGACAAATTAAATGAGAGGAAGGCTTGGGCATGTCAAGGAGCTAGAAAATAATCCTTTGTCCTCCTTTACTTTCTCTTAATCTTTACCATTCTCAAGTCATATTAAACAACTGATGTTTTAAAAGACTGATTTATGATCTCTTGATTACTTCCCACCTTTTTCTAGCCCCTTTTGTCTTCAGTTTTTGAAATCATCTCTAAAATTAATCAGATAGGATGACTAAAGAAGCAACTTAATAATTTTGGTTATAAAATCAAATAGATTGTACAGAACAAAAGTTAAGGGTTACTGTTGAAAGCTGTTAAAAGTGTGATCTTTGGGTTTGTGAAGCCCTCCCTTAATTTTATTAAAAAAGACAAAATTGGGGAATTCCTGTGATAATTGAGTTCATACTGTTCAGTGTCTACAAAACTCCGTTCTTTGGTTTTTAAACCCAAATTTCAGCTGATTTGTGACATTACATTTTCGATTTGCTCTTACAAATGGTGGTCAAGTGTCTCAAGATACTTATTAAATGTTTCAAATAGAAGTGGTTATCACAGCATAACAAAAATACCCAAAAGAATTAAAGGTTATTACCCACAGAGATTGAAACAGGTCAAAAGGTCCTGAATAACTTCTGAGTTCATCTATATGCAAATACTTTCTCAGAAGTGTGATCCTTTACCTTGGATTTTTAACTAGGCCAGCTGGAGAAGATTCTAATGTAAGAAGTATTATCCACCAAAATGGTGCTTATATTACATCTAAAAGTATATTGCATAAGCTTCAAATTAGGGCTGATATAAACAATTAAAAAGAAAAGTCACTATTTTGTAGGCCTTTCCAGGTTGATCAGTCTTAGACATCTACTATGAAGGTTTTCCCTTTGCTGTTGACCTTGATCAAGACTTTTCTCATTCGATAATCAATGTTTTCTACAGGATAATCATTCTCCATTTCTTCTTAAGCAGTACTTTTGCTTCACAATTTAACTTCTCTCTTCTCAGAAACTTAAGAACTGAGGGTGTAGCTCAGTGATAAATTGCCTAACTGACCACAGGGCCTGTGTATGGTCTGCAGCCACACAAAGGAAAGAAAAAGAGCAACATCATTTTCTTCTGTGCAAACTGCGAGTGTGATGAGTCCATCTTTGGTTCTGTTCATCTGGACCTCTTTTGGCTGCTAAAACTTCTCAGTGTAGAAAAAGGTAATGAAAATTATAGTATCTGTGATCCTGAAAAGATATCCTAGGTCTTGTCTTAAATTGAGTTGAATGTAATCAGATGAGATTCTCAATATTATTTCTGCTTCCTGTGACAGGAAACTGAACAACTAAAGTCACATAATGTGCCATTTCTTAGCGTAGATTTCAGAATGAATTTTATCTGTCTGCAAATATCACACTGTATACATGAGGAAAATTCATTCACTGAATCTGATTGTATATCTATGTAATTTAAATTACAACACTAATTTGAGCTGCTTTTACCAGAGATACATAGCATCAAAATGGCCAAGCAGATAAAACACAGTAAGTGTTCAATAAATAACACTGCTTCTTTCTGTCTTTTATTTTCTTTCTGATAGTCTCCTTGATAATAAGTAGCATATTTGGTCATCTACTACAGATTCTCGTATATGATGTGGCAAATGATTAAGAAACACTTCCAGGCCGGGGATTTAGCTGAGCAGTTCGGTGGCCTGCCTTGCAAGCGTAAGGACCCGAGTTCGATCCCCAGTACCACAAAAAAAAAGAAATACTTCCGAAAATAAAACAAAAAAAATGAATTAAAGAAACACTTCCTAGGAGAAGAATTAAATGAGAAAATGAATAAATGATAAGCAAAAGAATAGATAGATATATAGTGTGAAATTTCCTGGTAATCTTTTATATTTTCTTATTCAGCTTTGTAATCTCTTTAATTTCATTGAGACTGTGAAAATAAATTTGGAAGGAAGAAGCAACTAGACATCCTTCTCCCATGTAACAAAACTTCTTAATCTTTTAATTCTTTGCCCTTTCTTACGTGAATAATTGATGCTGGACCTCTGGCCTCATCCAGTAATAAAGTAAAGCCAAACTGGTGGAAAGGCTTATTTCCCTCACTCTAAGTAAAAGTCCATCGTTATGGTAACAGACAACAATACTTTGCCATGAATTAATCATTAGGAATATATTAAGTCACTACTTATGCTAGAAAGCTCAAAAATAAAACAGCATGAAAACTCGCAGCTCAAAGTGACAAAATAACTTTTTGGGGGTGAGGTGGAATCTCGGTGTTGTTTTCATTTGCATCTCTCGAATGACCAGTGATTTTGAATATTTTTTCGTATATTTATTTGCTGCTTCTACTTGTTTGTCCGAGGAATGCCTGGTCATTTCAAATGCCCATTTGTGAATTGGGTTTTTGTATTTAGGGGAGGGGGTCTGGCTTTTTTGAGATCTTTATATATTCTAGATAGTAGTTCTTTGTCTGAGAAGTAGCTGGTAAAAAATATTTCCCACATTGTAGGTTGTCTCTTAGATCTTTTGGTGGTTTCTCTCGTACTGCAAAAACTTTTTAATATAGTGAGATTCCAGTTGTTGATTCTTTGTGCAAGTTCTCATTCTGTTGAGGATTTTTCCTAAAGTCTTTTCTGATGCCAATATCTTTAAGTAGGACAGCTGCTATCAAGAAATCAACACAGTGTTAAGTCTCACACCAAGATTTCATATTTTATAGAGATGATACGGCAAAATGTTATGGCATAAATTCATATTGTTGCTATACATTCTGGGTTCATATTAATCACATAAGCTTCTTATATATAGGCTTTGCTTGTAGAATGAAAACAATAATGGTTAAAAAAATTTAATTTTTGCCTAACTCGAATAGCAAATCTAGGTCTGTATTCTGCTAATGGAAATGTCAAAAATATTTAAGTTCATATTCCTTCATTTTACATTTGTAAAACTTATACCCAGATAAGGAAACTATTTAGCCAAATCATATGGTAAGTTACTAGGAAAGGAAATGATCTGTGCTGCTACCTTGAATTGTGGGCTTCAGGAATGTGTAAGATGTTACTTTGGGTTTTGAGGTCTAGGATTCAATTCTGAGGTTCGTGTGTGCCAAAGGCAAGGAATTGGATATAATACACAGCAGCATAGAAACAGCAGCAAATTTTATTAAGGCGAAAGTACACTCAGAGTGAGTGGCCTTGCCCAGAGAAAGAAAAATATTGCCAGTGCTGAGGGGATGGGGTGGAGGAGTTTAAATGTCCCGCCTCCATTAAGGGGCTTCCTATGGAAGAGGCTCTTCCGGAGCATGATTGACAGGATGTCTAGCTTGTCTTTACCACTGTATAAGGCCTAGGGCAGAGTGGAAAGTGGGCTCTGTGGAGTTGCCTAGGTTCATGTGAATGGAGGGGAATGGTCCCATAGCACCCAGTTGTGCTGTCCATAAAAGAATCAAAGAGAGTAAATACAATTTTGGTGAACACTATATAAAGGCACTTAATTATTTTAGTGGTTCCAATGTGCTTGTGTTTTCTTCACAATACACACTCAAGAGAAGTAATATTTAACAATTATCAAACACCGAGTCACCCTCTTGCTTTTCTCTCAGCCTTAGGCTGCTAAATATCGTGCCTCCCTCCCTTTGAGCTCATCGTTGCAATTTGAAAGCCAAAAAAAAAAAAAAAAAAAAAAAAA
>NW_022900944.1:28109242-28131652 GCF_012274545.1 Fukomys damarensis
TACAGCAAAGGGTTCCTACTGTTTATTTCAAAGGATAGGAATGTGGTCAGACTGATCTGTCACAAAGGTAAAATGATCTGAAATAAATCCTGGGCCTTTTCATGTGGGTTTGGATGCCAGTATCATTGAGGATTATTCTTCTGACTTCAGTAATTATGTCTGTTTATGAATGAGCTCCTTTAATTGCTAACTGGCAATTTGGCACACTCACATTAGGTGTATATGACCAGTGATCCTTCCCTTTCACAAGGTTTAAACATTGATCTGGAAGGATGAATGGAAGGAGGGACCCACATTAGAGATAATTGGAGCAGAGAGCTGGTGACAAAAGAAAGGCACAGAAATGATTCCACCTGGTCTCAAAGAAATGACACTTTCGTCTTAGTGAAGTCACAGTCAGAACTTCTGTCAAGGGTGTTCTCAGGCTTGGAAAACACCAAGCACACTTTATAATGTGAGAGATGTTCACGTTTATAAAAAAATAAATAAATAAATGTGAAAATATTTGACTCTTCTGACCTTGGGAAATATTAAAAAGAAAATATAGTGCTCTCTGAGTATATAGAGAGAAACTAAGAGGAACTATGAGAAAGATGTTAAAAATTAAAATATTGGAAGAATGTAGAAGTTGAATCTAAGACATGTTGTGCTGATTATGGCTGTCACTTGATTGGGACACTTCCGGCATGTCTGGATGGGTCAGATGATACTTGCGGGCCATATCTGACCCCTGCTCCCTCTACTACTCTTTCCTTCTGTTCTTCTTCCCAGCCACAGTCAAGAGAGCAGCATTGCTCCATGAGGTCCTTTGGCCATGGGATCTTTGCTTTGGAGACAGCTGACCATGGATAGAACCCTCGGAAACTATGAGCCAAATAAACCTTTCCTTTTAAAAACTGTGGATGCCATTTATTTTTCCCTGAGCTACAGGAAAGCTGATTTTACCTACTCCTTTAATTAGGGAAATATGTTAAATTTCTGAAACGAGATATTTTCCTTACTCATTAAAAAGTAACAATAGAACACAGGTATCCATTTGTGATAGCTAAAAAAAGGTTATAAATTTAGTCATTCCTACCAAAAAGGAACGCATGTTTAATAGAACAAAACTTTCCATTTTCTATTTCAGATAAAAATGAGATAAAGTTAGTAATATTAACATTTCCCCCAGAGTGTAAAGGCCAACTGAAAATCCCAATATATTCACAAATCCCTTTCTGAGGAATGCATCCTCCTTCAAAATATAATAAGCCATATTCCTTGATCATGTTCTTTCTAGTATTTTAGATATTTAACACTGCAATGCTCATGATCATTTTAGACCTTTTCCAGACTTTTAGATTCTATCCTTTGGAATTCTTCTCTCACCTTGTCACTGTCAAATAATTTCAATTTTGGATTTCTCATGGATAGCTGAAATTACATTTTCCCACCATCACATTTTCTACCATAGCATTCCTTACTTTAGTTATTTATGCTTACTTTGGATTGATTTATCCCCCAAATTTTGTAGATATTCAGTAGGCGCCAAGATCTTGGGAAAGCACAAAATCAATACGTATATTTTACATCTATGAAGCTTATTATGTAGAAGAAAGATAAAAGCCGAAACACGGAAATTAACTGTAAAAGGAAAGTTACTTGAGATTGATGTATAAAGATATGAAGAGTGGATTCGCTAGAGAAAACTCCCTGGAGAGTCCAGGGGAATTTCTTTGAATAAACAGTGTGTGGCAGTTGATGTATATGATGCATATGTATATGTATATGTATATGTGCATGTGTCCACGGTAAAACATTAGCACGGACTAAAGAATAAACATGTACAAAACATTTAAATCTAGGGATGACACAACATATTTAATACAAAATTAGGTCAGAATGATGAGAATGAAAACTGCTAAAGAAATCAAGAAGGGGGCTGGGGATTTAGGTCAGTGGTTCCCTGGTTTGATCCCAAACAGAACAAAAGCAGTCATGATGGGAGACGGGCTGGAGAAAGATTGGTATTAACATTTGTTAAGATTTAGATTGAAAGTGTCCTCTAAAAGTCTTGTATTCAAAACGGGAGACTTTTAGATGGTAATTGAGTCCCAGACTAATCCGTTGATGAGATTATAATTTGAGGGCACTGTTGGAAGGTAATAAGAATTTCGCAAATATATTGAAGGGAGTGAGTCAGGGCAGTGTGCTACCGAGGAGTGCAATGTAACTGTCCTGGATCTCATTCTCTCTGACTCTGCATTTCTCTCTGCGTCCCAGGTGTCATTAGATTTTTTTACTTTTCCGCTCCTAAACCCCTTTTACCGTGATGTTTCTGCTTCACCATAGACCTACAACAGGGGGGCTGGCTGAATAGCAAATGAAATCTCTGAAGCCCTGAGCCAAAAATAATCTATTCCTTTTAAGTTGTTTTCTTTGGGTATTTGATCACAGCAATGAAAAGCCAACTTAGCAATGAAAAGCCGACTTACACATCTCTTCTCCAAGACTTACTTTCTATTTGGTAGAGATATTTTACCATTTACTGTATCTTTTCCTGCAAGTCATATTACCAGAAATGTGAACCTATGATTAGTTTCTGGTATCGTCCTGGTTTCTCTAACCCCAGGAAAACCTTATTTCTTCAAACACTTGCCTTATCCATATCCATAACCAGTCTCCTCCTCAGTACCCTTGTTTCTAGCCTCCAAACAATAGAACCATTATCTTAAAAAAAAACAAGCAGATAAAAACACTAATCCTATCATTTTGCTGTTTTGGTTTTTACACTGCTGTCAAGTTAAAATTTCAAAGTATATTCAAGTCTACCGGCCACTTTATAATCCCCCATACATCTCCTAGAAACGTGATTAAATTCACATGCAGTTCATAAAGGAATAAATTATCTCCTGCTACTTCATCTTCCTCTTCCTTTCTGGTTATGTATCACCAGTGGTTCTCAAATCGTGATGAGCTGCACAGTATGCCTGGAAAGCCTCAGCACTCAAATGTGCAAACCTCCTATCTTCCAATTTTCAGGTTTAGGCCAAGCATATGAATATTTATTGAACAGAGTCTCTGTTTGCAAACTCAAATTTCAAAATGAATGCCTCAGATACTTTAACAAACCCTTTATTTTTCTAAGTATGACCTTTTATTAACTTTCTCTGCTCCTCTGGAGACTTGTCAAAGATTGATTTCTAAAATAAGTTACTAACAGTATTGCTTGTGATAAAAGTCATCCCCAATCATTGTATTGTTTCTGAACTAGGATTCTTATGTCTACATGATAAATATTTGATATGGGGCTATAATTATAAAATTCCAGGTACAGGAGTCTCTTGTAATTGGCATGTCCGGTATGGGCACTATGGAAAATTAGAAGCCACACAGGAAGACTGTGAAGAACACAGGAGACTGTGAAGATCTGTGAAGATCACAGAAGATCGGAAGATCGCACACATGCATAATATGAGTTTCCCTCCACTGACTGAGCTTTCAGCCTGGTGGAAGAAAAAGGATACTGGCAAAGATAGTTCCTAGTTAAATGTGAGAAAAGCTACCTAGACGTCTGCAAGAACATGTCTTGGATACTGTGCTTCCTGACCTAAATTCTTCTGAGGAGCTGGAACCAGACACAGCCTGCTACTGTCTTGCAAATCATAATATTGACACTAAAAAGAAGAGCTCCTGGTTGGTATCATCTCTGACATTAATATGGATGGTTTCTCAAACTCTGTAATTTCATGCCTTCATATCTTTGTTCACACTTGTCTTCCTCTTAGAAGCAATTCTCTGTGCATGTCTACTGATAAAACAAAACTCGAACTTCAAGGCTCATTTAAAATGTTACCTTACTCTTTATTTCTTCCTCAAGGAAGAATAATGTGCTGACTTTTATGCTTGGATTGCATGACATCCAAATTCTTATTTTAGTTTTTCCTAACTGCCATGGCAGTTGTCTTTGGAGTGTCTGTCTCTGCTCTTGAGGGTGCAGTGATTTTGCATTTCTCAGATCTTGCTCAGTTCCCGAAAAAGAGAAGAAATGACCAGCTACTCCTCAGTTTACAATAAATTACCCAAAAGATACCGGATGCTTTCAGAGTAAGCCAAAATTATACAAAAAAAAAAAAAAAATTAAGCAATGGCTCTTTCCTTAAGACATTATTTTCCTAAAATCATATGTACCTCACTCCTGGCACACAGTCTTTGCCTTTAATGATTCATATTACTTTCAATTTTTATATTGTTTTATACCACTATGTCAAGAGTTAAAGAAATTATCATGTGCCCACTTTTGTCCCCTCAGTGTATCATATGCTTAAGAGGAGTCCTACCTTAATATTCATATAGTCTAAATACTAAAATTCAAAAATCAAGGAAAAGGACATACAATGAAACATTTGTTAAAATATATTAAACAATAGGTTAAGAATTTAATGATTTAGGATGTCATTGGGTAGGAATGCTTTTATATAAGTTGTTCTAGTGTTCTGATTTTGCTGACTCCACAAAAACACATTTTACTTTGTTCTATAGCTTCCATTTAAGTAGCAACTTGTAATTCACAAACACTTTTCAATGCACTTTGCCACCTGACCCAGGTATTCGCATCTTACAAATAGAGGAGAGGTGTTAAATTGAGGGAAAAAAACACCATTTATAGCCACACAGAATTGCGCAAGTTTGTCTTCAGAACTTGGACAAGAAATGCAATCTGTCATGCAGTGTGATGTGTATTTATAAAAATATTTAACCTTATTACTATGGAAAAGGAATTTCTGTTAGTTATTATCTCATTTGTAAGGTAAACACAGGGCAAGATATTTCAGTCTTGCTGTTAAGTGTGAGGATGTGTTTGTTAAATTCATCTTTTGCAATACAATCGTCAAAGTCATATGTTAATGGTAAGTAGAGGTAGGGGCTTTTGAGAGGTTATCAGGATCAGGTGAAGCCGTGAAAGTGCAATTCCCATTACAGCACTGACATCATTTAAAAAATGATGGAGACTTGAGCTAGCTCACGTGATCAATCGCACCACGTGATACCCTCCACCATCCTTCAGCGTTGAATAGAAGTGTAGTACTCAGCAGCTAGTGCTCACTTTACTTACAAAATTAAGTTTGTTTAAGAAATTGGGTTATCAATGTCTAAAAAAATCCAAGTATGAAGTTAGTAGCCTCAGTATTCCTTCTATTTTTCTAAGTCCAAATCATGACAAACATACAAATGTCCCTCTATTTCAATCTCAGATTCTAGAATGAAAATCTAAAACTAGAAAAACAAAAACCTAAGGTATTACATTTTATAGATAGGCAATGGATACTTGTAATATTTATTTTCCTCACACATTGCCCTTAAATAATCTGTACTGTAGGAAGACTAGGCAGGTAGCATGATAGATAGAAGGATGGAGAGATAAACAGGCTTACTGATATCCATGTAAAGAAAATCCTAGAGATACGGAATTTCTCTAATGGATAGCATGCAATTTACTCATATAACAGTAACTTCTTTCTCCCTCTTTAATCCCCCCAGCCTTATTTTGGTTGCTTCATCTACATTATTGAAATGAACTCCTATATACCCCACCCTTTAGAGGCTATGCCATTGTTTTTGGTCAACTTTGTTGCTTATTCATTTATAAATTTGAGTAAATTATGTATTGTATTAATATTTTAATTGTTTAACAAAATACAACAAGTAAGATGGAAATTATTTTATTATCTTTCAGCACCACTTTGAAACAGCTGTGCTTCTTACAGTAATGTATACATTTATAATTAATGAATGTAAAGTGTAACTATCTCAACTTATCACTTTTTGAAGGTTACAGTAAAAATTTACTTATTTTCATTTTTCACCTTCTTATATGTGTTTTATTTAAAAATTTCCCTCCCCAATCTCCCAAATATATTAAAGTTAAACTCTCATGGTAGCTTTGGGATGAGAAGCACACAGTAGCTTTCACAAAAATTGGACTAATCAGCTAGGGTTAGGGGTTCTCATTTTAATTTATATAGCTAGTTGTTACAGATCCTAGTGAATCTAAAGATTAAGGCTTGATTACATGCATTTAAAATGTGTAATATGCTCCTCTAGCTCTTAGTATTTTATTTAATGTGTCTCACAAATGGTACAGGAGAAATGTTAATGAGTGTATTATCTATTGCTTGCATTAATTATAGCCATTCTCCTTTTCTTTTGGACTTCAAAGTACTTTGTATCAGTGGTAATTAATTAGAGCAGCCATTGCAATTTTTCTTAATGGAGAACTGGAAAGGAGATTTGTGTTTTTACTTTTACCTCTTGGAATTCAACTCAAACTTTCACCTGTCTCATTATATCTGGAAAAGCTATGTTTACTTTTTATACCATCTTGTGTATGTTCATGGTACATTAAATTAGGCATATTTTAAAATCTTGATGTGAATTTCAAAAGAAAAAATATAGAGAAAAGAAAAATATATATATATGTTTATGAACACATAAATACTACTAATAAAATAACTCTCAAAGTTACTTTTTTCAGGAGAGACTTTGCATTCTCTCTGCTATTTTTCAAAACCAACCTTCAAGGAAATTTTGCAAGAAATTCAAAACATTGGTTGCAAATTAGTGTCTAATCATATCTTCAGTAAAACTTGTGATTACCTTTTATTATATAGACAAAATTATGGTTTCTGTTGCTGTTTTTCATTGTTTTGGGTTTTTGCTTAAACAAATATATGTAAATGTAAACACTAGACAAAAACAATGTACATTTAAAATTTCTATAGATGTTAAAAAAATTTCCTCTGATACAGTTGGGGCATTTGTTTAAAGCTACCGCACAGTTTACTAACAAGCGATTCTGAAACTCAGTGGTGTGCAATAATTTTTGGTTCTTTTGCCCAAGAAGTACAGATCAGCTATGATTTCGTAGAAACTAGGTCTCAGCTAAGTGGATTTGTTTCAAACTGAAGACCCTGTTATGCATGTAATCAGGCTCTGTATTGGATTCAGAACTGCTCCATAAGCATTCATTTTGAATCTCAAAATCTTGGGTTCTGATCCCAGCTTTGTCTTACTATGTTAGTGGGTTCTATAAATTTTATTTCAATTTTAAAACAGTACCACACAAGCATCTTCAAGGATGAGATTTTTGAGAGCAATCCTGTCCTTTAGAACATCTTGCACAGTGCTACAAGTTGTAAGTGCTCACTACACATCAGGAACTATCATCCCTTGTTATATAAAAAATCAAGTACAAAAAGTTTATGGTTGCAAAAAAGAACTCTCCTAACATTTCTCATTTTTTAAAGAGTCACAAATAAAGTAACAAGACAGAAAACTAAACTAAGTCCTGAAATAAGTTTGGGTGGTTTCAAAAACATTTCTACTTTTCTTCTCTTGTCCATGATTCTCTGCCATGACTTTCTAGAACCTGGGTTTCATCAATCACTAAAGATGCTCTTCAACTTGTGGATCTAAAACAATACTTTAAAAGATGAAAATGTCATTAAGCCCCAAATGCCCTTAATTCAACTAATTTATCAAAGATCATAACTGAGCAGCACAGTGCACTTTACTGTACAGTGTTTTAACCTTGGTATGACTGCAATTGCTGAGAACTCTGGGAGCGAATCATCCATACACTATTAGCCCAAGAAAAGATAAAAATTCAAAATTTGAAGTATCGATTCTCCTGAATGTGTATCGTTTTTTTTTTTGTCCTTGTGAAGTCCAAAACTTGTAATAAAAATAGTTTACCTGGTAGTTTCTAAGATCATAAGCTGAATCTACTCTACGCTCAGTTCTTATCAAAAGAAGCCCAGAAGAGGTATATAGAAAAAAATTCTCCCGCAGAATTATTTTTACTTTGAGCTTCCAGGACTTCAGATTTGACTTCCAAATATTCTCATTGTTTCTTATAATCGCATTCAATAAGTGTTTAAAGTAGTTTTTCTTTGTATGAGTACCCGCTCTACGTCCTTCATTTTTCTGTGTTCCTAATTCTATGACAAACTAAATCCAGTCATACAGAGAGGTTCATCCTCTAGTCATGGCAATAAACGACGTCTGGGAGTCGGGCAATGCTATCTAACGAGACCGAATTAAGTGAGAAAGTGCAAAATGATGATTTTCAAATACATTTTGTCTAACCATTTGAGCAGACTTGAAAATCGGCATAATTACACAGTCTGAGCCTCGAAAACATGGTCATTTGTGGTTCAGATATTTTATTTCACAGAAGAGGCAATGGAAGGCAGTGAGTGATGTGAATGACTTCGACACCTATTGACTGTAACAGAATATACTTTTTGAACGAACACGAAAGAAATGTAAATTATTAAATTACCTCAAGTGATTCTGAACAAGTAGAAAACACCCTAACATCTACTACAAATAAACCTTCTTTTCTTTCCTCTTCAGGGAAAAAAATGCCCCTTATAATCAAAGAGCTATGAATATTCAGAACAAAAGTGGGATTAGAAAATTTATGATGCTTGCACGACGAGAAAAATGAAATATGATTTTAATTAATGGAGCCACACTTTATCCATTCCAGATTCCGTAGTTTGGAATTTTCTTATAATAAGTAAAGGAAATTTTAGAAATGCACTCTCCTGAGTTGGCAAAATAATTCTCCTAAAAGTACTAGGAGTTAAAAATTTAAATGTTTGTGTGTCGGTCCATGCTCCTGTAACTACTTCCACACATTTTGCATGTATGGACGTAGAAATAAGCATAATGAGAGACAGACAGCAAAGCAAGTCGTGACTTTATAAATTAAAGTGAAACAAGTCATCTTTTTTCATGAACAAAAGCCATTCCTCTCTGTGCACTATGTTCCAATATTCCACAGTACTGTAAGGTGCTCTGGAGTTTAATACTGAAATGTTTGTGTCCAGAGGAATATAATAGTGAAATAGAATTTACACACTGACTTAGTCATTTTCCCATTTCTTCAACACAATATCTGACACTGAAAAATAAAGGACAGGTTTACTATTTTGGCTCAAAGTTTCAGGAGTTTTAGTCCATGGTAGCCAGGCTCTAAAACAGAAACAGCATGGTGCATGGACCTGGGCAGAGGAAATCTACTCATCCTGTGATAGCCAGAAAGCAAAGAGAAAAAAAGGGAAACGTGTACTTCTGAATCGCACCCTCGGGATCCACCTGTAACTAGGTCCCATCTCTGAACAATGCCAGATAGATCACCCCCAGGACCCAATCACTTTGAAGCACATACAAATTTGGGGTTATGTTTCAGATATAAACCAGAACCCATGTAAAAAGTTCGAGCCAAGTTACTATGAAAATACTGGTACATTCGCCCCACCTGGACGGTTACATGCGATTAATCTACTTAACACTTTCTAATCAGCTTCCATTTCATCCTTTTCTAAGTGTCTTCCACAGCTCCACAGTGTCTATTTTTTTTTGAATGTGAAAAGCTTGTCATGTAACCTTCCCAATGCTTCTGGAAAACAAATATGACAATAGGATTTTTTGAAATCAGGTAAATCTTGATGAATTATAAGAAAAAAATATATATATAAAACATCTGAGATAAATGACTTCCTCATTTGCTTTTCAATGTTGGAAAATGGTTTTGTGTGTTGTATTTGATATAATATGTGAACCAAGCCTTTATTTTTTCCACAAACACAGCAAAGTCTATAGGATAACTTGAAAAGAAAGAAAATTAATTTATTATGAAAATAGACCAACAAGTCATGTAAAGTATCTCATATATAACATTTCTCTCAGGTTTTTAGCTTATACCTAAAAGGGAATTTTATCTATATCTATTTCTACATCTATATTTATGTAGATACAGGCACATTTAAAATACATATGAGAAACTTCATTTTAGAACACTAAACAAAATCTTTCTTAGATTGATGAATTAAGGCAGTCTTTACTCACTGCTACATCAGTAGTTATAAGTTGTAAGAAGTGGAAGGTAGTAGAAACACTGCCCCAAACAGAAAAATTAGAGATTTAAAAAAATTGTCATTGTTGACAGCAATAAGATTTCTATGTACAGACTCTAAACCCAGATACATCTCAGCCTACCCCTTATGTGCTACTGTTCACTAATAGCATCTTAGCTCTAACAGTAATATGAAAATATATATTTGTACATTCTATTTAATTTATATTACACCTCTACTATGCATTTAAGTGGAAATAGCTACCCAAAAAATTATTGCTTTGTAAGTCTCGACTATCTTTTTTCAACTACATTGCTGCCTTTTTAATTCCATGTTGATCTACTGTATTTATATGTGGTAGTGTTTAACAAACACACTGTAGAACCTCTTACTGTTTTCTAAAATCCATTCAATGCTAATCAAGAGAGAATAGCCCCTAAGTCTTCCTGAAATCATGAAGGAAGTTTTCCATGTCTGTTTCATTGAAACCACATGAAAGGAAAGTGGTGGAAGGCTTGTCACAAAAGTTATATCTAGTCCTTGAGATTAAAAAATGTATATGACATTTAACCATCCTGCCACCAGCCTTGACCTGTGTGTTTGTGCTTCACAGGATCTCAGAGAAGAAAGAATTCACATCAAATCCACTAATTCTTCCTCTTCTTTTATTTTCTTCACCAAATATGCATAATAAATTTGTATCAAAAGCCACTTGCTGAAATTCTAGCTATAAACACTGAGCGGTGTAAATGTGCTGCCATTAGTTCATTCTAAACCAAGAACAAAAGGACTGAAGTATGATAGAATAGCCCCCAGAGGAAAGGGCATAGATGAGAAGGAAAGATAAATGAGCTACAATTATTTTACATGGATCAAATAAATTCTAAGCCATTTAAGAGATTCATCCTCTTTTCTAGTAAAGGTTGTAGCACAGAGACAGCAGAGCAGGGATTTGTTTCTTTCCAAACATCCAAAATGAAATGAATACAATTTTTCATAAGAATAACTTAATTTAGGCAGAAAAGCTATCATTTAGAGGGGATTCATAATTTGAAGTGAATATCCAGGAAGCTATGAGTTTCATTGCTAGAGAACAATCACTAAAACACAGTGGTGAATGACATGTTACTGGTTTCATTCAGCACTTATAGAATTATATACATATGGAGTATCAACTATATCCAGTGTGTGGCACATAGACAAATATTTACCTATTTACATATTCATTTTATCATACAACCACTCCTTCAACTAAGGTAAATGTACTTAACAGATGTTTGCACATGGTTTTTATAGTATTTTCTAGAACAAGCCAAAATCTGTGTGAAAAGAATAAAATTTCTTTGGTTGATAAACTGAAATAAAAGGGAAGAGAAAGAAAAATTGCATCCATACAAGATGGCGTGATATAACAGGATTGTGTCTAAAATGGTACAAAGAATGAAATTTTAAAAATGTCACTGTAAATGCCACAAAAGCAAAGAACCTCAAGTTAGGTTGTAATGAAAAAGGATGTGTCAGGTAGTCGGAAAAGTGCATCTTTTAATAGTTTTATATGTTTGAGGGCATACTTGAGTTTCTTGAGACTGGAACTCATTGGTAGTATTTGGAGCCATTTAGATCCTTATGACTTTGGGGACAATGGTATGGAATCCAATCCTTAAAGAGCAAGGATGATGTGAAACCGTTTACCTTCCTCAGAAGAGCTCCCTCATCCAGCCACAAATTTATTCATCCTGAAATGTTAGTAATTATTTTATAGAACTTGGTAAACAATCAATAGGAAAATAAATTATAATTGAAAGCAAACACATCCAAATATGAAAGTTTTCTTTTTTCTAATGGATAAAGGGGAGGAAGCATACCAGGATAATTTTAATTTTAACAGGATAGTTTTATTGTCATATGTATTTTCTTGATTCAGTTTTTAGGGAAATGCATGAAATTTGCCATTGGCTCTGGAATTGAATGATGTGATGACAATATGAAACTTTTGCTGTAATTCTGTAAGTAAATGTGAGAGTATGAAATTAAAACATAGCAGAAGGAAAGGTGCACAATGGCAGACCATAATAAAACACATTGAATAGCACTTACTGTGGGACAAGAGATCAAATTATCTCATTATTTCATGCAGTATAATTGAGATTTACATTTAAAATAAAATGTAAAGAAATGTGTGTGTTTAGTAGCAAGTTAACTTAGCTCAAATGTTTCTGCTACTTTTTTCTTAAAATTTTATGTTCTGAAGACTTCAAAGCACTTGGGAGTGATTAATTTTTTGAACCCAATAGATAGTCACTGATGATTCTAGAAATCAAGAACATTGGCTGATATTATGAATTAGAAATTGAGTTAGTTTCCTTGATATTGTTAAGAAAATTCTCCCACAAGGAAATGCCTAGTATTCAAACATAGCATATTCAAGTAAGCATTTGTACCTTATTAAGAAAAAAATAGATTCACTGACTTCTCATGTCTATTTTTAACATTTTGTGGGTTTTTTTTATACAAAATTTGAAAAGCCACTCTCATTATTTTGGGCACTTAAGTAAAATAAGTATCTATGACTTCTTTGAAAGATGCTTTACAGATGGACAGAGCCTTGTTTTTGCATTAACTAGAACCAAATGCTGAGCTACATTTGCACAGCAATGAGCATTTATGCAAATCTGAAGAGTAGGCAGGTGCAAGAGCAAATTTCTTAATGTCATTTGCTCTGAAAATTGTATAAAGATTCTTAATCTATGCTTTTTATAGTAGCTAAAGGAGTTTTGTTTCGTATTTTTAAACAATAACACCTGCTTTAGGCAGAAAAGCAAGCACCCGTACAGCAGGAAGTGGGCTGCTTTTGGTGGCAAGTGGAGTTACAAATCTTATCTCCAATAAGTAATGCAACAATGAAATAAAATATATTTTGTAAGTGCTGGGGTGGTAGTGGAGGCACAAGTAGGAGCGTAGGAAGAGAGAGACTTTGCACGGACAGATGCAGGCAAATGGCAGCAATTCAGCCCAGCCAACGAGATGGCAGACATCCACAGGACTCCATCTGGGGCTGGTTTCTTTGGCCCATGAAGCCTGGCAGAGCCTTTCCCCTAGCAGGCCTAGATTTTCCTTTCCTTTCCTCAAAGGCCTGAAATGATAACCCTTTTTTATCAAAGTATCTAATTGACTACCATGAGCTACGTCGGCTATTCCTTCAGTATTTACTTCTGTACACCTAACATATTGCCGTACAAACAAGAGTGATTAATTAATTAAGGTCAGTGATTCCTATTTCTTTCAACAAAGCTGAATTCTCCCTGTCATAGTAGTCTAGATTCCTCGTTTCCAAAGGGAAGCAACATTTCCTGTTTTATTCTTTTCTCGTATTTCTTTCTGGGATTTCTTAACTGTTCTCAGGAAGGAGGTGCTAGTAGATCATTCCTTTAAAAGAGCCTTAGCCTATGCTTTCAAAAACCCATTCTTTTTAACACCTCCCTGTACACCTCCCAGCAGACAATAATCAAGATAAAGAATAAAAGCTTCTTGGAAGAACAAAAATGAAGTATTCATTTGGCAAAGGATTAAGCAAGGAAGAAACACTTGTTCTGTCCCATCACTGCTTAGTGTCAGAAAAACTAAACTGAATTGATGTTAGTTTCTCTTCTTGTGTAGCTCAAAATATTATTCAGATATGAATGCAGCGTGGCAACTTGTGTAGCTCAAAATATTATTCAGATATGAATGCAGCGTGGCAATAGACATTTGTTTATTATATCAAATGATAGGATAGATAACCTAATGCACTGGTTGTATAAGGGCATCATTACTTATTGTGTGGCCTGGACGGCTGAACTTGGACAAGCACTTTCCTTGGCATGAGCAGAGCGCCTTGCCAGTCTTCTCAAATAACTCTTCCAATGATGGTTTTCCATTCATACACCTGAGTCTATGAAGTGTGGGCTTTGGCCAATTCTTGAAATGCCTTCGAACTATTTTTATTGTGCTCAGTACTTGGCTTCTTTTCACTGCTAGTCTTTTTAGTCACTTTGTTCTCCTTTGCTCCAACTTTGCAGGTGCTTCCTTTATGGCAAGACTGGAAAAAGTTTTATGTCTTTTGGCTCTGACTTTTGCTCCTGATTTTCACTGTACATTTGGCTCAACTTAGCTGGCAGCACCTATGCCACAGCCTTGAAATTTCCTTCACCAAATCAATTAGTCCACTGTCCTTAACCTTAGACTCCCTCAGAGTCTTAGGACAAGGGCACAATGAGGATACACTATCAGCCATAGTGTCCCACACAAGGCCTGTGCTCCACCTCCTGATGGAGTCCTGTTCCCAACTGAAACTCCATGAGGCTTGCTTTTGTTGTCTGCACAACAGATCACCACTCTGATCTTTAAATACAATTTTTTATTAATCTCTGCTTACAGCATTTTCAGGACTCTCAGTCCTTTCCAGACTTTTCCTACAAACCACAATTCTGAAGGCTTCTAAATCACTAGGTCAAGTACACTCACAACGATGACTGCATAAAGCACCACCTTCATTACATTTGGTATGGAAAGATTTCAGTTGGTTTCTAGAAAATATCAGAGGAAACATGGAAAACATGAAAAAATCTTGCTAGCGGAGCTCTCTAATTGTAACTTTTATCATGTTTCTTGCTTTTTGTGAAACGCTCTCGTTCAAAAATTGAAAAAGAAAGGGGTGGCTACTTCTGAGATTTTTAGGGTGTAACTTTCTTTGAACGTGCCTATATCCTACTCTCACGTTTCCCCACATGGAATTAACAGTTTAAAGTCAAATAGGCTTGTCATACCCACTGATTCTTTCAATGAACCTTTTAATAACTTCCATAATGAAAGAAAATAGGAAGTATGTAGCTACTGTTTAATGCTTACCCTTCTCAAAACACTGCACTGTTGTCTCACCCATGATAATACATTGTACCTATATTATGGAGTATCTTTTAACTATGGGGATTCCTTAATCACTTGTGGTATGATTATATGTATATATTTTTTTCAATCCACTATATTGCCAAGGTAAGACTGTTGATCATTTTTAAAAACTGATATTAGATTGGATGTATACCCTGCTACTTAATAGTTTGGGGACCTCTTAATGAATTATGGTTAAGATCAGTTTCCTCATTAACAAAAACAGATTTTATTTTGTACTGCTCAAAAATCTATAGTGCATACAAAATGGCCAGCAAAGTGCATGGGAGATGAGAGGTATTCAACATCTCATGTTTGTTTTCTCTCTGGTCAGGTGCTTTAATCTTACAATTTCTTCCTTTTTTCCCTGGATTTCTCTTTCTTCCCAAAGTGTTTTTTGAGAACAAAATATATGTACAATATATTTTATTTTTTTTTAACTGAATGATGCCTCATTTGCAACAACGAAGTTTCCAAAAGCAGAGTCTATACAACATGAGTATCAGTGTCATTAGGTTTTCTTTACATAATATAGGACCATTACCCTGAATTCATACACATGATTTAAAGTATCTGAGGTTACAACTATCATTTTTATCAAAATTCACAAGTTAGTCTTATACATGTGAAAACTTGTGAGCAATCAAACCTAGTGAGCTTCACAGAACAGGTTTGACTAAATGCAAAAGAATCAAAGTTATTCCCTGTGTATTATCAGATCAGAGTGCAATCAAGCTGGAGATCAATAGCACAAGAAATCATAGGAACTTCACAAAAACATGGAAATTGAACAATACTCTCCTGAACAATCAATGGATCACAGATAAAATTAAAGAAGAAATCAGACAGTTTTTACAAATACAGGCAGTACAATATACAGTAATCTATGGGACACAGTGAAAGCACTTCTATGTGGAAAATTCATAGCACTAAATGCCCACACTAGAAAAACAGAGCGAGCTCAAATAAACAACCTCATGATGAATCGTAGACTCATAGAAAAATAAGAGCAAGAAAAACCCAAAGCTGGAACAAGAGAGGAAATTACAAATTTTTACCAACTGTTCCTCAGACAAAGGACTCTTATCTAGAATATATACAGAATTCAAAACAATCACATATAAATACCTGATTCAAAAATGGGCATCTCAAATGAACAGACATTTCTCAGACAAAGAAATAAAAGCAGCAAGTAAATATATGAAAAATGTTACATATCACTGGTCATTCAAGAGATGCAGATGAAAACAACACTGAGATTCCACCTCACCCCACAAAGAATGGCTGCTATCAAGAAATCAAACAATAACAAATGTTGGTGGGGTTGTGGGGAGAAAGGAACCCTTCTCCATTGTTGGTGGGAGTGCAGACTGGTGCAACCACCACGGAAATCAATATGGAGATACCTCAAAGAGCTGGGATTAGAGATTCCATTTGACCAAGCCATCCCTCGGCTGGGTATCTTTCCAAAATAATTAAAAGAATCATATCACAGTGATATATGCACACCTATGTATATAGTGGCACAGTTTGTAATAGCTAAAACTTGTAAATAGCCCATTTGCCCATCAGTTGGAAACTGGATAAAGAAGACATGTTTTTTCTATAAAATGGAATATTACTCAGCCATAATGAATGAGAAATTAGATTCATTCACAGTAAAATGGATAGATACTGAGGATATACTCCTAAGTGATACAAATAAGTCACACATGTGTAAATACTGAATAATTTTTCTGGTGTGAAAAACTGTAATAGTACATAAGATCCTAATGAGATAATTGACCATGTGAAATAGGTAGAAAAGCGCTAAAGGTGTAGGGAAAGTGGGAATGGTAGGGGCAAGGTAATAAGGGAAAAATATAAGAAAATGAAAAAAATGGATATAAAGTGTTTGTAAATGGGGACAGGAGGAGGGGGTGAAGGGAGGATAGGGACAAGGGGAAAAATGAGAACCAAACCTGTCATGTAAAGGTACAAGATCCCAGTAATGAACATAACTGTACTGTATACTTAAAATGTACCAATAAACTTAATTTAAAAAACCTAGTGAGATGCACAAAAATATATAGAAAATAAATGTGTGCTTTGTTTAATTACAATGCTATTATCTTAAGAAAATGGGGGTAATTATCAAAGAGAGAGAAAGATAAACATGCTTCTTTTGATGTAGTCATCCTTTGATATTAATTTTCTAGAGATTAGAAGATGAGGAGCCATGCTGAAGTTTTATTGAGTTGGTGAACAAGGACAGGTGCAGAGTTCAAGTAGAGGCCCCACACATTTATACCTCAACCAGGATATTGGAAGAATTCAGTTGTTTTCCTCAGCCTGTGGCTATTGAAATGAACTGGGCATTTGACATTATCCCAGACAATGCAGGTCACTTTGCTATAGAAAGATGTAGTATAAGTCAAATACAGGGGGTAGAAGGTAGAGAATGAGAGGCATCTGAATAATTAAAGAGCTAGACATTTCTATGATTCTCCTATCCATTTCTCCGCTTTGTAGTTCAAAGTTAGTTACAGCGAGATTTTTCTGTGATGTTTCTAACAGGTAAAGTTTGTGAAATCTTAATCTATTTTGCTTCTGTATTCCTTGTTTGCTCAGCCTTTAATTTTGAAGTGTTACAAGGAGGGGGCAGCGTTTCTTTGGTACTCACACTGATTTCTCACTACTGTTTAATATCATGTACTTTGGTTTCTTTTCAATCAGGAACCTGTTTTGCCTCCTAATGTTTGACACGATTAGGTCCACTTTTTCATTATCACCATTTGTGTATATGTTCTCTAAGACTGTAATTTTGCTTCTTTTGGTATCAAGTTGTTGCTATTTCCCAGAGAAGTGTTCCCTAATCCTCACCAAACTGCCTTTATTTCTAATATTCTGTAGAAGTTTTATACCCTGCAAAGTCCCAAGAAGTGGTATTAAGACCAATGTCTCCTAAATATTGGAAAATAAAACTATGGGGATTCCTCAGCAAAATGTGCAAAAAACTGAAAGAACTAATTTCTTGTTACCAGAATCAGGAATCATCATTATTATAAGTTGAGATATGATTATTATTTATCTCCAAATTCCAATGTGTTGTTGATCACTTATTAAAAATTGATTACCTCTGTATAATTCCTTTCCCAATCAAATTTGTCAGCATTCCCTGTCCAAATTTATTTCTAGCCTGCCTCAGTTTTCACTTGATTAATAGTGTTATGTCCTTGGAGTCCTTAAATAACACATTCAGCGTGTTTGTTTCTTATGTATATCTTCTTTAATAGTTTTACTTATTTTTCCTATTTGGCTTAAATATCACTAAGATCTTCTCCATTCACCACCCTCTTTATAAAACAAGTCTCTTAAACTAAATCCTCACATGTACAAATTTATAAATCAGCTAAAATTGCTCAAACTCTTCCAAAAAATGAGATAATATCATAGTCATGTGACTGTTTTACTTCTTTTATTGTACAAACTATGAAGTCTGGTAATCTTAAAGGAGTTCTTCATGTAATATCTATTTTCTCATGTGGAGCCATTTTTGAATGAAAAGTAAAAAATTCATATCTGGATTCTGTGGTCTAATTGTTTCTTCAAGCATCATGATGGTCCATTGCAAAATAGAGGCAAAGATTTTTGTGTATGGATCATTAATGAAAGAGACAAGTTTGACCTCTCATATTCTGAAGGACTGTGAAGCGCTCTTGGGAATGGAAGAAACAAAGTTAATATTTTAGAGAATCATTGCAGTTAAGCTTACTAGGAGAATGCCATTCTGGACAATTGTTTTTCCTGAAGTGTTAGAGTCAAGATAGACAGAGGTTACATGCAATCCCTAAAAATGGCTGAAGAAAATAATACAAGAAAAATAAAATATAATAGCACCTCTTTAACATATTTTCCTGGGATTTTTACTCTTAGCCTTAAAAACAAATTGTTTTATAAACAATAAGAAATCATCTAGGAACTAGGTATTAAAAGAAAATTGAAAAAAAAATTGAAAGGACAACATAGAACATAATATATTAAAATTTGAAATATAAACAAATGGTTACACATATATAATTGCAGAAGGAAATTTCAGTATGGATTCTTGTGCAAGCAGCAGTCAGACTCGCATAACAAAAATGAGCTTAGGTATAACATCATGTTTGCTTAGCTTTATAAAAGTACATAAGGCACTAGATTAAAAAGCTACCAGCATTTTCATCTCAATCAGAGATCTGAAGCCTCTCCAGTGAGTACACAGTTTATTTTGCTTTCTGCTCTACAAGAACAATACCTGGTTTTCATGAACACGATCCAACATGTTTATGGGTCACTGGGATGCAGAGAAACAGCCACCTGAGTTTTCTACCAGTATTTTATAATCTTGAGTTTTGTAAGTCTAAGGTCTGCCCACTATCCAGCTCTATAAAACCAGTTCTGCTCCAAAATAACAGGTGAGGCTGAACATTCTATATTTAACTGAATGATAGAGCTCTCAAGAAAACATGACCAGAAGCCCTCATTTTAACAAACCAAGAACAGTAAAATATTGTAAATTCTTCCAAAGAGAGATATAAAATTTTATTGAGGAAAGAAAGAAAAAATATTTAATTCTAAATAGGATACTAGGAAACTAGTACATATAAAAGTTTATATTCGAGTTGTTTTTTAGATAACTACCAGAATTTCTGATGGTTAGACAATAAATCTCCAGACCGTATAGGCCCAAGAAAGAAAGAGTAGATAGGAAAATAGAGTTGTATCAGATGCGTGGGCATGAGACAGAGGAAGTTAACATTTCAAGATATCAAAACATTTTGTGTACAAAATTCAAAGGAGATGAACCTAGGTGGAAAGCTGGACCCAGGTGATTTGATCTCTTTTAAAGGGGAGTATTCATGTGTATTTATTTCTGTAACTAACTTGCACACTTACAAATGACTTGACTTACATTGACATCATAAAAATATCAACATAGGTCATTGAATGGTTAGGCTATCGTTATGGAAATCAAGTTTCAGATCACATAACAAAATAGAAGTCCACCAGATAAACTTTGCTAACCCCCATTTGAAAAAAAAATGCTGTGTGTTCTCTGACAAAGAGTGCATACACTGGATGAGTACACAAGGAAAGTTGTTAGTTCACAGTATATTAAACCTTTGTGAAATAAGGGAAAGTTGGAAGAACTAAAAGTCCCACCATTTCCAGTTTGGATATACTCTTCCTGCTGTGGTTATTCAAAAAGGAACTCTAGTTTGTTTTATTTTTAACTGATCGAACTTGTCATGAGCAAAAGTTTGGGATTTTGTACAAACTAAGATATGTATACTCTTACCTGAAAATATTTTGAAGTATTCTTTAATGCTGTTCTAACATTAGTGTCAGATGAAGTACCTATAATTTCTCTGACAATTGAAAGAAAACATATCACAGGACAAAAGACCATGAGTTAAATCCTACGGAAATAGTTGATTTTGTTTTTTATTTTCCTTCATTGTTTCGTTAGTATTTCTATGTCTTTGGAAATGTCTGTCAAAATTTTTGATTTCTTATTAGAAGTTCAATGTAAGAGGCAATAGTATAATCAGGACATTAATTAAGTATAATTCAGCCGGAATTAGGCTGGTATTTGTTACATTCTTCTCGTCTAAGGTTCTATCACTATTTTTTTTTGGTACCAGGGATTGCACTCAGGTCTTTGACCTTGCGAGACAGGCGGCAGAACCATTGAGCTAAAACCCTGGCCCCTCTATCAATATTTTGGTCTTTATTACAAAAAATATAATTTGGGGAATATTCAATTCACTCTTTAAAATTTTGAGGCAAACTAGTTTAGACATATGCCTAAAGGAAAGTCATCCCTCTATATATATTATTATTTAACATAATATAAGGAATTAACCCTTTATATTTTATTTTAGAAATTCAAAAATTATGCATATTTTTAAGATTGTGTAGTCTATGGCTTCCATGCTGAATGAAAGCACCTCAACAAGTGTTATGTTTTCTTCTAGAAAGGTTATTTTAAGAAATTCATTCTGATATTTTCTCAGCTAACATAAAAACATCTTTCGAGTATTTCCATTTTTATAAATGCACTTCAGTATACACATGATATTTAATTGGTTTGATTGTAAATGTGCTGCTGAATCAAGCAAAACTGATTGATTGCAATAATTAATATCATGGTATTAAAATTTGGAAGGTTTGAGTCAACCTACAGGATTGAGCCTGGTGATTGCAAACATATTTAAGAATGTAGCTCTTTTTATTCGTATGCTTTTTGTGTAAATGTCTTAAAAATGTGCTTAACATTTACTTTCTTAAATTAAGCACTACAATAGTAAAGAAATAGCATTTTTCATTGCAAGTGAATCTCTTTATTGGAGGTTCAAAATGACTCATCAATCCATTTTCCCATGTAAGACACTTAAATGGAACCTACACCTTTATTTTTACATTGTGAATAAAGTTTATAGAAATTTCATATTCAATACAGCTTAGATTATTTATTTTTCATGCTCGATATGATGAAGAAAAATGATCTGAAAAAGAAAAGGTGAAAATAGAATTTTGCAACTATAATAGTTTTAAATCCCCAGGCAAACTCTCCTAGGTTAGCTAATGTACTACGAAGGGAAAGAGGGAGATGGAGCATTCAAGCTTTGTAATTTGTCCAAGTTTAATAAACTCTGTATTTATGATGGTATGAGCAGGGTAGAGAGAAATCAGCAAGGGATGGCAAAATTCCCTAGAGCTATAGTGCAGAGTTATAAATACCAGGACTGGGGAAGAAGAGGAGGGAGAAGGCCGCTGAACATGCTGGGTATGCAAGTGACCTGACATGAATCGCGGCCTTTTATAAGGGACACGGTAGCCCATAGTGAGCTGGCTTGGAGGGATTTGCTAGAAATAGTCATCCCTCCATCCTCAAAGGCTCCCCTCTTCTCTGGACTCATTTCAGTGTCACACATTGGCACAAATCATATGGTAGACAGAGAGCAAAGGAGCTTCCAAGAGATGCTCACCGCCTGGTACAAAGCGGGGTGGAGAGACACCAAGAGTGGATGTGTGTGGTCAAGGAAAGTGTACTCATCTTTCAAAAGATTTTACGACATGACCTAAGGTGGGAAAGGGAGATATAGCTTCGTGAACAAAGAATCACTCTGCCTTTTGCTTCATAAATAAAGATACAATTTTATATTATAAAGCAAAGCAGAGAGAAAGAACTTAGCTTGTTGAGTCTCAGTTCTGGAAGGAATACAGCTGGGAATGATGACAGTTTTCACAATTTATTGTTCTATTAATTTGTTCAGTTTGATATTTCTACATGCCAGACTAGGAGTTCTGTTCCAGGAATGTACATTCTGCTTTGATCCCAAATATATATTAAAGGCTTTCAGCTAAGCAGAGACGGAACCAAAATGTTAGCATGAAGAGCCTAGAACTAGGCCAACTGAATAGTCTTCCCTAAGTAGTGTCACTATCATCCCTCCTTTTAAGAAAATACCCTTTTCTATTCCATTTATCCCTCCAAAAACAATGATCTCACACACACACACACACACACACACACACACACACACACACACAC
>NW_022900944.1:28131840-28136091 GCF_012274545.1 Fukomys damarensis
TATATATATATATATACATATATATATATATATAATCTTGCTTTTAAAATTAAAAAATAACAAGCAATTGAAACATATAACTGTTTAGATAAAAATCAAATGAATTTTCTTGTGCTTCACTCGGTGACTTGGTGTAAGATTCTTCAATTTTTGGACAAGACTGCACCTGTCCCCAGATTCCCCTTTTCCTTCTTTAATAATTCAGCTGCTGACAGTTGGAACTTCGCTTCTGCCTCGTTAATCTGCTCCTGGGAAGTAGTATTTTCTCAAAATTTTTGTGACATTTTCGTTTCTCATCTTTGAAGAATTCCTCTCCCGCTCTTCCAGAGCTCACACATCTCTTCCATCTTAGACAGACAGAGCCTCTCTTTCCTATTCAGCCTGGCAGATCCCAAAACTAGAAGCTCCCTTTTCTCATCCTTTCTTTTACCACAGCTCATTTACATCTTTGCCCATTAAACAGAAGTATCAGTTCCTTTCCTCTCCTTTTCCTCCAGAGTTAGCATCAGTAGAGATATTTTGGATTTGTCTTAGGATAGTAGGGTTGCTGGATTATAAGTGAGAAGTTGATCAAATAAACAAGAACTTAGTGAAACATGTTACTCCCTTAAAATATTTAAAATGAGAAAAACTCTGGCCTATTTTAAGCATGTATATTTTTGAAGATTCTGGGGACAATGTATTTATGTGCTTATGGTTTTATGCCTTTTTCTGCTGATTTCATTTAAAATACTATTAAGTCTTAATTTGGTTGTTAGTACATTCAAGTACTATAATCTCCCATATTTTACTTCCATTTCTGAAGCATGCTAGTTATCCATATTGAGTCATATTTTATCAAATCAAATATTATAAACTGTGTTGATGTGGTTTTCATGAATTAGAATGTCTTAAACTAGCAAGTTCCTGAAAAAAAAAAAAGAAAAAAAGATTTAGAGCCAGGATCAAGCTCTTGGGGATTATAAAACAATTATTTGGTTGCTTAATCTTTCTTAGCTTAATTTCTGCTTTGCATGTCTTTAAAATGGCGCCAATGCCTAACATATAGCACTATGTGAGGGTGCAGTAAACTACTTTAAAGTTCTAAACACTAAATGTGATAATAATAACTTGTCTTCTTTGGTGATTGATATGTGATTTGAGCTCATGAGATACTTGTTCACAATAGCAATGTGCTACCCACTCTGAGTTTTTGAGTCAACATTTATGAAATGAGAAAACAAACAAAACTTAGTATTTGAGGTTGAATGTGTGGCCGTACAAGCGGCATGAGTAATCCTAATCCTCAGTATCTCAGAATGCAACTATACTTTAAACAAGGAATTATATTTAGACAGTTCCAACATTACAGATGTCATTGTTTGAGGAAATTTGGCACAAATACACACTTATCAAGAAGCAAGAAAAGAAATAGAAGAGAACTAGTAATTTTCAAATCAAGGAGAAAGGCCTCAGAAGAAACCAAACACACCAATCCCTTGCACCTTAAAGTTCTGTATCTATGAGAAAATACATTGAGGTTGTTAGAGCTGCCCAGTCTTTAGTATGCCATAGGAAACTAATACATGTAACCTTTAATTCTATAGCACTTAGCATAATGTACACACATGGGAATAATGGGATAAACATTCATATCATTTCTCTCAATTCTGATATTTATGCCCTTTGTTTTTTAGAGTTACCTGAAATATCCTTTTCTCTTAATTTTTTTTTTATATTTCCAGATGTGATATCTTATTAGCACGCTTCTTTCCATAACCAAAGACATTTACTTGCAACTGGGGCACTGGTGACTATTGGATAAGGAAACAAATGCATGCAGGAATGATGATGATACAGATGGATTACCAAACTAAACTTTCAAAATTCTGATCGGACCTCATATGGTTAAATTCAGTGGCAACTTTACCTCTACTATCCTACATTTATCAGGTAGTAGTGCCCATAGTAACAGAATAGTGACTGACAGGCTAGAGGCAAAATATTACAATATTTTCCATGTAATTTATGTTATTTGGGATGTAGAGAAATAATTTCTACATTGCCTTAAGTCCATATTATTATGGCGTGTTTGATTTTATTTTGGCTTTATTTCTTTGCTATTCGAGATGTGATTATTCATATCTAGTGCATATTCTATAGTTAGCTAAATATTCTTAATAGCCATGAAGTAAAGAGCGAAACACATAGGTCAAAAATACCTAATTTGAAATTGTTCCATCCACACACATTTATTTTTATTTTTTTGAAAATGGTAGACACTTGTGCAAACTGCCTGAGACCACTTGAGTCAAACCAAGAACACTGGTATAGCTGGTACTCCTTACATGGGGAGCTAAGAAGAGGAGAAAGATATGCAACACAGAGCCCACGGGGAACCCTGTGGAAACTGCAATCTTTTACAAATCAATCCAGCCAGCCCATTTGAAGATTGGATCAGTGGCATTTGATTTCAAAGTTGATCTTTCCTTTTGCATCTGGACCATGTAGCAGTAAGTTCATTTCAATCTCACTATATGACCCCAAATCCTCCATGACAACTAATTAAGAATAAAGAAGTAGTGGGATGCTCTCTCTCAAGTCACTTTAGGAAACCAGGACTCATGGAGTAAAGTGTAATTTCAGTTCTAAAAATTTTCAGAAATTTTAATATATATGCATACTAGTTAATATTACCCTGACAAGCGATTATCCAAATTTCTTTGCTCATAAAACTCTAAATTGAGAATGTGACCTGACAGGCATTTTGAATTGCACAACACATGAAACGGCTGAGACAACAGAAGGTATTGTCCACTCAGACATCAGAAATACAGGGCTATTTTATACAGTGAAGAAGAAATGTGCAGGACAGAATGACTAAAATTCATTGGAACAGAAACTCTGCGAGTCTGTGTTAATAAATCCAGAGTTGATGTCTAGATCTCTTCTGAGCTTTGACACAAGACTGGATTGTTTTTTCCTCTCCCAGTGAGGCATACTAAAGTTGTCTATATAAAATGAGTCCCCACATAGAGTAATCGTCCTCATTCCTTAACACCTTTTTCAATTTTATTTTTGTAATAGGTTGATCGAGATATATTTTTATAATATTTTCATGATCCTCAGTTCCAGTTAATCAAACTGTACTTGACTGAATTAAGAGAATTCTGGGGAGGTGGTATACTTCTCAGTGGGTTAATCCAGATGTTTATCTCTGAACACGTGCTTAAGATGTGTGGCCCCAGGAGAGAGGTGTGTTACTATGGGCTGACCTGGGAGAAAGAAGCTTCCTTGGGCATGAAGTGTGCAGTTTTGCTCCACCATACCCGTCTGATATGCTATTTCTGTCTTGGAGACAGCCAACATTGGACTGCAGCTCTACACTGGGAGCAAAATTAAACCTCTCCTCCTGTATGTCTAGTAACAAGAAAGCTGACCTTCTAAAATAATCTTGTACATGTTAGGTGTAATTACCTACCTCCCCTCTCCACATGTTCACACTTGGCCTTTTTTTTTTTTTCCCATCGAGGTTAAGGAAACTGCACCACAGATCTCCTTCCTCCACCAAAGAAAATCACATACTGCCTGTTCTCCTTTTGTGATATGTAATGTCTTCAAGTGTCACTGTTGTTGAAGTATTTCATTACAGTTGATGGTTGACTAATACTCCAGCAATTCAGATCCTCAATCTCAGTCTCCTCAGACTCCCCATGTTCTGCCCAGGATCTGTGTCCCTGACCTGCAGTCTATCAGGTATCCATAGGCAGAGAGCTAGAAGATGTGTTGGAGTCACCTCATTTGCTTCCTTTGAAATTTAAAAAGCTTGGCCTTCTCTTTTTTGTTGTTTGAAAATGAAAGATTCACGTCCTTATTACTTATGTAGTTTTTCACCTTATTTTGGTGTGTGTGAGACCAATTCAGGTCATATCTTGCTCTGGATAGAGGCATGCATCTACATATTCTTTCTTCAACAAACAAACAAAAAAACATTATTTTCCCAGAAACTTCATAGGAAGTGGCTATTCTTGAGATCTATGCAAATATTTGGCAAGTGATTTCCAAGGAAAGACTGGGATTTATGACAATATGAGCTGGAAAGGACACAAAAATAACTGTAATCTGGTCAAAATAAACAAATATATCCTTAGTTCAAGCTGGAAAATTAAGATTTTTGTGCCATAAAAACTTGGATGATTTTGTGCATGGAGCTTCCATTCATTAAGTTAAGGCGCATTAGGTGATGCAGCTTTTTTTTTTTTTTTTTTTTTT